>NC_053023.1:726849154-726947394 GCF_003073215.2 Triticum urartu
CATGTTATTTTGTGAAGACATAATTGCTTAGTTAGTATGCTTGAAGTATTATCATTTATATGTCAATATGAACTTTTGTCTTGAATCTTTCAGATCTGAATATTCATATCACAATTAAGAAGAATTACATTAAAATTATGCCAAGTAGCACTCCGCATCAAAAATTCTCTTTTTATCATTTACCTACTCGAGGGCGAGCAGGAATTAAGCTTGGGGATGCTTGATACGTCTCCAACATATCTATAATTTTTGATTGCTCCATGCTATATTATCTACTCTTTCGGACTATATTGGGCTTTATTTTCCACTTTTATGTTATTTTTGGGACTAACCTATTAACCGGAGGCCCAGCCCAGAATTGCTATTTTTTTTTGCCTATTTCAGTGTTTCGGAGAAACGGAATATCAAACGGAGTCCAAACGGAATGAAACCTTCGGAAACGTGATTTTCTCATCAGATAAGATCCAGGAGACTTGGACTCTCCGTTAAGAAAGCCACGAGGCGGTCACGAGGGAGGAGGGCGCCCCCCGTAGGGCGCGCCCCTGCCTCGTGGGCCCCTCAAAGCACCACCGATGTACTTCTTCCTCCTATATATACCTACGTATCCCCAAACGATCGGGGATAGAGCCAAAAACCTAATTCCACCGCCGCAACTTTCTGTATCCACGAGATCCCAGCTTGGGGCCTGTTCCGGATCTCTGCCGGAGGAGGCATCGATCATGGAGGGCTTCTACATCATCATCCAAGCCCCTCTGATGAAGTGTGAGTAGTTTACTTCAGACCTACGGGTCCATAGTTAGTAGCTAGATGGCTTCTTCTCTCTTTTTCGATCTGAATACAATGTTCTCCCCCTCTCTCGGGGAGATCTATTCGATGTAATCTTCTTTTTGCGGTGCGTTTGTTGAGATCGATGAATTGTGGGTTTATGATCCAGTCTATCTATGAATAATATTTGAATCTTCTCTGAATTCTTTTATGTATGATTGGTTATCTTTGCAAGTCTCTTCGAATTATCAGTTTGGTTTGGCCTAATAGATTGGTTTTTCTTGCCATGGGAGAAGTGCTTAGCTTTGGGTTTGATCTTGCGGTGTCCTTTCCCAGTGACAGAAGGGGCAGCAAGGCATGTATTGTATCATTGCCATCGAGGATAACAAGATGATTTTTTTTATCATATTGCATGAAACTATCTCTCTACATCATGTCATCTTGCTTAAGGCGTTACTCTGTTTTTAACTTAATACTCTAGATGCATGCTGGATAGCGGTCGATGAATGGAGTAATAGTAGTAGATGCATGCAGGAGTCGGTCTACTTGTCTCGGACGTGATGCCTATATACATAATCATACCTAGATATTCTCATAACTATGCTCAATTCTGTCAATTGCTCAACAGTAATTTGTACACCCACCGTAGAATACTTATGCTCTTGAGAGAAGCCACTAGTGAAACCTATGGCCCCTGGGTCTCTTTCTCATCATATCAATCTCCATCGCTTTATTATTGCTTTGCTTATTACTTTGCCTTTTACTTTTCACTTTGCATCTCTATACCAAAAATACCAAAAATATTATTTATCATCTCTATCAGATCTCACTTTCGTAAGTGACCGTGAAGGGATTGACAACCCCTAAGTGCGTTGGTTGCGTTGAGCTATTGTTTTTGTGTAGGTACGAGGGACTTGCACGTAGCCTCCTACTAGATTGATACCTTGGTTCTCAAAAACTGAGGGAAATACTTACGCTACTTTGCTGCATCATCCTCTCCTCTTCGGGGAAATCCAATGCAATGCTCAAGAGGTAGCACCTGCCCGGATCTCTCCACTCACTGATGACCTAGCCGAGTCATGTGACTCATTGGTGACCCGACAGTCGGGTTAGAGGAGCGAGAAGACCCGGTGGCCCAAAAGGCAGTTCATGGAAGTCCGTCTCAAGCTATGGCGGAATATTCCCTTATAAAGTAAGAAAGACTAGGACTCCACTTGTAATAGAGTAATCCTAATCCTAATAGGACTAGTCATGTAAGCCGCCCCTTCAACATATAAGGAGGGGCAAGGCACCCCAAGAGGGACAAGTTTCACAGGTTTCACAAGTTAGGTTTAGACAGACAAGTCAATAGCTCTTGAGATAGAGCATCCTTGTAATCATGATCATCATCATCAATATCAATGAAGCAGGATGTAGGCTTTTACCTCCACCGTGAGGGGCTGAACCTGGGTAAAACCTCGCGTCTCACAATTCCGACCAACCCCTCCAAGCTACTACATAGATGCGTTGACCTCACGACTAAGTCCTGACACTAAGGACATCTGCCGTGACAATTCCATGACAGTTGGCGCCCACCGTGGGGCCTGCGTATGGTGGTGTTGAGTTATTGAAGGGATATCTTCAAGGATCGAGGAGCTCGTGATTAGACAGATGAAAGTTTGAGTTCAAGGAAATTAATATTGCGTCCGGGTACGCCGTCGCCACTGCAAGTTGAAGATGTGTTCAAGATCGATAAATGCAAGGATCTTGTCACCGAGATTTTGCAGCATGTTGTGTGATTAGTGAGCGGCGAAATCATAAGTCGCCGAGACCGTGTTCTACTGTTATAGTATATTTCACCGGTGCGTCAGGTCCCGAGGCGGCATGAGGAGACACGAGATGCAGAGTCTAGATCGGTACGCCAACATACAGTCAAAACTGATGAAGAAAAAAGAAAGCAAGGTCTACGACCCGGAAACAAAAATACAGCCGTAACTCGGACTCGCGGCCGCGGGACTTCCTCCGGCTCGCTCCAAGAGTGGTCCGGCCGGCCCGACAACCCGCCATGGAGTGCCCTGCTTCGCTGTTTCTGCAGCCTCGAGTGCACCGGAAGCCGCCCCCGGTCAAAACTATGCCTCCCATCTGAGTCACTGCCGCGCCTCGTTTCCCGTCCGAGTCGCCGCCACCGGAGAGCCTCCCCGCGTTGAGCCGCCGCCGAAGAGCCGCTGTCCTGCGCTAAGCCGCTGCCGAAGAGCCGCCGTCCCGCATCTCTCACTGTCGCGGGCCGCCTCAGCTATCGCACGTTGAGTCGTCAGAAGCTGGCGACCGCTTCTGCGCCATGCCAGCTTCGCCTCGAGCGCCACCACACCCAGCCACCGCGGTGCTGTTTCCAAATTGCCTCAACTGCAGCAGGACAAGTCGCCGCTCCTTCTGCGGCACTACGGGTCTCCGCCGCCAAGCCGCCACCGCAGCTTTAAGTTGTTTTCGCGACCGCGGCTGCACTGAGCCGGCCTCCTCTGCTGTGCCTTCGCGTGGCCTTTGTCTCAAGTCACCGTGGTCTGAAGCCGCCTATAAGCCGCTGTTCTCTACCGCCATGGGATCGACCTGTTGGGGAACGTAGTAATTTCAAAAAAATTCCTATGCACACGCAAGATCATGGTGATGCATAGCAACGAGAGGGGAGAGCGTTGTCTACGTACCCTCGTAGACCGGAAGCGGAAGCGTTAGCACAACGCGGTTGATGTAGTCGTACATCTTCACGGCCCGACCGATCAAGCACCGAAACTACGGCACCTCTGAGTTCTAGCACACGTTCAGCTCGATGACGATCCCCGAACTCCGATCCAGCAGAATGTCGGGGAAGAGTTCCGTCAGCACGACGGCATGGTGACGATCTTGATGTTCTACCATCGCAGGGCTTCGCCTAAGCACCGCTACAATATTATCGAGGATTATGGTGGAGGGGGCACCGCACACGGCTAAGAGATCAATAGATCAATTGTTGTGTCTAGAGGTGCCCCCTTGCCCCCGTATATAAAGGAGCAAGGGGGAGGGGCGGCCGGCCAGGAAGAGGCGCGCCAGGGAGGAGTCCTACTCCTACCGGGAGTAGGACTCCCTCCTTTCCTTATCCAACTAGGAGAGGGGGGAGGAAGGGAGAGAGGAGAGAAAGGAAGGGGGGGGGGCGCCGCCCCTCCCTCCTTGTCCAATTTGGGCTAGAGGGGGAGGGGGCGCACAGCCTGCCCTGGCCGCCCCTCCTCTGCTCCACTTTGGGCCCATGAGGCCCATTAACCCCCCGGGGGGGTTACGGTAACCCCCGGTACTCCGTTTTATATCCGATAACTCCCGGAACCATTCCTGTGTCCGAATATAGTCGTCCAATATATCAATCTTTATGTCTCGACTATTTCGAGACTCCTCGTTATGTCCGTGTTCACATCCGGGACTCCGAACAACCTTCGGTACATCAAAATATATAAACTCATAATGAAACTGTCATCGTAACGTTAAGCGTGCGGACCCTACGGGTTCGAGAACAATGTAGACATGACCGAGACACGTCTCCGGTCAATAACCAATAGCGGAACCTGGATGCTCATATTGGCTCCTACATATTCTACGAAGATCTTTTATCGGTCAGACTGCATAACAACACACGTTGTTCCCTTTGTCATCGGTATGTTACTTGCCCGAGATTTGATCGTCGGTATCTCAATACCTAGTTCAATCTCGTTACCGGCAAGTCTCTTTACTCGTTCCGTAATACATCATCCCGCAATTAACTTACTAGTTGCAATGCTTGCAAGGCTTATGTGATGTGCATTACCGAGAGGGCCCAGAGATACCTCTCCGACAATCGGAGTGACAAATCCTAATCTCGAAATACGCCAACCCAACAAGTACCTTCGGAGACACCTGTAGAGCACCTTTATAATCACCCAGTTACGTTGTGACGTTTGGTAGCACACAAAGTGTTCCTCTGGTAAACGGGAGATGCATAATCTCATAGTCATAGGAACATGTATAAGTCATGAAGAAAGCAATAGCAACAAACTAAACGATCAAGTGCTATGCTAACGGAATGGGTCAAGTCAATCACATCATTTGATTAATGATGTGATCCCATTAATCAAATGACAACTCATGTCTATGGCTAGGAAACTTAACCATCTTTGATTCAACGAGCTAGTCAAGTAAAGGCATACTAGTGACATACTGTTTGTCTATGTATTCACACATGTATTATGTTTTCGGTTAATACAATTCTAGCATGAATAATAAACATTTATCATGATATAAGGAAATAAATAATAACTTTATTATTGCCTCTAGGGCATATTTCCTTCAGTCTCCCACTTGCACTAGAGTCAATAATCTAGTTCACATCGCCATGTGATTTAACATCAATAGTTCACATCACCATGTGATTAACACCCATAGTTCACATCCTCATGTGACCAACACCCAAAGGGTTTACTAGAGTCAATAATCTAGTTCACATCGCTATGTGATTAACACCCAAAGAGTACTAAGGTGTGATCATGTTTTTCTTGTGAGAGAAGTTTAGTCAACGGGTCTGCCATATTCAGATCCGTACGTATTTTGCAAATTTCTATGTCAACAATGCTCTGCACGGAGCTACTCTAGCTAATAGCTCCCACTTTCAGTATGTATCCAGATTGAGATTTTAGAGTCATCTGGATCAGTGTCAAAAATTGCATCGTCGTAACCCTTTACGACGAACCTTTTTGTCACCTCCATAATCGAGAAACATATCCTTATTCCACTAAGGATAATTTTGACTGCTGTCCAGTGATCTACTCCTAGATCACTATTGTACTCCCTTGCCAAAAACAGTGTAGGGTATACAATAGATCTGGTACACAACATGGCATATTTTATAGACCTATGGCCAAGGCATAGGGAATGAGTTTCATTCTCTTTCTATCTTCTGCCGTGGTCGGGCTTTGAGTCTTACTTAGTTTCACACCTTGTAACACAGGCAAGAACTCTTTCTTTGACTATTCCATTTTGAACTACTTCAAAATCTTGTCAAGGTATGTGCTCATTGAAAAACTTATCAAGAGTCTTGATCTATCTCTATAGATCTTGATGCTCAATATGTAAGCAGCTTTACCGAGGTCTTTCTTTGAAAAACTCCTTTCAAACACTCCTTTATGCTTTGCAGAATAATTCTACATTATCTCCGATCAACAATATGTCATTCACATATACTTATTAGAAATGATGTAGTGCTCCCACTCACTTTCTTGTAAATACAGGCTTCACCGCAAGTCTGTATAAGACTATATGCTTTGATCAACTTATCAAAGCGTATATTCCAACTCCGAGATGCTTGCACCAGTCCATACATGGATTGCTAGAGCTTGCATATTTTGTTAGCACCTTTAGGATTGACAAAACCTTCTGGTTGCATCATATACAACTCTTCTTTAATAAATACATTAAGGAATGCAGTTTTGTTTATCCATTTGCCAGATTTCATAAAATGTGGCAATTGCTAACATGATTCGGACAGACTTAAGCATAGATACGAGTGAGTAACTCTCAGCGTAGTCAACACCTTGAACTTGTCGAAAACCTTTTGCGACAATTCTAGCTTTGTAGATAGTAACACTACTATCAACGTCCGTCTTCCTCTTGAAGATCCATTTAATCTCAATGGCTCGCCGATCTTTGGGCAAGTCAATCAAAGTCCATACTTTGTTCTCATACATGGATCTCATCTCAGATTTCATGGCCTCAAGCCATTTCGCGGAATCTGGGCTCATCATCGCTTCCTCATAGTTCGTAGGCTCGTCATGGTCAAGTAACATGACCTCCAGAACAGGATTACCGTACCACTCTGGTGCGGATCTCACTCTGGTTTACCTACGAGGTTCGGTAGTAACTTGATCTGAAGTTACATGATCATCATCATTAGCTTCCTCACTAATTGGTGTAGTAGTCACAGAACAGATTTCTGTGATGAACTACTTTCCAATAAGGGAGCAGGGAGTTACCTCATCAAGTTCTACTTTCCTCCCACTCACCTCTTTCGAGAGATACTCCTTCTCTAGAAAGGATCCATTCTCAACAATGAATATCTTGCCTTCGGATCTGTGATAGAAGGTGTACCCAACAGTTTCTTCTGGGTATCCTATGAAGATCTACTTCTCCGATTTGGGTTCGAGCTTATCATGTTGAAAATTTTCCACATAAGCATCGCAGTCCCAAACTTTAAGAAACGACAGCTTAGGTTTCTCGCCAAACCACAGTTCATACGGTGTCATCTCCACGGATTTAGATGGTGCCCTATTTAACGTGAATGTAGCTGTCTCTAATGCATAACCCCAAAACAAGAGTGGTAGATTCGTAAGAGACATCATAGATCGCACTATATCTAATAAAGTACGGTTACGACGTTCGGACACACCATTAGACTGTGGTGTTCCAGGTGGCATGAGTACTGAAACTATTTCACATTGTTTTTAACTGAAGGCCCAAACTCGTAACTCAAATATTATTACTTCTGCCAGATCATATCATAGAAACTTTTATTTTGTTACGGATGATTCTCCACTTCACTCTGAAATTCTTTGAACTTTTCAAATGTTTCAGACTTGTGTTTCATCAAGTAGATATACTCATATCGCTCAAATTCATCTGTGAAGATCAGAAAATAATGATACCTGTCGCGAGCCTCAATATTCGTTGGACCACATACATCAGTATGTATGATTTCCAACAAATCTGTTGCTCGCTCCATTGTTTCGAAGAACGGAGTCTTAGTCATCTTGCCCATGAGGCATGGTTCGCAAGCATCAACTGATTCATAATCAAGTGATTCCAAAAAGCCCATCCATCATGGATTTCTTTCATGCGCTTCTACACCAATTATATGACCCTAAACGGAGTGCACAAATAAGTTGCACTATCATTATTAACTTTGCATCTTTTTGGTTTCAATAATTATGAATATGTGTATCACTACGATCGAGATCCAACCGAATCATTTTCATTGGGTCTGTAACCATATAAGGTTTTATCTACTACCACTATAAAAGAAAGAGAGGGGAGAACCAGATCATCCTATCCATCGAAACCTGCAATCTGATGGTCTACATTCTTCCCAGCATACTAAACGTCTTTTACGCTTTAATTACCCACCATGCCATCTACTACCACTATAAAAGGAAGAGAGGGAAGATCCAAACAATCACACCCATCCATCATCAAAATCTAATGGCCCTTAATCCTTCTGTGTTTAACGCTACCAACCACGCAATAAGCCACATCGATCGATGTAATCTGCCGCAGTAAAAAAAAAGAAAACCGCTCCGCACGACCTCCTCCTTCTCCCGCACGACCTCCTCCTCCTCCCGCGCCGTTCGCCTCCCGCAGCCGCGCCCTTCGCCGCAGCCTCGCGCCGAGCCACGGGAAGCCGCGCCGTCACCGCCGCCTCGCGCCGCCGGAGCCACGGAAGCCGCCGCGGGTCGCCAGGAGCCTCCCCAGACGCGGAGCCGCGGGAGCCAACCCCCGCCGCGGTGTCGCGCCTGCCGCGGGAGCCGTCCCGCGCGGGTCGCCGCCCACCCCAGCTTGCCGGAGCCACCCGGCCGCGCCCTTCGCCGCCTCCGGAGTCGCACTTGGCCTCCGCCTCGCCGCCACTCCGCCTCCATCGCAAGTAAGTTTCTTTTTGCCAGATGCCTCTAGGAAGAACTCAACCTACTACAAGCATTGGAGGAATCTATGTTAGCAGAGAACTGGACGATCATGGCAAGATGTGCTGATTCAGCAGGCACACTCCTAAGGGATTCATCAATGGTAGTGAGTGTCACCAATGGATTCATCTATGAGCTATGGGCTGTCAAGGCTACAGTAGTAATTATAAGTAAGCTAATACTGATATTATTTGTAACAATTGTATATTTAATAAATCATGGCTATTGAAATTTGAAAGAGAGAGAATATTTCCATGTAGCTGTCTGAAACTTTGTTTATGGTGTCAAAACCAAGTGTATAGAATAATTTAAGATTTACTTGTATGGTTAGAGGATTCACTTGTTTCACGACTCTAAAATGTTTTTTTGTTTTCAGGCTTTTAACTTCTGTTAAATTTGGGTGGATCGATGCCTCGCCGAACTAACTTGTGAAATTGGAGATCAGTTGATTTGATAATCGTTACCTGGCTAGCAATCCCTGACAAGTGAACTTAATACTACGTGCATGACAACTACACTTTGGTCTGCACTCTTCATCTACAACTCAAAGTTAGTAAATTCTTCTTTGTTTCTTTTTTGGAACCCACTTAATGCAATAGTTTCAGAAACCAAAAGCCTGTTGTAAATTATGGCAGTTCTCTGTCTTACTTTTTGGTAATGCCTAATGCCTCAAGGTCCTATTTGATTCACGGTAAAACAGTAGCAGAGATAGAAGTATCAGATCACCAGGGCATGAAAATGTTCACCGTTGTGTTAAATGAGCCCCACTGTACTATTAGTCAGTACTTGGATTTGAGCAATCAAAATATGCCTTGCATGAAGAAGATGAAGGAGTATAAATTTAGGTGTTCTTTCAAGTAAGATTTGATAACTGAAGAAACTGAGTAAAAGTATTGCCATAGTGTGTGACATACCAATCTGCAACATACCAAACTGATTTTCTTTTGCACTTCCAACCAAAGGGCAGGGGATTTTGTTCAGGGGATTTCCTATTGCTGAACTGTACAGGGGATTTTGTTCATGCCTTACGGTTCTCAATCCTATACATTAGGGTTTTGCGCATGGGATTTTGTTCATGCATGACTCACAGTACAATAGGAACTGTAGAGCAAGCTTGATTTCTGGGGCACATTATAGCAGGCTGACTCTAATCATTCGATCGTCGTTGTAATGGCCGCCTCAATGTCTAATGCCCCCTACAAATTCTGGCTTGTCCGTGCATGATGTTGCCGACGTGGTATGCGTGTTGGATGGATTACTAAGGGCATGTGTGGCCGGCCGGCCGACAGACATGTGTGTTGTGCGTGCGCGTTGACTCGGGTAATCAGATTTGTTGTATGTGTGCCCAACAAGAGTTTGCGCCTCCCCGCAAAAAAAGTGTTTGCGTCAATGCTCGACTGAAAATGGTTGTTTCAACTTTTGCATTTTAGTTCAGAAACATGAAAGCATTAGCACCTTCTATTATTTTAGTTCACTGGAACCTTCTATTTTTAATCATTAGCATCTTCTTATCCTGGTAGTAATCAAGTTCTTTATCAGGACCTTGTCTAGAATATAACTGCATTGTAAGAATTGCATACTTATAGGAGCCATTGCTAGATCTGGAGAGTAATGGACTCATGTAAATTCAAGCTCTGGTTATTAATTTATTATGTAATGGTGTACTGCTATGCATCACGTATGCAGGTGAAAACATGATAGAAACAAAGGTTTCTTGATGATATCAGTTAAAAAATAACTGTTTTACATACAAGCTTCCTTTTACTTAGCCAAGAGAGGAAAATGATTTCTGATTTTAATTCAAAATATTATGGTGTCAGTTTCATTGCTTCACCGAATCAAGAGATCTTTTCCAAGAAGAGATGGATCTAGCCAGGTCCTGTTGTCATGTAAATATATGGGATTTTTTAGGGCCTATTGCTCAATCTCTTCTCCATGGCCATGCCATCGTCGCCCCAAGCCCAGGTGAACTATTTATCCTTTTGATTTCTTTACCTCCAGTTGTCCCCTTCACTTTCCATGCTTCTCTCCATGTACAGACCTCAAGCTGGGGCTTGGGAAGCACCACGGAGACAGAAAGTTGGCACAATGCTCAGTAGTTAAGCAGCAAGAAGGTAACTCATCTCTCCACCATATTTTTTTGGAAATTGTGCAGCTGCAGACATGCACTAATTTGTGATTTAGCACTCTGACTCTGTAGTTCATTTTTTTATTAGCTGTTGATTGTGCTAGAGATACAGTACTCCAGTTCCTGCTCGAATCAGTTTGGCATAAGAGGTGGAGGATTGGGCCAAAATCTTCCTCTTCGGGACTTCTATGTTTGGAACAATAGTGTAAGTTGGGGATCTTTATTTCTGTTCAAATCAAATTACTTGCAACTGTATTCTCACGTGTTTCATATTTTTATGCATTGTGTATTCATGAGGTACTACAAAAGATTTTGTTGTGATGATGCAAAGCATGATTTAATAATCTTTTAGCCTACACACTTTACATCTGGTTTCATAAACACTCTGCTTTTCTCCACGTCAGCTACCTGGTCAGGTTAACAGAGTCAGTGGCTGTAAAGGATTTTGGTGATGATTCTAGCGAACAACTGAATGCCCAGTCTTTCTCTATCGATTGCAGAATTGGTAAACCCCTCATCTGTGGAGTGATATTGATTTGTCGATAGCTATCAAAAGGTTCGCTACCCAATTTAAGCCACCTTCACATATTTTAGATGCAACACTTACAAAAGTGAGATAAAATTTAGATGGATAGCTCAGCCGAGAAAACACATTTTTTTCTCCTTTGATTTC
Organism: Triticum urartu; assembly: GCF_003073215.2. Lineage (NCBI taxonomy): Eukaryota > Viridiplantae > Streptophyta > Magnoliopsida > Poales > Poaceae > Triticum > Triticum urartu. Next base: position 726,860,418 of record NC_053023.1, read on the forward strand.
TTCTTGTCAAGGCCAGGAAACATCTTGCGCTCAACCAGATTCATGTTCTTTGATTCCCTTTTCCATCAAGGTAAACCCTTCGGTCCCCGACTGTCTTTGTTCAATTGTCGTTCTCAATCAGTTTGTAGTCCATGTCTTCAGGTCATGTACTCCCTCCGATCCATATTACTTGTCACTAAAACGGATGTATCTAGACGTATTTATGTGTTAGATACATCTGTTTGAGCTACAACTAATTTGGATCGGAGGTAGTTCATTTTTGACATGTAGATCATATAATTTTAGATGTATAGTTTACAGCTAGAGCATAACGAGCACCCATCTTCGGATTTGTTCCTTGATCTGCCTATGTAAAACATTTGTATGTACTTGAGTTTTAGTTTGGGATCCAGATAGATTGGCTCATAGATTTATGATGTCATATACTGCCTGCTGAAACATGGAATTGATATTCTACTCTCTCTGTCCCACAATATAAGAACGTTTTTCAAGAGCTTGAAAAACGTTTTTTATATTGTGGGACGGAGGGAGTACCAATTAGTCAATGCTCTTCATAGTTGCTAAGAAGTGGACGTGGGCATCTTAATTCCTAAACACACCATTTCCAGTCTTTTTTATGACCCTAAATTAGGTATTATACGTACTCTATATGAGATTTAAAATTTTCAAAAAATTAGGTATATTTAATGATAGAACTAAGGGCTGATCGGCCCAAATTTGGGCAGGTCACCGTCCAGCCGCCTGATTTCAGCGATTGCAACCATGGATTTCGCATCCCTGTTTCGCCCGCCTACCCCGTGCACGGGATTGACTCTGCCCCTGCCTCCATGTCCCGCTTCCCCATGCGTCCCCTGCCTCTGGCTTTGCCTCCGCCTGTGTATACCTCGCCCCTACCTGCTTGCAGCTCTAGGGGGAGGTGTGGAGCCAGGGGAGGGGAACGGGTGAACAAGGGAGGATGAGATGGTGAGAGAAAGCAAAACAAGAGGACAAGAGATATGGTGAATCGGGACACGGCGGGAGACACATGATCTCTTACGATCCAATGACCTCGCGCATGACCGGCTAACTCTGTCGGGCGGCTGGGTAGAATCGTTTGCCTAGAATTAATGTATTGTAGCTAAGACGTGCCAATTTATTCTCTTATGTAAATGAATAACCGTACTGCAATAAACATGATAAAATCATATTCATGCTCAACGCAAACAGCAAATAACACTTATTTAGGTTTCAACACTAATTCCCAAAAGTATAGGGAGTGTGCATGATGATCATATCATTCTTTGGAACCACTTCCAACACACATCGTCAACTTCACCCTTAACTAGTCTATGTTCATTCTGCAACTCCCATTTCGAGTTCTACTCTTAGCAACTGAACCAGTATTCAAATACCAAGGGGGTTTGCTTACGAACACTAGTAAAATACACATCAATAATCTGTATATCAAATGTACCTTTGTTCACTTTGACATCCTTCTTATCCGCCAAATACTTGGGGCAGTTCCGCTTCCAGTGACCAGTCCCTTTGCAGTAGAAGCACTTAGTATCAGGCTTAGGACCAGACTTGGGCTTCTTCACTTGAGCAGCAACTTTCTTGCCGTTCTTCTTGAAGTTCCCCTTCTTCCCTTTGCCCTTTTCTTGAAACTAGTGGTCTTGTCTACCATCAACACTTGATATTTTTCTTGATTTCTACCTTCATCGATTTCAGCATTACGAAGAGCTTGGGAATCGTTTCCGTTATCCCTTGCATATCATAGTTCATCACGAAGTTCTACTAACTTGGTGATGGTGACTAGAGAATTCTGTCAATCACTATTTTATCTAGAAGATTAACTCCCACTTGATTCAAGCGATTGTAGTACCCAGACAATCTGAGCACATGCTCACTGCTTGAGCTATTCTCCTCCATCTTTTAGCTATAGAACTTGTTGGAGACTTCATATCTCTCAACTCGGGTATTTGCTTGAAATATTAACTTTAACTCCTAGAACATCTCATATGGTCCATGACGTTCAAAACGTCTTTGAAGTCCCGATTCTAAGCCGTTTAAGTATGGTGCACTAAACTATCAAGTAGTCATCATATTGAGCTAGCCAAATGTTCATAACATCTGCATCTGCTCCTGCAATAGGTTTGTCACCTAGCGGTGCATCAAAGACATAATTCTTCTGTGCAGCAATGAGGATAAACCTCAGATCACGGATCCAATCCACATCATTGCTACTAACATCTTTCAACTTAGTTTTCTCTAGGAACATATCAAAAATAAAAACAGGGGAGCTAAACGCGAGCTATTGATCTACAACATAGATATGCTAATACTACCAAGACTAAGTTCATGATAAATTAAAGTTCAATTAATCATATTACTTAAGAACTCCCACTTAGATAGACATCTCTCTAATCCTCTAAGTGATCACGTGATCCAAATCAACTAAACCATGTCCGATCATCACGTGAGATGGAGTAGTTTCAATGGTGAACATCACTATGTTGATCATATCTATTATATGATTCACGCTCGACCTTTCGGTCTCCGTGTTCCGAGGCCATATCTGCTATATGCTAGGCTTGTCAAGTTTAACCTGAGTATTCCGCGTGTGCAACTGTTTTGCACCCGTTGTATTTGAACGTAGAGCCTATCACACCCGATCATCACGTGGTGTCTCAGCACGAAGAACTTTCGCAACGGTGCATACTCACGGAGAACACTTATACTTTGATAATTTAGTGAGGGATCATCTTATAATGCTACCATCAATCAAAGCAAGATAAGATGCATAAAAGATAAACATCACATGCAACCAATATAAGTGATATGATATGGCCATCATCATCTTGTGCTTGTGATCTCCATCTTCGAAGCACCGTCATGATCACCATCGTCACTGGCGCGACACCTTGATCACCATCGTAGCATCATTGTCGTCTCGCCAATCTTATGCTTCCACGACTATCGCTACCGCTTAGTGATAAAGTAAAGCATTACAGCGCAATTGCATTACATACAATAAAGCGACAACCATATGGCTCCTGCCAGTTGCCGATAACTCGGTTACAAAACATGATCATCTCATACAATAAAATTTAGCATCATGTCTTGACCATATCACATCACAACATGCCTTGCAAAAACAAGTTAGACGTTCTCTACTTTGTTGTTGCAAGTTTTGCGTGGCTGCTACGGGCTTAGCAAGAACCGTTCTTACCTACGCATCAAAACCACAACGATAGTTTGTCAAATTGGTGCTGTTTTAACCTTCGCAAGGACCAGGCGTAGCCACACTTGGTTCAACTAAAGTTGGAGAAACTGACACCCGCCAGCCACCTGTGTGCAAATCACGTCGGTAGAACCAGTCTCACGTAAGCGTACGCGTAATGTCGGTCCGAGCCGCTTCATCCAAAAATACCGCCGAACCAAAGTATGAAATGTTGGTAAGCAGTATGACTTATATCACCCACAACTCACCTGTGTTCTACTCGTGCATAACATCAACGCATAAAACCTAGGCTCGGATGCCACTGTTGGGGAACATAGTAATTTCAAAAAATTTCCTACGCACACGCAAGATCATGGTGATGCATAGCAACGAGAGGGGAGAGTGTTGTCTACGTACCCTCGTAGACCGGAAGTGGAAGCGTTAGCACAACGTGGTTGATGTAGTCGTACGTCTTCACGATCCGACCAATCAAGTACCGAACGCACGACACCTCTGAGTTCAGCACATGTTCAACCCGATGACGTCCCTCGAACTCCGATCCAGCAGACTATTGAGGGAGAGTTTCGTCAGCACGACAGCGTGGTGACAATCTTGATGTTCTACCATCGTAGGGCTTCGCCTAAGCACTGCTATAGTATTATCGAGCTGGATTATGGTGGAGGGGGGCACCACACATGGCTAAAAGATCAACTTGATCAATTGTTCTGTCTATGGGGTGTCCCCTTCCTCCGTATATAAAGGAGCAAGGGGGAGGGGCGGCCGGCCAGGAGGAGGCGCGCCAGGGAGGAGTCCTACTCCTACCGGGAGTAGGACTCCCTCCTTTCCTTGTCCAACTAGGAGAGGGGGAAGGAAGGGGAGAGGATAGAAGGAAAGGGGGGGCGCCACCCCTCCCTCCTTGTCCAATTCGGACTAGAGGGGGAGGGGGCGCGCAGCCTGCCCTGGCCGCCCCTCCTCTGCTCCACTTTGGGCCCATGAGGCCCATTAACCCCGGGGGGGTCCGGTAACCCCCGGTACTCCGTTTTATATCCGATAACTCCCGGAACCATTCCTGTGTCCGAATATAGTCGTCCAATATATCAATCTTTATGTCTCGACTATTTCGAGACTCCTCGTTATGTCCGTGATCACATCCGGGACTCCGAACAACCTTCGGTACATCAAAATATATAAACTCATAATGAAACTGTCATCGTAAACTTAAGCGTGCGGACCCTACGGGTTCGAGAACAATGTAGACATGACCGAGACACGTCTCCGGTCAATAACCAATAGCGGAACCTGGATGCTCATATTGGCTCCTACAATTCTACGAAGATCTTTGTCGGTCAGACCGCATAACAACATACGTTGTTCCCTTTGTCATCGGTATGTTACTTGCCCGAGATTTGATCGTCGGGGTCTCAATACCTAGTTCAATCTCGTTACCGGCAAGTCTATTTACTCGTTCCGTAATACATCATCCCGCAACTAACTCATTAGTTGCAATGCTTGGAAGGCTTATAGTGATGTGCATTACCGAGTGGGCCCAGAGATACCTCTCTGACAATCGGAGTGACAAATCCTGATCTCGAAATACGCCAACCCAACAAGTACCTTTGGAGACACCTATAGAGCACCTTTATAATCACCCAGTTACGTTGTGACTTTTGGTGGCACACAAAGTGTTCCTCCGGTAAACGGGAGTTGCATAATCTCATAGTCATAGGAACATGTATAAGTCATGAAGAAAGCAATAGCAACAAACTAAATGATCAAGTGAAGTGCTAACGTAATGGGTCAAGTCAATCACATCATTCTCCTAATGATTGTTGATCCCGTTAATTAATGAAAACTCATGTCTATGGCTAGGGAAACTTAACCATCTTTGATTCAACGAGCTAGTCAAGTAGAGGCATACTAGTGACATACTGTTTGTCTATGTATTCACACATGTATTATGTTTCCGGTTAATACAATTCTAGCATGAATAATAAACATTTATCATGATATAAGGAAATAAATAATAACTTTATTATTGCCTCTAGGGCATATTTCTTCACGACCCACCCGGCCGGGTCCTCCGCCTCTAAGCGCCTCCCCTGCCATGCCGTGTTAGAGAGCCTTTTCCCCGGTCTCTCGCCCCTGCCATGGTCGGGCAGAGAGCCTTTTCCACGGTCTCTCGCCTCTGCCATGGTCGGGTCCGTCCGCTATGAGCCGTTGTTGGCACACGACGTTCCCGCCCAAGTGGTTGACCAGCCGTTGAGGCCGTTCTCCGCACGCCTCCGTGGTGGATGCGCATCTAGCCGCCGGTCTTTGCCGGCCCTGCGCCCCTGACCCTGCTCACGAATCACGTTGGGTCACTGTACGCCGAACCGCCGGGCCTGTCTGAAACACACCTGTGAAGCTGAAACCGTGAAAGGTCATCATTTGGGGACACAGCGATGGGTTGCTAATGTTATTAAGGAAAAGTTACATGATAGCCCATATTTTAGGCCAAGAGATATGGCATGTGATCTCCAACTGGAGTATGGACTATCCCTAAATTACTCACAGGCGTGAAGTAGCTTTTAGGACCAGCAAAAATCGCATGCCTAATAAGGCCGTGTTCTAGCTTTAACTTACCAAGCTCTCTAACTGATATCACAGATTCGGGACGTGGAAGATCAATTGTTCAGAGAGAATTTTATGGCACGTATAATGAGCCATGCATCCAGTTACTAATGGAGAAAAATGGATTACAAGGTGAAGTACCATCGGTGTTGCCTGACAGTCATCATGGATATTGCATGGATTTTCTTATTGAAGCATTTAAAGGGTAATTGAACAGTGAGTGGACTGAAGAAGCACGAGATGCTATGGTTGAACTGGGCTGTATTTTCATGCCAGCGTGTGCTGCCGAAGCTGGTCCACGCCGGTACATCCGTGTCGGGATTCCTCCAGAGCGCCTCTGCTCGTCTCACCTGCCTCGGACCCGCAGCTCTAAGCACTGGGTCACCGAGCGCCGCCTCCGCTGTGGCCCGCCTTGTTGACCTGCCTTGTTGCTCGCTTCCGCGACTTTCTGCTAGGACCCTCTACCGTTGTCGTGGTTACGCCCCAGGTCGCTGGTTTACCTGAGCCGTCGGGGCTAATTGCGTCGCCGGTCTGCCTGAGCCGCTGGGTTATACAGAGTTGCCGATCTGCGTCGAGCCGTCTCTGTTGCGTTGAACGGATCATCCGTCATCCGAACAATCACACAATTGTTCACTACATCAACAAGACGTGGTTGACTCGCCCGTCCGCGCGGCTTACCGCGCCTGCGATTGACTCCCCCATCCGCCGGCTTACAACGCCGCGACCGATTCATCTGTCTGAGCCGCCTCTGATGATGCGGTCATCTTTTCCGTCTGTCTCTCGCGGCCTGGTCTATATCAAAACACTGGGCCGCACCTATCTGCATGAGCTCTTTATTGAGTATGAGCAGTCACTGCTTGGGTAGCCCGGTTTTCTTCCAACAAATGGAGGCAAATATCATTGTATTCTCAGCGCCATCTTCACCTTGATGGCCTCATGGGCATGCCGCACAAGCCGCCGCCACTACAGTTTGGTTAACTTCAAACAGCCAGTTGGAAGGAATCATTGGCCGAGTTGCTAACACGGCTCATACGAGATCATTTATAACCCGCCGCAGTCACCTCAACATTCTGTGGATTCACATCGCGCTATCAACGCCAATGATATACACCTTTTCTACTATGGTCAAATACGGAGAATCTCAAGACAACTCCTCGAGTCGTCTTAAGACCCGGGGGCTACAATGATATGACTCGGCAAGTCTTACCAATTTCAGTAAATTCAAGAACCCCAGGACATTGGAGGGAAAAATAACCCTGCCCGGAGATTACTTACTATATCGATGAAAATTAAAAGGCCATCAAGAAAATCCGGGCTCACAATGATGCTTCCAGTTTACAATCCGGTCAAGGGAAATTCACATTCTCCCACACAGCGCTGAAGCTCTCAATATCCGGTTCAAAATCCGTTTTAAGAGGAAACTTGTCTCCCACAAAGCTCTTGAAGCTTCTCAAATCCGGTTTAAAAACACCGGCTCAAGAAGGAATATCCATCTCTCGCAAGTTCTGAGTTCTCAGAAAAAATTAAAGGTTGCCAAAGAGAACTTGCTGTCATGATGCGCGGTTCAAACATGGCTTATCTTATTGTGATCATTTGGGGGCTTCCTGCTCATCGAGCATAGCTGTTGCTACCCTCTTCATTGACGCAATGCCAAAACTTGTGATCACTTGGGGGCTTCCTGCTCATCGAGCATAGCTGTCGGTACCCTCTTGATCGGCGCAAGGCCAAAAGTTTATATGATCACTTGGGGGCTTCCTGTTCAAACATAGGTGTATTCACCAAAGAGAACATAGCTGTCAGTACCCTTTTGATCTTCTCAACGCCATGCTTGTAAGCATGTCACTTGGGGGCTTCCTGTTCAAACATAGGCGTATTCGACCAAAGAGAACATAGCGTTACTACCCTCTTGACCAGGTTTTTCCAAACATAGGCGTATTCGATCGAAGAGAACAAACTCTGACCGGGTCGTCCTACCTGTAACACCAGTTGCTTCAACTCCATCAGGTCATCCTGATTGACCCGCCGAACTCTTAACAATCAGTCTTTACGGCGTATTCGACCAAGATCTGAGCTCGATTAAGGTTCAAACGACGGCTTGTCATGTGAGAGTACGGTTTACAAAGTCAGATGGATCCAGGCTTCATAAGCCGCCTTCCTTGAAACATGGATAAATCGGCCCATGATACTGTTACTCTGGCCCCGCGTACTCCTCATAAGTCTTTGAGCAAGACCAGACTTATCTAGGGTCCAAATGTAGATTGGGCACACTATGAGTCAGGATCATGGCAGCACGAACAATCTAGTGGCTCCGACTAGTTTCATTGAAGAAGACACTTTAATTTGACAGTCTACAAAAGCCTTGAATTTCTTTTGATTTCTTATTCGTATTTGAGTTTTTCGCTGCTTTCCGGTTTTTATAAGTCAGGCCCTGCAGCCCTGTTTACGGTTCATATTTGAAGCATCTTCGGGTCTTTGCAACCCGCCAGGATGGCAGACTCTAAGTCGCCAGTATATGATAATAGCCCAACTTGGCTGAATTTTCATGATGATATTGAATGATTGAGGTTTCAAACCGGCTTATATTATTCAAATCTTTAATAGCCAATATGGCTGGATTTTTATTATGGTTATCAATAACCAATGTTATGATTGAGGTTTTCAAAGTCGCTTCAGCGCAATGGATATAATTTATTATACAATGGAATGAATAGTCCCGAGTCGCTGCAAGCTTACGACCCGGCACTTGGGGGCTACATTATTCAAGTTGAAGATTACATCAAATATGCAAGTCCCATGTCACTGCCAGCATGCACCATGGCATTTGGGGGCTAATGCAACATCATTTTTTTTTCTCACCCTATTGAAGACCCGAGTCATCACATTGTAAATGAGACGGCCCTTCGGGGCTACCAATTGCTCCTGTCAAGAATTTAAGTATATATATAAAAAGTCCCGGCTCAATATTATCTTACTGAGCTGGCCCTTGGGGGCTACATGTTGCTACTCAAATTTACATGATTATATCTACAAAGTCCCTGCTCATTATTGCATAATGACCCGGCCCTTGGGGGCTACACTGGTTGAAGTTTTTATGGGCATCAGGCAATTACAAGTCCCAGGTTGCTGCAAGCATGACAACCTGACACTTGGGGGCTACATATGTGGAATATTCAGTTTATGACTAATGACTGAGATGAACAACCAGGATTTCTTCAAGGTTGCAACACTTATACTGGAGCAAGTCTTAAGCTATCACTATGTTATCCTCTTAAGACTTGGGGGTTACAGGTATTATGCATATAAAGGGGGAACGTCTTCAAATTATCAGTTTTGAGTAAATCAGAAAGATCAATTACATGACCCGGTGTCAACAACAATTATGACCCGGCATCGTCTGCTTTATAACCCGACAATTTTGGTAATGATAAACCGGCAAGTTTTACATCTTCAAGCCGGCTAAAAATCAGTGACAGCAAATTGATTATGAGGCTCCTGTCAAATTTGTTCTTGTGTTTATTTTGCAGGATAAGTTTAATATGGATAAATCCAAATTAAACTGGGGCTAATGTTGGGGATATACCCCGCAGTATGACTCGGCCGGATGTATGACCCGGCCGAAGATGGCGACTCACCAGTGACCCGTCCTGACTTGGTGACTCACTAAGTGACCCGCTGATACGTCTCCAACGGATCTATAATTTTTGATTGCTCCATGCTATATTATCTTCTATTTTGGACTATATTGGGCTTTATTTTCCACTTTTATATTATTTTTGGGACTAACCTATTAACCGGAGGCCCAGCCCAGAATTGCTGTTTTTTGCCTATTTCAGTGTTTCGGAGAAACAGAATATCAAACGGAGTCCAAACGGAATGAAACCTTCGGAATGAAACCCTCAGTCAAGAAAGCCACGAGGCGGTCACGAGGGTGGAGGACCCCCCCCCCTAGGGCGCGCCCCCTGCCTCGTGGGCCCCTCGAAGCTCCACCGACGCACTTCTTCCTCCTATATATACTTACGTACCCCCAAACGATTGAGGACAGAGTAAAAAACCTAATTCCACCGCCGCAACTTTCTGTATCCATGAGATCCCATCTTGGGGCCTGTTCCGGAGCTTTGCCGGAGGGGCATCGATCACGGAGGGCTTCTACATCATCATCCAAGCCCCTCCGATGAAGTGTGAGTAGTTTACTTCAGACCTACGGGTCCATAGTTAGTAGCTAGATGGCTTCTTCTCTCTTTTTGGATCTCAATACAATGTTCTCCCCCTCTCTCGTGGAGATCTATTCGATGTAATCTTCTATTTGCGGTGTGTGTGTTGAGATCAATGAATTGTGGGTTTATGATCCAGTCTATCTATGAATAATATTTGAATCTTCTCTAAATTCTTTTATGTATGATTGGTTATCTTTGCAAGTCTCTTCGAATTATCAGTTTGGTTTGGCCTACTAGATTGGTTTTTCTTGCCATGGGAGAAGTGCTTAGCTTTGGGTTCGATCTTGCGGTGTCCTTTCCCAGTGACAGAAGGGGCAGCAAGGCACGTATTGTATCGTTGCCATCGAGGATAACAAGATGGTTTTTTTATCATATTGCATGAAACTATTTCTCTACATCATGTCATCTTGCTTAAGGCGTTACTCTGTTTTTAACTTAATACTCTAGATGCATGCTGGATAGCGGTCGATGAGTGGAGTAATAGTAGTAGATGCAGGCAGGAGTCGGTCTACTTGTCTCAGACGTGATGCCTATATACATGATCATACCTAGATATTCTCATAACTATGCTCAATTCTGTCAATTGCTCAACAGTAATTTGTTCACCCACCGTAGAATACTTATGCTCTTGAGAGAAGCCACTAGTGAAACCTATGGCCCCCGGGTCTTTTTCTCATCATATCAATCTCCATCACTTTATTATTGCTTTTCTTATTACTTTGCCTTTTACTTTTCACTTTGCATCTCTATACCAAAAATACCAAAAATATTATTTATCATCTCTATCAGATCTCACTTTCGTAAGTAACCGTGAAGGGATTGACAACCCCTAAGCGCGTTGGTTGCGTTGAGCTATTGTTTTTGTGTAGGTACGAGGGACTTGCGCGTAGCCTCCTACTGGATTGATACCTTGGTTCTCAAAAACTGAGGGAAATACTTACGCTAATTTGCTGCATCATCCTCTCCTCTTCGGGGAAATCCAACGCAATGCTCAAGAGGTAGCAAGAAGAATTTCTAGCGCCGTTGCCGGGGAGTCTGCGCAATAGTCAACATACCAAGTACCCATCACAATCCCTATCTCCCGCATTACATTATTTGCCATTTGCCTCTCGTTTTCCTCTCCCCCACTTCACCCTTGCCGTTTTATTCGCCCTCTCTCTCTCTATCCTCCCTCTCTTTCTCTATTTGCCTCTTTTTGCCCGTTTGCCTTTTGTTTGCTTGCTTGTCGTTATGGCTAGTCTCATATCTTCTCCGTTGTCTCCCGAGAATGAAGTTCTAAATTTTAAACAAAGGGAGGGAGAAAATCTAAAAGATGCTTGGTATAGAATTTGCAATGCTCAAAATAGATCTACCAGGAAGCAATCTACTTCAGTTCTTCTCCGCAATTTTTATGTAGGTGCTAGTCCTTGGTATAGATATATCCTTGATACCATTACTGGAGGGAATTTCTTGGGTAGCCATACTTTTGATTCTTATAACGCTATGTTAGATTTATTTGGCTCGCCACCTCTTTTGGTTAATGGAACTATATTAACTTTGGAGCATGTTATGCAAAGACTTGAAATTATTGAAACTAAAGTTGCTACTATTGAATTAATTGAAAATCTAGATAAAAAGATCCACAATCAAATTACCCAATATGGATCTAAGGTAGGAATGACTTTGAAAAATATCAAGGAAAATGAACCCATAGTTAATGAGAAAATAAATCTAGATTCCACTAGAATCGATAAACTTGAGGGTATCATTACGAACTTGGGAACCACTTTTTATTCCATAAAGAATACTCCAAGTCCTCCTACTAAAATTTCCAAGCTCATGTATGTTCCTAAAAATAAGGGTGAATCATCTAGTAAGGAAACCGCGGATCTTAAATCTATAAGTATTCATCCCAATCTTTTTGCTATCATTAAGGAACCAATTGCTACAAATGAATTTTTCGATCTTGTACCTAAGAGTTTGATAATCACTAGAAATAAAGAAATTCCTAAGGGAGATAGATGCCTCATTGAAGAATTGCCTACCAAAGATGGCAATACCTAGATCTATTCTTGCTTGTTATGCCTAGCTAGGGGCGTTAAACGATAGCGTTTGTTGGGAGGCAAACCAATTTTATTTTTATTCCTTGCTTTTTGCTCCTGTTTAGTAATAAATAAATTATTTAGACTCTGTTTTGGTTGTATTTTTGTGTTTAATTAGTGTTTGTGCCAAGTAAAACCGTTGGGAAGACTTGGGGAAAGTCTTGTTGAACTTGCTGTAAAAAACAGAAACTTTAGCGCTCACGAGAACTGCTGTCATTTTTATTTGGAAAGTGCTATTTAATTAATTCTTTTTGCAGATAATTAATAGATAAATTACTCACGTCCAGAAATTTATTTTAGAATTTTTTTGGGGTTCCAGATCTTGCGCTAGCTACAGATTACTACAGACTGTTCTGTTTTTGACAGATTCTGTTTTTCGTGTGTTGTTTGCTTATTTTGATGAATCTATGGATAGTAAAATAGTTTATAATCCATAGAGAATTTGGAAAAAGTAGGTATAACACCAATATAAATAAATAATGAGTTCATTACAGTACCTTGAAGTGGTCTTTTGTTTTCTTTCGCTAACGGAGCTCACGAGATTTTCTACTTTAAGTTTTGTGTTGTGAAGTTTTCAAGTTTTGGGTAAAGATTTGATGGATTATGGAACAAGGAGTGGCAAGAGCCTAAGCTTGGGGATGCCCATGGAACCCCCAAGACAATCTAAGGACACCTAAAAGCCAAAGCTTGGGGATGCCCCGGAAGGCATCCCCTCTTTTGTCTACTTCTATCGGTAACTTTACTTGGAGCTATATTTTTATTCACCACATGATATGTGTTTTGCTTGGAGCGTCTTTTATGATATGAGTCTTTGCTTGTTAGTATACCACAATCATCCTTGCTGTACACACCTTTTGAGAGAGCCATACATGATTTGGAATTTGATAGAATACTCTATGTGCTTCACTTATATCTTTTGAGCTTTATAGTTTTGCTCTAGTGCTTCACTTATATCTTTTAGAGCACGGTGGTGGATTTGTTTTATAGAAACTATTGATCTCTCACGCTTCACTTAGATTATTTTGAGAGTCTTAATAGCATGGTAATTTGCTTAAAATTCTAATATGCTTGGTATGCAAGATTAATAATAAAACTTTCTTATGAGTGTGTTGAATACTAAGAAAAGTTTGATGCTTGATGATTGTTTTGAGATATGGAGGTAATAATGTCAAAGTCATGCTAGTTGAGTAGTTGTGAAATTGAGAAATACTTGTGTTGAAGTTTGAAAGTCCCGTAGCATGCACGTATGGTAAACGTTATGCAACCAATTTGAAACATGAGGTGTTATTTGATTGTCCTTCTTATGAGTGGCGGTCGGGGACGAGCGATGATCTTTTCCTACCAATCTATCCCCCTAAGAGCATGCGCGTAGTGCCGAGGTTTTTGATGACTTGTAGATTTTTGCAATAAGTATGTGAGTTCTTTATGACTAATGTTGAGTCCATGGATTATACGCACTCTCACCCTTCCATCCTTGCTAGCATCTTCGGTACCGTGCATTGCCCTTTCTCACATTGAGAGTTGGCGCAAACTTCGCCGGTGCATCCAAACCCCGTGATATGATACGCTCTTTCACACATAAACCTCCTTATATCTTCCTCAAGACAGCCACCATACCTACCTATTATGGCATTGCCATAGCCATTCCGAGATATATTGCCATGCAACTTTCCATCATACCGTTCATCATGACACATTCATCATTGTCATATTGCTTAGCATGATCATGTAGTTGACATAGTATTTGTGGCAAAGCCACCGTTCATAATTCTTTCATACATGTCACTATTGGTTCATTGCATATCCCGTTACACCGCCGGAGGCATTCATATAGTCATCTTTGTTCTAGTATCGAGTTGTAATCATTGAGTTGTAAATAAATAGAAGTGTGATGATCATCATTATTAGAGCATTGTCCCAAGTGAGGAATTAAAAAAAGAAAGGCCATAAAAAAAGAGAAGGCCCAAAAAAAGAGAAAGGCCATAAAAAAAGAAAAGGCCCAAAAAAATGAGAGAAAAAGAGAGAAGGGACAATGTTACTATCCTTTTACCACACTTGTGCTTCAAAGTAGCACCATGACCTTCATAGTAGAGAGTCTCTCATGTTATCACTTTCATATACTAGTGGGAATTTTTCATTATAGAACTTGGCTTGTATATTCCAACAATGGGCCTCCTCAAGTGCCCTAGGTCTTCGTGAGCAAGCAAGTTGGATGCACACCCACTAGTTTCTTTTGTTGAGCTTTCATACATTTATAGCTCTAGTGCATCCGTTGCATGGCAATCCCTACTCCTTGCATTAACATCAATCGGTGGGCATCTCCATAGCCCATTGATTAGCCTTGTTGATGTGAGACTCCTTTTTTTGTCTTCTCCACATAACCCCCTCATTATATTCTATTCCACCCATAGTGCTATGTCCATGGCTCGCGCTCATATATTGCGTGAAAGTTTATAGGTTTGAGATTACTAAAGTATGAAACAATTGCTTGACTTGTCATCGGGGTTGTGCATGACGAGAGCATTCTTGTGTGACGAAAATGAAACATGACTAAACTATATGATTTTGTAGGGATGAACTTTCTTTGGCCATGTTATTTTGTGAAGACATAATTGCTTAGTTAGTATGCTTGAAGTATTATCATTTATATGTCAATATGAACTTTTGTCTTGAATATTTCAGATCTGAATATTCATATCACAATTAAGAAGAATTACATTAAAATTATGCCAAGTAGCACTCCGCATCAAAAATTCTCTTTTTATCATTTACCTACTCGAGGGCGAGCAGGAATTAAGCTTGGGGATGCTTGATACGTCTCCAACATATCTATAATTTTTGATTGCTCCATGCTATATTATCTACTCTTTCGGACTATATTGGGCTTTATTTTCCACTTTTATGTTATTTTTGGGACTAACCTATTAACCGGAGGCCCAGCCCAGAATTGCTGTTTTTTTGCCTATTTTAGTGTTTCGGAGAAACAGAATATCAAACGGAGTCCAAACGGAATGAAACCTTCGGAAACGTGATTTTCTCATCAGATAAGATCCAGGAGACTTGGACTCTCCGTTAAGAAAGCCACGAGGCGGTCACGAGGGAGGAGGGCGCCCCCCCGTAGGGCGCGCCCCTGCCTCGTGGGCCCCTCGAAGCACCACCGATGTACTTCTTCCTCCTATATATACCTACGTATCCCCAAACGATCGGGGATAGAGCCAAAAACCTAATTCCACCGCCGCAACTTTCTGTATCCACGAGATCCCATCTTGGGGCCTGTTCCGGAGCTCTGCCGGAGGAGGCATCGATCATGGAGGGCTTCTACATCATCATCCAAGCCCCTCTGATGAAGTGTGAGTAGTTTACTTCAGACCTACGGGTCCATAGTTAGTAGCTAGATGGCTTCTTCTCTCTTTTTCGATCTGAATACAATGTTCTCCCCCTCTCTCGGGGAGATCTATTCGATGTAATCTTCTTTTTAATACAATGTTCTCCCCCTCTCTCGGGGAGATCTATTCGATGTAATCTTCTTTTTGCGGTGCGTTTGTTGAGACCGATGAATTGTGGGTTTATGATCCAGTTTATCTTTGCAAGTCTCTTCGAATTATCAGTTTGGTTTGGCCTAATAGATTGGTTTTTCTTGCCATGGGAGAAGTGCTTAGCTTTGGAGTATCTTGCGGTGTCCTTTCCCAGTGACAGAAGGGGCAGCAAGGCACGTATTGTATCGTTGCCATCGAGGATAACAAGATGGTTTTTTTTATCATATTGCATGAAACTATCTCCTCTACATCATGTCATCTTGCTTAAGGCGTTAACTCTGTTTTAACTTAATACTCTAGATGCATGCTGATAGCGGTCGATGAATGGAGTAATAGTAGTAGATGCAGGCAGAGTCGGTCTACCTTGTCTCGGACGTGATGCCTATATACATAATCATACCTAGATATTCTCATAACTATGCTCAATTCTGTCAATTGCTCAACAGTAATTTGTTCACCCACTATAGAATATTTATGCTCTTGAGAGAAGCCATAGTGAAACCTATAGTGAAACCACAACGATAGTTTGTCAAGTTGGTGCTGTTTTAACCTTCGCAAGGACCGGGCGTAGCCACACTTGGTTCAACTAAAGTTGGAGAAACTGACACCCGCCAGCCACCTGTGTGCAAAGCACGTCGGTAGAACCAGTCTCACGTAAGCGTACGCGTAATGTCGGTCCGGGCCGCTTCATCCAACAATACCGCCGAACCAAAGTATGACATGCTGGTAAGCAGTATGACTTATATCGCCCACAACTCACTTGTGTTCTACTCGTGCATAACATCAACGCATAAAACCTAGGCTTGGATGCCACTGTTGGGGAACGTAGTAATTTCAAAAAATTTCCTACGCACACGCAAGATCATGGTGATGCATAGCAACGAGAGGGGAGAGCGTTGTCTACGTACCCTCGTAGACCAGAAGCGGAAGCGTTAGCACAACGCGATTGATGTAGTCGTACGTCTTCACGGCCCGACCGATCAAGCACCGAAACTACGGCACCTCCGAGTTCTAGCACACGTTCAGCTCGATGACGATACCCAGACTCCGATCCAGCAGAATGTCGGGGAAGAGTTCCGTCAGCACGACGGCATGGTGATGATCTTGATGTTCTACCGTCGCAGGGCTTCGCCTAAGCACCGCTACAATATTATCGAGGATTATGGTGGAGGGGGGCACCGCACACGGCTAAGAGATCAATAGATCAATTGTTGTGTCTAGAGGTGCCCCCTTGCCCCCGTATATAAAGGAGCAAGGGAAAGGGGCGGCCGGCCAGGAAGAGGCGCGCCAGGGAGGAGTCCTACTCCTACCGGGAGTAGGACTCCCTCCTTTCCTAGTCCAACTAGGAGAGGGGGAAGGAAGGGAGAGAGGAGAGAAAGGAAGGGGGGGGCGCCGCCCCTCCCTCCTTGTCCAATTCGGGCTAGAGGGGGAGGGGGCGCACAGCCTACCCTGGCCGCCCCTCCTCTGCTCCACTTTGGGCTCATGAGGCCCATTAACCCCCCCCCCCGGGGGGGGGGGTTCCGTTAACCCCCGGTACTCCGTTTTATATCCGATAACTCCCGGAACCATTCCTGTGTCCGAATATAGTCGTCCAATATATCAATCTTTATGTCTCAACTATTTTGAGACTCCTCGTTATGTCCGTGATCACATCCGGGACTGCGAACAACCTTCGGTACATCAAAATATATAAAATCATAATGAAACTGTCATCGCAACGTTAAGCGTGCGGACCCTACGGGTTCGAGAACAATGTAGACATGACCGAGACACGTCTCCGGTCAATAACCAATAGTGGAACCTGGATGCTCATATTGGCTCCTACATATTCTACGAAGATCTTTTATCGGTCAGACCGCATAACAACACACGTTGTTCCCTTTGTCATCGGTATGTTACTTGCCCAAGATTTGATCGTCGATATCTCAATACCTAGTTCAATCTCGTTACCGGCAAGTCTCTTTACTTGTTCCGTAATACATCATCCCGCAACTAACTTATTAGTTGCAATGCTTGCAAGGCTTATGTGATGTGCATTACCGAGAGGGCCTAGAGGTACCTCTCTGACAATCGGAGTGACAAATCCTAATCTCGAAATACGCCAACCCAACAAGTACCTTCGGAGACACCTGTAGAGCACCTTTATAATCACCCAGTTACGTTGTGACGTTTGGTAGCACACAAAGTGTTCCTCTGGTAAACGGGAGATGCATAATCTCATAGTCATAGGAACATGTATAAGTCATGAAGAAAGCAATAGCAACAAACTAAATGATCAAGTGCTATGCTAACGGAATGGGTCAAGTCAATGACATCATTTGATTAATGATGTGATCCCATTAATCAAATGACAACTCATGTCTATGGCTAGGAAACTTAACCATCTTTGATTCAACGAGCTAGTCAAGTAAAGGC
This sequence comes from Triticum urartu, assembly GCF_003073215.2. Classification (NCBI taxonomy): domain Eukaryota; kingdom Viridiplantae; phylum Streptophyta; class Magnoliopsida; order Poales; family Poaceae; genus Triticum; species Triticum urartu. The sequence continues at coordinate 726,878,473 of NC_053023.1, forward strand.
ATACTAGTGACATACTGTTTGTCTATGTATTCACACATGTATTATGTTTTCGGTTAATACAATTCTATCATGAATAATAAACATTTATCATTATATAAGGAAATAAATAATAACTTTATTATTGCCTCTAGGGCATATTTCCTTCAGTCTCCCACTTGCACTAGAGTCAATAATCTAGTTCACATCGCCATGTGATTTAACATCAATAGTTCACATCACCATGTGATTAACACCCATAGTTCACATCGTCATGTGACCAACACCCAAAGGGTTTACTAGAGTCAATAATCTAGTTCACATCGCTATGTGATTAACACCCAAAGAGTACTAAGGTGTGATCATGTTTTTCTTGTGAGAGAAGTTTAGTCAACGGGTCTGCCATATTTAGATCCGTACGTATTTTGCAAATTTCTATGTCAACAATGCTCTGCACGGAGCTACTCTAGCTAATAGCTCCCACTTTCAGTATGTATCCAGATTGAGATTTAGAGTCATCTGGATCAGTGTCAAAAATTGCATCGTCGTAACCCTTTACGACGAACCTTTTTGTCACCTCCATAATCGAGAAACATATCCTTATTCCACTAAGGATAATTTTGACTGCTGTCCAGTGATCTACTCCTAGATCACTATTGTACTCCCTTGCCAAAAACAGTGTAGGGTATACAATAGATCTGGTACACAACATGGCATATTTTATAGACCTATGGCCAAGGCATAGGGAATGAGTTTCATTCTCTTTCTATCTTCTGCCGTGGTCGGGCTTTGAGTCTTACTTAGTTTCACACCTTGTAACACAGGCAAGAACTCTTTCTTTGACTATTCCATTTTGAACTACTTCAAAATCTTGTCAAGGTATGTGCTCATTGAAAAACTTATCAAGAGTCTTGATCTATCTCTATAGATCTTGATGCTCAATATGTAAGCAGCTTTACCGAGGTCTTTCTTTGAAAAACTCCTTTCAAACACTCCTTTATGCTTTGCAGAATAATTCTACATTATCTCCGATCAACAATATGTCATTCACATATACTTATTAGAAATGATGTAGTGCTCCCACTCACTTTCTTGTAAATACAGGCTTCACCGCAAGTCTGTATAAGACTATATGCTTTGATCAACTTATCAAAGCGTATATTCCAACTCCGAGATGCTTGCACCAGTCCATACATGGATTGCTAGAGCTTGCATATTTTGTTAGCACCTTTAGGATTGACAAAACCTTCTGGTTGCATCATATACAACTCTTCTTTAATAAATACATTAAGGAATGCAGTTTTGTTTATCCATTTGCCAGATTTCATAAAATGTGGCAATTGCTAACATGATTCGGACAGACTTAAGCATAGATACGAGTGAGTAACTCTCAGCGTAGTCAACACCTTGAACTTGTCGAAAACCTTTTGCGACAATTCTAGCTTTGTAGATAGTAACACTACTATCAACGTCCGTCTTCCTCTTGAAGATCCATTTAATCTCAATGGCTCGCCGATCTTTGGGCAAGTCAATGAAAGTCCATACTTTGTTCTCATACATGGATCTCATCTCAGATTTCATGGCCTCAAGCCATTTCGCGGAATCTGGGCTCATCATCGCTTCCTCATAGTTCGTAGGCTCATCATGGTCAAGTAACATGACCTCCAGAACAGGATTACCGTACCACTCTGGTGCGGATCTCACTCTGGTTTACCTACGAGGTTCGGTAGTAACTTGATCTGAAGTTACATGATCATCATCATTAGCTTCCTCACTAATTGGTGTAGTAGTCACAGGAACAGATTTCTGTGATGAACTACTTTCCAATAAGGGAGCAGGTACAGTTACCTCATCAAGTTCTACTTTCCTCCCACTCACTTCTTTCGAGAGAAACTCCTTCTCTAGAAAGGATCCATTCAAAGCAACGAATATCTTGCCTTCGGATCTGTGATAGAAGGTGTACCCAACATTTTCTTTTGGGTATCCTATGAAGACACACTTCTCCGATTTGGGTTTGAGCTTATCAGGTTGAAACTTTTTTACATAAGCATTGCAACCTCAAACTTGAAGAAACGACAGCTTAGGTTTCTTGCCAAACCATAGTTCATACGGTGTCGTCTCAACGGATTTAGATGGTGCCCTATTTAACATGAATGCAGCTGTCTCTAATGCATAACCCCAAAACGATAGTGGTAGATCGGTAAGAGACATCATATATCGCACCATATCTAATAAAGTACAGTTATGACGTTCAGACACACCATTACACTGTGGTGTTCCAGGTGGAGTGAGTAGTGAAACTATTTCACATTGTTTTTAACTGAAGGCCAAACTCGTAACTCAAATATTTTACTTCTGCGATCATATCGTAGAAACTTTTATTTTTGTTACGATGATTCTCCACTTCACTCTGAAATTCTTTAAAATTTTCAAATGTTTCAGACTTGTGTTTCATCAAGTAGATATACTCATATCTGCTCAAATCATCTGTGAAGATCAGAAAATAATGATACCTACCGCGAGCCTCAATATTCATCGGACCACATACATCAGTATGTATGATTTCCAACAAATCTGTTGCTCGCTCCATTGTTCCGGAGAACGGAGTCTTAGTCATATTGCCCATGAGGCATGGTTCGCAAGCATCAACTGATTCATAATCAAGTGATTCCAAAAAGCCAATCATCATGGATTTTCTTCATGCGCTTTACACCAATATGACCTAAACGGAAGTGCCACAAATAAGTTGCACTATCATTATTAACTTTGCATCTTTTGGTTTCAATATTATGAATATGTGTATCACTACGATCAAGATCCAACGAATCATTTTCATTGGGTCTGTAACCATATAAGGTTTTATCTACTACCACTATAAAAGAAAGAGAGGGCGGAGAACCAGATCATCCTATCCATCGAAACCTGCAATCTGATGGTCTACATTCTTCCTGCATACTAAACGCGTTTTACGCTTTAATTACCCACCATGCCATCTACTACCACTATAAAAGGAAGAGAGGGGCAGATCCAAACAATCACACCCATCCATCATCAAAATCTAATGGCCCTTAATCCTTCTGTGTTTAACGCTACCAACCACGCAATAAGGCACAATCGATCGATCGCTAATCTGCCCTGCAGTAAAAAAACCGTTCGCTCGCACGACCTCCTCCTTCTCCCGCATGATCTCCTCCTCCTCCTCCCGCGCCGTTCGCCTCCCGCAACCATGTCCTTCGCCGCAGGCTCGCCCCGAGCCATGGGAAGCCGCGCCCTTCACCGTCGCCTCGCGCCGCCGGAGCCACGGGAGCCGTCGCGGGTCGCCCCTCCCCACCCGCGGGAGCCGCCCCGTCGCGCCCTTCGCCACCTCCTGCGGCGCCGTGTGTCGCCGCCTCCCCAGCCGCGGGAGCCGCCCCACCGCGGTTCGCCACCACCCCAGCTGCCGGAGCCACCCGGCCGCGCCCTTCGCCGCCTCCGGAGTCGCAGCTTGGCCTCCGCCTCACCGCCACTCCGCCTCCATCGCAAGTAAGTTTCTTTTTGCCAGATGCCTCTAGGAAGAACTCAACCTACTACAAGCATTGGAATCTATGTTAGCAGAGAACTGGACGATCATGGCAAGATGTGCTGATTCAGCAGGCACACTCCTAAGGGATTCATCAATGGTAGTTGAGTGTCACCAATGGATTCATCTATGAGCTATGGGCTGTCAAGGCTACAGTAGTAATTATAAGTAAGCTAATACCGATATTATTTGTAACAATTGTATATTTAATAAATCATGGCTATTGAAATTTGAAAGAGAAAGAATATTTTCATGTAGCTGTCTGAAACTTTGTTTATGGTGTCAAAACCAAGTGTGTAGCATAATTTAAGATTTACTTGTATGGTTAGAAGATTCACTTGTTTCACGACTCTAATTTTTTTTTGTTTTCAGGCTTTTAACTTCTGTTAAATTTGGGTGGATCGATGCCTCACCGAACTAACTTGTGAAATTGGAGATCAGTTGATTTGATAATCGTTACCTGGCTGGCAATCCCTGACAAGTGAACTTAATACTACGTGCATGGCAACTACACTTTGGTCTGCACTCTTCATCTACAACTCAAAGTTAGTAAATTCTTCTTTGTTTCTTTTTTGGAACCCACTTAATGCAATAGAGTTTCAGAAACCAAAAGCCAGTTGTAAATTATGGCAGTTCTCTATCTTTTTTTGGTAATGCCTAATGCCTCAAGGTCCTATTTGAATCACGGTAAAACTGTAGCAGAGATAGAAGTATCAGATCACCGGGGCATGAAAATGTTCACCGTTGTGTTAAATGAACCCCACTGTACTATTAGTCAGCACTTGGATTTGAGCAATCAAAATATGCCTTGCATGAAGAAGATGAAGGAGTATAAATTTAGGTGTTCTTTCAAGTAAGATTTGATAACTAAATAAACTGAGTAAAAGTATTGCCATAGTGTGTGACATACCAATCTGCAACATACCAAACTGATTTTCTTTTGCACTTCCAACCAAAGGGCAGGGGATTTTGTTCAGGGGATTTCCTATTGCTGAACTGTACAGGGGATTTTGTTCATGCCTTACGGTTCTCAATCCTATACATTAGGGTTTTGCGCATGGGATTTTGTTTATGCATGACTCACTATACAATAGGAACTGTAGAGCAAGCCCGATTTCTGGGGCACATTATCGCAGGCTGACTCTAATAATTCGATCGTCGTTGTAATGGCCGCCTCAGTGTCCAATGCCCCCTAAAAATTCTGGCTTGTCTGTGCATGATGCTGCCGACGTGGTATGCGTGTTGGATGGATTACTAAGGGCACGTGCGGCCGGCCGGCCGACAGACATGTGTGTTGTGCGTGCGTGTTGACTAGGGTAATCAGATTTGTTGTATGTGTGCCCAACAAGAGTTTGCGCCTCCCTGCAAAAAAAAGTGTTTGCGCCAATGCTCGACTGAAAAGGTTGTTTCAACTTTTGCATTTTAGTTCAGAAACATGAAAGCATTAGCACCTTCTATTATTTTAGTTCACTGGAACCTTCTATTTTTAATCATTAGCATCTTCTTATCCTGGTAGTAATCAAGTTCTTTATCAGGACCTTGTCTAGAATATAACTGCATTGTAGGAATTGCATACTTATAGGAGCCATTGCTAGATCTGGAGAGTAATGAACTCATGTAAATTCAAGCTCTGGTTATTATGTAATGGTGTACTGCTATGCATCATATATACAGGTGAAAACATGATAGAAACAAAGGTTTCTTGATGATATCAGTTAAAAAATAACTGTTTTACATTCCTTTTACTTAGCCAAAAGAGGAAAATGATTTCTGATTTTAATTCAAAATATTATGGTGTCAGTTTCATTGCTTCACCAAATCAAGAGATCTTTTCCAAGAGGAGATGTATCTAGCCAGGTCCTGTTGTCATGTAAATATATGGGATTTTTTAGAGCCTATTGCTCGATCTCTTCTCCATGGCCATGCCATCGTCGCCCCAAGCCCAGGTGAACTATTTATCCTTTTGATTTCTTTACCTCCAATTGTCCCCTTCACTTTCCATGCTTATCTCCATGTACAGACCTCAAGCTGGGGTTTGGGAAGCACCACGGAAACAGAAAGTTGGTACAATGCTCAGTAGTTAAGCAGCAAGAAGGTAACTCATCTCTCCACCATATTTTTTTGGAAATTGTGCAGCTGCAGACATGCACTAATTTGTGATTGAGCACTCTGACTCTATAGTTCAATTTTTTTATTAGCTGTTGATTGTGCTAGAGATACAGTACTCCAGTTCCTGCTCGAATCAGTTTGGCATAAGAGGTGGAGGATTGGGCCAAAATCTTCCTCTTTGGGACTTCTATGTTTGGAACAATAGTGTAAGTTGGGGATCTTTATTTCTGTTCAAATAAAATTACTTGCAACCGTATCCTCATGTGTTTCATATTTTTATGCATTGTGTATTCATGAGGTACTACAAAAGATTTTGTTGTGATGATGCAAAGCATGATTTAATAATCTTTTACCCTACACACTTTACATCTGGTTTCATAAACACTCTGCTTTTCTCCATGTCAGCTACCTGGTCAGGTTAACAGAGTCAGTGGCTATGAAGGATTTTGGTGATGATTCTGGTGAACGACTGAATGCCCAGTATATCTCTATCGATTGCAGAATTGGTAAACCTCTCATCTATGGAGTGATATTTGTTTGTCGATAGCTATCAAAAGGTTCGCTACCCAATTTAAGCCACCTTCACGTATTTTAGATGCAACACTTACAAAAGTGAGATAAAATTTAGATGGATAGCTCAGCCGAGAAAACACATTTTTTTCTCCTTTGATTTCTTCTTGTCCAGGCCAGGAACCATCTTGCGCTCAACCATTCATGTTCTTTGATTCCCTTTTCCATCAAGGTAAACCCTTCGGTCCCCGACTGTCTTTGTTCAATTGTCGTTCTCAATCAGTTTGTAGTCCATGTCTTCAGGTCATGTACTCCCTCCGATCCATATTACTTGTCGCTGAAACGGATGTATCTAGACGTATTTCAGTGTTAGATACATCCGTTTGAGCTACAACTAATTTGGATCGGAGGTAGTTCATTTTTTGACATGTAGATCATATACTTTTAGCTGTATAGTTTACAGCTAGAGCATAACGAGCACCCATCTTAGGATTTGTTCCTTGATCTGCCTATGTAAAACATTTGTATGTACTTGGATTTTAGTTTGGGATCCAGATAGATTGGCTCATAGATTTATGATGTCATATACTGCCTGCTGAAACATGGAATTGATATTCTACTCCCTCCATCCCACAATATAAGAACGTTTTTCAAGAGCTTGAAAAACGTTCTTATATTGTGGGACAGAGGGAGTACCAGTTAGTCAATGCTCTTCATAGTTGCTAAGCAGTGGACGTGGGCATCTTAATTCCTAAACGCACCATTTCCAGTCATTTTTATGACTCTAAAATTAGGTATTATACGTACTCTGTATGATATTCAAAATTTTCAAAAAATTAGGTCTATTTAATGATAGAACTAAGGGACGATCGGCCCAAATTTGGGCAGGTCACCGTCCAGCCGCCTGATTTCAGCGATTGCAACCATGGATTTCGCATCCCTGTTTCGCCCGCCTCCCCCGTGCATGGGATTGACTCTGCCCCTACCCTCCGTGTCCCGCTTCCCCATGCGTCCCCTGCCTCCGCCTGTGTATACCTCGCCCCTACCTGCTTGCAGCTCTAGGGGGGAGGTGTGGAGCCAGGGGAGGGGAATGGGTGAACAAGGGAGGATGAGATGGTGAGAGCAAGCAAAACAAGAGGACAAGAGATATGGTGAATCGGGACATGACGGGAGACATGATCTCTCACGATCCGACGACCTCGCGCACGACCGGCTGACTCTGTCGGTCGGCCGGGTAAAATCGTTTGCCTAGAATTAATGTATTGTAGCTAAGACGTGCATTGCACGTGCAAGCTTACTAGTTCATGTAAACAGAACAACAATTTATTCTCTTACTTAAAGAATAACCGTATTGCAATAAACATGATCAAATCATATTCATGCTCAACGCAAACACCAAATAACACATATTTAGGTTCAACACTAATCCCAAAAGTATAGGGAGTGTGCAATGATGATCATATCAATCTTGGAACCACTTCCAACACACATCATCACTTCACCCTTAACTAGTCTATGTTCATTCTGCAACTCCCATTTTGAGTTGCTACTCTTAGCAACTGAACCAGTATCAAATACCAAGGGGTTGCTATGAACACTAGTAAAATACACATCAATAATCTGTATATCAAATATACCTTTGTTCACTTTGACATCCTTCTTATCCGCCAAATACTTGGGGCAGTTCCGCTTCCAGTGACCAGTCCCTTTGCAGTAGAAGCACTTAGTATCAGGCTTAGGACCAGACTTGGGCTTCTTCACTTGAGCAGCAACTTGCTTGCCGTTCTTCTTGAAGTTCCCCTTCTTCCCTTTGCCCTTTTCTTGAAACTAGTGGTCTTGTCTACCATCAACACTTGATATTTTTCTTGATTTCTACCTTCGTCGATTTCAGCATTACGAAGAGCTTGGGAATCGTTTCCGTTATCCCTTGTATATCATAGTTCATCACGAAGTTCTACTAACTTGGTGATGATGACTAGATAATTCTATCAATCACTATTTTTTCTGGAAGATTAACTCCCACTTGATTCAAGCGATTGTAGTACCCAGACAATCTGAGCACATGATCACTGCTTGAGCTACTCTCCTCCTTCTTTTAGCTATAGAACTTGTTGGAGACTTCATATCTCTCAACTCGGGTATTTGCTTGAAATATTAACTTCAACTCCTGGAACATCTCATATGGTCCATGACGTTCAAAACGTCTTTGAAGTCCCGATTCTAAGCCGTTTAAGTATGGTGCACTAAACTATCAAGTAGTCATCATATTGAGCTAGCCAAATGTTCATAACATCTGCATCTGCTCCTGCAATAGGTTTGTCACCTAGCGGTGCATCAAAGACATAATTCTTCTGTGCAGCAATGAGGATAAACCTCAGATCACGGATCCAATCCACATCATTGCTACTAACATCTTTCAACTTAGTTTTCTCTAGGAACATATCAAAAATAAAAACAGGGGAGCTAAACGCGAGCTATTGATCTACAACATAGATATGCTAATACTACCAGGACTAAGTTCATGATAAATTAAAGTTCAATTAATCATATTACTTAAGAACTCCCACTTAGATAGACATCTCTCTAATCCTCTAAGTGATCACGTGATCCAAATCAACTAAACCATGTCCGATCATCACGTGAGATGGAGTAGTTTCAATGGTGAACATCACTATGTTGATCATATCTATTATATGATTCACGCTCGACCTTTCGGTCTCCGTGTTCCGAGGCCATATCTGCTATATGCTAGGCTTGTCAAGTTTAACCTGAGTATTCCGCGTGTGCAACTGTTTTGCACCCGTTGTATTTGAACGTAGAGCCTATCACACCCGATCATCACGTGGTGTCTCAGCACGAAGAACTTTCGCAACGGTGCATACTCACGGAGAACACTTATACTTTGATAATTTAGTGAGGGATCATCTTATAATGCTACCATCAATCAAAGCAAGATAAGATGCATAAAAGATAAACATCACATGCAATCAATATAAGTGATATGATATGGCCATCATCATCTTGTGCTTGTGATCTCCATCTTCGAAGCACCGTCATGATCACCATCGTCACTGGCGCGACACCTTGATCACCATCGTAGCATCATTGTCGTCTCGCCAATCTTATGCTTCCACGACTATCGCTACCGCTTAGTGATAAAGTAAAGCATTACAGCGCAATTGCATTACATACAATAAAGCGACAACCATATGGCTCCTGCCAGTTGCCGATAACTCGGTTACAAAACATGATCATCTCATACAATAAAATTTAGCATCATGTCTTGACCATATCACATCACAACATGCCCTGCAAAAACAAGTTAGACGTTCTCTACTTTGTTGTTGCAAGTTTTGCGTGGCTGCTACGGGCTTAGCAAGAACCGTTCTTACCTACGCATCAAAACCACAACGATAGTTTGTCAAATTGGTGCTGTTTTAACCTTCGCAAGGACCAGGCGTAGCCACACTTGGTTCAACTAAAGTTGGAGAAACTGACACCCGCCAGCCACCTGTGTGCAAATCACGTCGGTAGAACCAGTCTCACGTAAGCGTACGCGTAATGTCGGTCCGAGCCGCTTCATCCAAAAATACCGCCGAACCAAAGTATGAAATGTTGGTAAGCAGTATGACTTATATCACCCACAACTCACCTGTGTTCTACTCGTGCATAACATCAACGCATAAAACCTAGGCTCGGATGCCACTGTTGGGGAACATAGTAATTTCAAAAAATTTCCTACGCACACGCAAGATCATGGTGATGCATAGCAACGAGAGGGGAGAGTGTTGTCTACGTACCCTCGTAGACCGGAAGTGGAAGCGTTAGCACAACGTGGTTGATGTAGTCGTACGTCTTCACGGCTCGACCAATCAAGCACCGAAACTACAGCACCTCTGAGTTCTAGCACACGTTCAGCTCGATGACGATCCCCGGACTCCGATCCAGCAGAATGTCGGGGAAGAGTTCCATCAGCACGACGGCGTGGTGACGATCTTGATGTTCTACCATCGTAGGGCTTCGCCTAAGCACCGCTACAATATTATCGAGGATTATGGTGGAGGGGGGCACCACACACGGCTAAGAGATCAATAGATCAATTGTTGTGTCTAGAGGTGCCCCCTTGCCCCCGTATATAAAGGTGCAAGGGGGAGGGGTGGCCGGCCAGGAAGAGGCGCGCCAGGGAGGAGTCCTACTCCTACCGGGAGTAGGACTCCCTCCTTTCCTTGTCCAACTAGGAGAGGGGGAAGGAAGGGAGAGAGGAGATAAAGGAAAGGGGGGGCGCCACCCGTCCCTCCTTGTCCAATTTGGACTAGAGGGGGAGGGGGCGCGCAGCCTGCCCTGGCCGCCCCTCCTCTGCTCCACTTTGGGCCCATGAGGCCCATTAACCCCGGGGGGGTCCAGTAACCCCCGGTACTCCGTTTTATATCCGATAACTCCCGGAACCATTCCTGTGTCCGCATATAGTCGTCCAATATATCAATCTTTATTTCTCGACTATTTCGAGACTCCTCGTTATGTCCGTGATCACATCCGGGACTCCGAACAACCTTCGGTACATCAAAATATATAAACTCATAATGAAACTGTCATCGTAAAGTTAAGCGTGCGGACCCTACAGGTTGGAGAACAATGTAGACATGACCGAGACACGTCTCCGGTCAATAACCAATAGCGGAACCTGGATGCTCATATTGGCTCCTACATATTCTACGAAGATCTTTTATCAGTCAGACCGCATAACAACATACGTTGTTCCCTTTGTCATCGGTATGTTACTTGCCCGAGATTTGATCGTCAGTATCTCAATACCTAGTTCAATCTCGTTACCGGCAAGTATCTTTACTCGTTCTGTAATACATCATCCCGCAACTAACTTATTAGTTGCAATGCTTGCAAGGCTTATGTGCTGTGCATTACCGAGAGGGCCCAGAGATACCTCTCCGGCAATCGGAGTGACAAATCCTAATCTCGAAATACGCCAACCCAACAAGTACCTTCGGAGACACTGTAGAGCACCTTTATAATCACCCAGTTACGTTGTGACATTTGGTAGCACACAAAGTGTTCCTCCGGTAAACGGGAGTTGCATAATCTCATAGTCATAGGAACATGTATAAGTCATGAAGAAAGCAATAGCAACAAACTAAACGATCAAGTGCTATGCTAACGGAATGGGTCAAGTCAATCACATCATTCTCTAATGATGTGATCCCGTTAATCAAATGACAACTCATGTCTCTGGCTAGGAAACTTAACCATCTTTGATTCAACAAGCTAGTCAAGTAGAGGCATAATAGTGACATACTGTTTGTCTATGTATTCACACATGTATTATGTTTCCAGTTAATACAATTCTAGCATGAATAATAAACATTTATCATGATATAAGGAAATAAATAATAACTTTATTATTGCCTCTAGGGCATATTTCCTTCACGACCCACCCGGCCGGGTCCTCCGCCTCTAAGCGCCTCCCCTGCCATGCCGTGTTAGAGAGCCTTTTCCACGGTCTCTCGCCTCTGCCATGGTCGGGTGCGTCCGCTATGAGCCGTTGTTGGCACACGACGTTCCGGCCTTGAGCTGCCCGCGTCCATCGTGAGCCGCCGCCGCCAAGTGGTTGACCAGCCGTTGAGGCCGTTCCCCACACGCCTTCGCAGTGGATGCGCATCTACCCGCTGGTCTTTGCCGGCCCTGCGCCCCTGCCCCAGCTCTCGAATCACGTTGGGTCACTGTACGCCAAACCGCCGGGCCTGTCTGAAACACACCTGTGAAGCTGAAACCGTGAAAGGTCATCATTTGGGGACACAGCGATGGGTTGCTAATGTTATTAAGGAAAAGTTACATGATAGCCCATATTTTAGGCCAAGAGATATTGCATGTGATCTCCAACTGGAGTATGGACTGTCCCTAAATTACTCGCAGGTGTGAAGTAGCTTTTAGGACCAGCAAAAATCGCATGCCTAATAAGGTCATGTTCTAGCTTAAACTTACCAAGCTCTCTAACTGATATCACAGATTTGGGACGTGGAAGATCAATTGTTCAGAGAGAATTTTATGGCACGTATAATGAGCCATGCATCCAGTTACTAATGGAGAAAAATGGATTACGAGGTGAAGTACCATCGGTGTTGCCTGACAGTCATCATGGATATTGCATGGATTTTCTTATTGAAGCATTTAAAGGGTAATTGAACAGTGAGTGGACTGAAGAAGCACGAGATGCTATGGTTGAACTGGGCTGTATTTTCATGCCAGCGTGTGCTGCCGAAGCTGGTCCACGCCGGTACATCCGTGTCAGGATTCCTCCAGAGCACCTCTGCTCGCCTCACGTGCCTTGGACCCGTAGCTCTAAGCACTGGGTCACCGAGCGCCGCCTCCGCTGTGGCCCGCCTTGTTGACCTACCTTGTTGCTCGCTTCCGCGACTTTCTGCTAGGACCCTCTACCGTTGTCGTGGTTACGCCCCAGGTCGCTGGTTTACCTGAGCCGTCGGGGCTAATTGCATCGCCAGTCTGCCTGAGCCGCCGGGTTATACAGAGTTGCCGATCCGCGTTGAGCCGTCTCTGTCGCGTTGAACGGATCATCCGTCATCCGAACAATCAGACAATTGTTCACTACATCAACAAGACGTGGTTGACTCGCCCGTCCGCGCGGCTTACCGCGCCTGCGATTGACTCCCCCGTCCGCCGGCTTACAACGTCGCGGCCGATTCATCTGTCTGAGCCGCCTCTGATGATGCGGTCATCTTTTCCGTCTGTCTCTCGCGGCCTGGTATATATCAACACACTGGGCCGCACCTATATGCATGAGCTGTTTATTGAGTATGAGCAGTCACTGCTTGGGTAGCCCGGTTTTCTTCCAACAAATTGGAGGCAAAATATCATGTATTCTCAGTCGCCATCTTCACTTGATGGCTCAATGGGCATGCGCACAAGCCGCCGCCACTACAGTTTGGTTAACTTCAAACAGCCAGTTGGAAGGAATCATTGGCCGAGTTGCTGACACGGCTCATACGAGATCATTTATAACCCGCCGCAGTCACCTCAACATTCTGTCGATTCACATCGCGCTATCAACGCCAATGATATACACTTTCTACTATGGTCAAATACGGAGAATCTCAAGACAACTCCTCGAGTCGTCTTAAGACCCGGGGGCTACAATGATATGACTCAGCAAGTCTTACCAATTTCAGTAAATTCAAGAACCCCAGGACATTGGAGGGAAAAATAACCCGGCCCCGGAGATTACTACTATATCGATGAAAATTTAAAAGGCCATCAGAAAAATTTCGGCTCACAATGATGCTTCCAGTTTACAATCCGGTCAAGGGAAATCACATCTCCCACACAGCGCTGAAGCTCTCAATATCCGGTTCGAAATCCGTTTTAAGAGGAAACTATCTCCCAAAAAGCTCTGAAGCTCTCAAATCCGGTTTAAAACACCGGCTCAAGAAGAATATCCATCTCTCGCAAGTTCGAGTTCTCAGAAAAATTAAAGGTTGCCAAAGAGAACTTGCTGTCATGATGCGCGGTTCAAACATGGCTTATCTTATTGTGATCATTTGGGGGCTTCCTGCTCATCGAGCATAGCTGTTGCTACCCTCTTCATTGACGCAATGCCAAAACTTGTGATCACTTGGGGGCTTCCTGCTCATCGAGCATAGCTGTCGGTACCCTCTTGATCGGCGCAAGGCCAAAAGTTTATATGATCACTTGGGGGCTTCCTGTTCAAACATAGGTGTATTCACCAAAGAGAACATAGCTGTCAGTACCCTTTTGATCTTCTCAACGCCACGCTTGTAAGCATGTCACTTGGGGGCTTCCTGTTCAAACATAGGCGTATTCGACCAAAGAGAACATAGCGTTACTACCCTCTTGACCAGGTTTTTCCAAACATAGGCGTATTCGATCGAAGAGAACAAACTCTGACCGGGTCGTCCTACCTGTAACACCAGCTGCTTCAACTCCATCAGGTCATCCTGATTAACCCACCGAACTCTTAACAATCAGTCTTTACGGCGTATTCGACCAAGATCTGAGCTCGATTAAGGTTCAAACGACGGCTTGTCATGTGAGAGTACGGTTTACAAAGTTAGATGGATCCAGGCTTCATAAGCCGCCTTCCTTGAAACGTGGATAAATCGGCCCATGATACTGTTACTCTGGCCCCGCGTACTCCTCATAAGTCTTTGAGCAAGACCAGACTTATCTAGGGTCCAAATGTGGATTGGGCACACTATGAGTCAGGATCATGGCAGCACGAACAATCTAGTGGCTCCGGCTAGTTTCATTGAAGAAGACACTTTAATTTGACAGTCTACAAAAGCCTTGAATTTCTTTTGATTTCTTATTCGTATTTGAGTTTTTCCCCGCTTTCCGGTTTTTATAAGTCGGGCCCAGCTACCCTGTTTACGGTTCATATTTGAAGCATCTTCGGGTCTTTGCAACCCGCCAGGATGGCAGACTCTAAGTCACCAGTATATGATAATAGCCCAACTTGGCTGAATTTTCATGATGATATTGAATGATTGAGGTTTCAAACCGGCTTATATTATTCAAATCTTTAATAGCCAATATGGCTGGATTTTTATTATGGTTATCAATAACCAATGTTATGATTGAGGTTTTCAAACTCGCTTCAGCACAATGGATATAATTTATTATACAATGGAATGAATAGTCCCGAGTCGCTGCAAGCTTACGACCCGGCACTTGGGGGCTACATTATTCAAGTTGAAGATTACATCAAATATGCAAGTCCCATGTCACTGCCAGCATGCACCATGGCATTTGGGGGCTAATGCAACATCATTTTTTTCTCACCCTATTGAAGACCCGACTCATCACATTGTAAATGAGCCGGCCCTTGGGGGCTACCAATTGCTCCTGTCAAGTATTTAAGTATATATATAAAAAGTCCCAGCTCAATATTATCTTACTGAGCTGGCCCTTGGGGGATACATGTTGCTGCTCAAATTTACATGATCATAGCTACAAAGTCCCCCTGCTCATTATTACATAATGACCCGGCCCTTGGGGGCTACACTGGTTGAAGTTTTTATGGGCATCAGGGCAATTACAAGTCCCAGGTTGCTGCAAGCATGACAACCTGACACTTGGGGGCTACATATGTGGAATATTCAGTTTATGACTAATGACTGAGATGAACAACCAGGATTTCTTCAAGGTTGCAACACTTATACTGGAGCAAGTCTTAAGCTATCACTATGTTATCCTCTTAAGACTTGGGGGCTACAGGTATTATGCATATAAAGGGGGAACGTCTTCAAATTATCAGTTTTGAGTAAATCAGAAAGATCAATTACATGACCCGGTGTCAACAACAATTATGACCCGGCATCGTCTGCTTTATAACCCGACAATTTTGGTAATGATAAACCGGCAAGTTTTACATCTTCAAGCCGGCTAAAAATCAGTGACAGCAAATTGATTATGAGGCTCCTGTCAAATTTGTTCTTGTGTTTATTTTGCAGGATAAGTTTAATATGGATAAATCCAAATTAAACTGGGGCTAATGTTGGGGATATACCCCGCAGTATGACTCAGCCGGATGTATGACCCGGCCGAAGTTGGCGACTCACTGGTGACTCGTCCTGACTTGGCGACTCACTAAGTGACCCGCTGGATCTCTCCACTCACTGATGACCCAGCCAAGTCAGGTGACTCATTGGTGACCTGACAGGCGGGTTAGAGGAGCGACAAGACCCGATGGCCCAGAAGGCAGTTCATGGAAGTCCGACTCAAGCTATGGCGGGCCGGCTTAAGAGGAAAGCATAAGGAATATTCCCTTACAAAGTAAGAAAGATTAGGACTCCACTTGTAATAGAGTAATCCTAATCCTAATAGGACTAGTCATGTAAGCCACCCCTTCAACATATATAAGGAGGGGCAGGGCACCCCAAGAGGGACAAGTTTCACAGGTTTCACAAGTTATGTTTAGATATACAAGTCAATAGCTCTCGAGATAGAGCACCCTTCTAATCGTGATCATCATCATCAATATCAATGAAGCAGGATCTAGGCTTTTATCTCCACCGTGAGGGGCTGAACCTAGGTAAAACCTCGCATCTCTCGATTCCGACCAACCCCTCCAAACTACTACATAGATGCGTTGGCCTCACGACTAAGTCCTGACACTAAGGACACCTGCCTTGACAATTCCACGACAACTATAGTACCTGGAGTATTTTTTTTTTGAAACGGAGGCAAAAGATTTACCTCATCGATTAATTAAGTAGAAGAGAGTTGTCCAGTTAACTAATGGAAAACCGGTTGAAAACAATTACAATACCACATACAGACTACTCCCAAGGTCTGAAACCCCTTGACAGAACCATCAACCCTATAGGCATTCCCAACATGCAAGAGTCCCAAACCGTCACACATTTATATCGTGAAGGAATCCCCAATAAGGATGCCTCAGATGTGGACAATTGATCCCATCAAAACCAGGATGATAAGATAAACCATGAGGATGACCCAAAAGACCGAGGAGCAACCATTAAGCAGCCGCAGATGCCTTCTCTATGGCATCACTCTTCTTATTTTTGTTTTTGAGAGACTTCATCACCTTCTTGATCTTGTCTTTTGTTAACCTTCTCACTCAAGATGCACGCAATCACCTTACCAGACCGAGGGCAAGCCACCTCCAAGCTAGATAGCAAGTTGCAAAGCTCTTTCGGGAAGGTCATGGACTGGTTTGGACCAGTTTTAGAAACTTTCATGTGTTTTTCTTCTTCTCCTTTTCTTTGTATTTTCCCCCTTATTTTTCAAATAGATGTCGACTTTATTTTGTTATAGACGCGTAACATTTATTTCATACACTTTTAACATTTTTTAAGTACATGATGTACATTTTTCTAAATACATGTTTGGACATGTTTTTTGAACAAATGATAAACATTTTCCTATATAATTTGAACATTTTAACATCATACTAACATTTTCTAAATGTCACTAACACATTTTGCTAACGTATGAACATTTTTTAGAAATGTCTAAAAATTATTGGTACAAACATTTTTCAAAATTTACGCAACATTTTTCAAAATTGTAAAAATATCTTTACAAATGGCACAAACATCGTTTGAAATTCTTGTATATTTTCTAGTGTTACGGACATTTTTTTTCTAATGGTATGAACATGTGTTAACATTTTTTTAATGTGACATGGACGTTTTAAAATTAAAATATCTATATTAAATTTTGATGCATATTTATTTGGAGTATTTAAAAATATAAAAAAAGAACAAAAACTAGTACGTACGGACGTGCTATTATATGAACAAAAACAAATAGGTTGAGCGCTGTGTTCGGCCGGTGGCCGGTACATGTCTCCCGGGCGTTGTAGGCGACCTATAGCCGCGTTCAGTAGGATCCACCTTCTGCAGTTAGTTGTCGGCCTTTGTGCGTGTGTTGTTTGCACGGGGCTTAGCTGGGCCTTAGAGATGACAGCAAAACATCGCAAGGCCGGAAACGAGTAGTTGTCGTGCCCCGAGCGAACTATTTCCTTCTCACAGTCCCCGCAAAAACGATAAAAAAAAGAATCATTTCCTCATTCTTATCTTTATAAATTAAAAAAGAGGATGGAGGTGCGGGGAATCGAACCCCGTGCCTCTCGCATGCGAAGCGAGCGCTCTACCATATGAGCTACACCCCCGAACTGGCTATCACTCACTGTTAATTGTATCCATTATGGATTGTTTGATCCACACTGCTGTGACTAGAAATGAGAACGATGGGGCGACTCTCGGTTTAATACCATCCATGTGCAGAGTGTTGGAGCTCGTCTTGCTCTGCCCAATTCTCTCTTTCAGTTAGCCTTTTTTAAAAGCAAGGACTTGGCCCCCGGTTTCTGTTAAGTTTCTACAAGACCACAACCAAAATACGTGAAAGGAAACATAGTAAAACGAGATCATGCGAACAAGGCGGCACTCAGGAAGAGCACCAGCTAATGCCGCGGCTGAGCACATGGCAAAAGAATGAAAAGTTCCGCTCCACATTACAGAACCATGACGCAGCTTCGGGCGAAAATCTGTGGCGAATGGAGTCCACAGTCACGATGGCGGACCAACGCAATGCATGACCATCTTACCAAGGAGGTTCGTTGTGTCAGTTTTGGGCTACAGTCTCAAATTTACTCTTTATCCGCAGACTACAAGCTGATGCCGTCTCTGAAATGTCGGCTATTTATCATCTGCTCTTCAGGCACAAGAGGCTGGGCTACACATTCAAGAACGGAATACAAACAGCTACACGCAGTGGAGCTCCTACATTCAAGAGTGACACCTTGGACGATTCGAAACAAGGAACCTACTTCTGCTGTCAGGGGCTTCTGTATTCAAAGCTTGCATTGCAATAGCATTTGCGATAGTGACAGCATGGATGATTTGAAACAAGAAATTTAAGCTCAGTGCAAACAGTAGCAGCAGAACCTGGACGCATGGACAGGCTAATGAAACGAAGACATACATTTCAGTCGTCTTAGATGGGTTGCAGTTACATTAGTCATACTAGTATATATCTTGCACCGAACAGTGAGAAAGACTGGAGTGACAACATAGTATTAATTAGATACAGACATGGCACTGCTTATCAGTGGTTAAAAAGTAGAGGCGCCTATTAACAGACAAGGCAAACAAGTAAGGAGATAACACATGGAAGGACTCAACAGAATATCAATCCTCGAGCTCATACATAGTCTTCAGTTTCAGAAGCAGATGTAGCAGCAGCAGCAGGGTCTTCTCTTCCACGAGGAGCCAAAGACTCGTAGTAGCCGTCAACCGTCTGACCCTCCCTCCTCTGAAGCTTCTCCGGAAATGTCTCCATCCCGGCGTATGTCAGCAGGACCCAGACATAGGAGAGGTACTCCACACCACCTCCCAGAGTCTGGGCGTGCAAGTATCCTCGGCACCTGCCTGCAGAAAAACAGAGCATCTCCACCCACACGTCTTGGATCAGCTCCCACCTCCTGGTGACTTCACCACCAAGTTCATCACCCAACAAGAATTCAGCGAGCTCCCACGCGTCCTGAATAAAAGATTTGTCACTATAACCTTGGTTGCATTTGTGAACTGCCGCTTGTATAAACTCTATCTCGTCCTGGGGTTCGGTGCTGATGTTCTTGAGCTCGTGGTAGGCCTTTGTGAACAAGCTCTTTCTGCTGCCTGGCATTAGCATCTCAGGATTAGCTACCAAGAGATGCATCATGTAGTTGGATATTACTTTGCAGCGGCTGGCACAATGACCATCATCACGAGACCTGTCCATATACTGGAAGCATAAATCAGTGGCGAGGTGCCAGAGAATAATGGTCTCGTCAAATGGCCTCTTTATGCTCCAACCCAGTCTCGGGAGACATTTCTTACGGCCGAGCGTCCATTCGCCCCTGGCATCATTAAACCTCCTGTAAGTCTCATTGTCATGTATGTACTTCCACCCCGATTCAACATGCTGGCGGACCAATTCTGTAATCTCCTCACACGAATGGCTAGATTCCATGTAGGTAAAGTATTGGTCCACCAAATCCTTGCAGTTAAACCTTCCGGCGACCCTCCTCAGCATCAACATGTTGGGGCGCCATCTGTTATTGGCTAACTGTCCTATAATACTGTGTTGGAGAATTACGCCGGAGAAGCCGTCCGGTCTAACTGCTTGTACGCAGAAGTAAATCAGCTCCAGCACGAGAGCACCGTACAAGAGCACAAGTGTAACCCGGGTATCTTCACCGCTATGAGCTTTGCTGTGGCTACTCGTGTGCACCAGGCAGATGGCTGCCACTAGCGTTGCATAAGCTAGTGCGTGCGTCCGCCGACGGCAGATGAATGATGGTAGCGCATTCTTGAAATCAACAAGTGGTCGGTGATAACCCCCGGTGCGGATGAAGCTGATCATAGCTAAGAGCGCGCTGTCATCTTTGGTGTAGAGGAAGCTGGTCATAGCACACAGCGCGCGCCCTATTGCTTCATAAGCTGATCCGGGGTCGAGCGGCCAGAATTTCTTCAAGATTTTGACACGCTCAGGATAGGGACTTGGGAAGTCCAAAAAGAGCTGGTACGATAGCCCTGGGAGGTCTTGTTGGTCTTCTTCGCATGATCGCCGCTCTACCCTCCCATCTATGAATTGTTTTGCTTCTATTATAAAGTTGGCAAGACTTCCTTCCTCCGTGACAGCGCTGCCCCGAATGACGTGCTCCTCGGTCAAGCTGGCCTGCCGCAGGGCATCAAAGCTGCTGCTCTTAAGATCTAGTGCCTTCTGGAAGGATCTGATAATCACTAGGACAAAGAGCAGAATTGTTGCAGCCAACAACCGCTTGTCATCTGCCGACCATGACTTGTAAAGCACATAGAGTGCAATTGTAACCTGACACCGTTGATAATCTAGTTAATAAGATGCAAACAAAATCAAGATATACACACCCTCTAACCCATAATATAACATCTTATTTCATCCAATTAGTATATTGGATATAATAAGATCTTATATTAGGGGACGGAGTTTCTCAACTAGTGGACACCATGGCTACCTAGTTACAGTACAATGCTACAGAAATACCAATGCCTGTGCTATCAGTGTGAAATTACTCTCTTCCTGCAAAATTCCACTCACGTCCCCCGCGTCGCCCTCAGGCAGCTCCCGTTCCTACCTTCCCCGCATCACCGTCGCCGCAAGGGACCCCGGCGAAGTCCGTGCGTGCCCAGGGAAGGTGCCTAGCTGGCCGAGTCCGGTGGTCCCGTCCAGGACGTGCATCGACGGTGGACCGCTTGTGGGCTCGCACATGTTGGATCTGGGCCTGGTGGGCTAGAGGTGGAGCATAAAGATGACGATCCGATTGGGCCGGCTAATTTGCATTTGCAGTTCAATTTCAAACATTTTTCAAAATTACGAACTAATTTTGAATTCCACACATTTTTTTGAATTGGGAACAAATTTTAAAAGTGAACAAATTTGAAAAACCTGAACATTTTTTTTAATGTGAACATTTTCAGAAATTGCAAATAAATTTCTAATTCCAAACAATTTTTTTGAAAAGTGAACATTTTTTCAAAGAAGTGAATTCAAAATATATACTGAACATTTTCTTATTACACGGTGGACATTACTCACATACATGCTAAACATTTTTGAAACAATACGGTGAATTGTTTTTCAACATGCACGTTGAACAAATTTTCTATACAAACATTTTTCAATGTACTGTGAACACATTTTTCAATATTGTGATTTTCTTTTGAAAGGTAAAAAAATTCAAAAATTATGAACAATTTTCTGTATCATGAACAAAATTGGCATTTCAAGCATCTTTTGAAAATTTACACAGATTTTTAAAACTTGAGTTACGAAAAATTATGAATGTATGAAAAAACACAAATAGAAAAAGATGAAAAAGGAAAATAAGAAATAAGCAGAAAAAACAGAAAATAAAAAGGAAACGAAAAATTAAAATCATGAAGAAAGCAAAGAAAATGAAAAAAACTAACAGGAAAAAACATGTTCAGGGAACCTTCTAGAAGTGGGCCGGTCTTTCTGGTGCCGCCGCTCACTTCGCTTTAGCAAAGCCGCGGCTCCTTGATGCACGCACAGGTCGAATAGGATCCAACCGATGTTCGATCCCATCGGCGCTAGTGCTTGTGGTGAGTGGCTGCGACAACAGTGGTGCTCTCTTATTAGCTCCTGCGAGGATGCTCACCGAGTTGAAGGAGGGTCGTGAGGTCTCGCGCTCCTATGATTTCCTTGACTCGACGACCGACGTGGTGCAGAGTGTTCCGAGCTGCGATGCTTGAGGCGAAAGCCTTGTTTTTTTTTTTGAACTAGACGAAAGCATTGTTGGCAACCATGATGGGCGACACCTTCGGGGACCCTTTTTTCTTACTTGGTGGTGTTATTGTGAATCTCCCGCAAGCATCACTTTAATAATTCACTTAAAGATTAGAGCAGCGCGAACCAACCCGCGGTTGGATGGTTAGGTGGAGAGTCGTATGATCAACCCATCAGGGTTCAAGTCCCGGTGCTCGTATTTATCCTGGATTTATTTTAGGATTTTCGGCGATCACAAGATGATATGCTGGCTCATTCTCTCAGAGGTGCTCATAGAGTTAGGGTGTGCATATATGAGCGCTTGGGTCTGTTGTGTTCAAAAAAAGAGATTAGAGTAGTACCTCGACCATTTTGAGTCAGATAAGCACCAACTTTGATAATTTTGAGCCCATAATTGTATGAGATATATTTCCTTTGACTAAAAACAATTATTAATTTCCTAGAAATGGTTATTTAATTTAATGGTAGAATTTTTCTATGCCCTATGTCCCTTGGTGCAAAATATTGATAATAGCCAATACCACACAATTATCAGCCTAACATATATACCAACTGATTACAACCCCGGTGAATGGCAAGATTCCCTTAGGCAAACTAAAATGTGGCTAATAATTTGAACAACTCAAGTAAGGCAAGTATGGCAAAAATAATGTGGCAATATAGGGCAAAGATAGTCACAATCCAAATAGCCCCTTAGAGACACAAAGTAGTAATATGCTTAGCCATGCTATTGGAATAAAAACAATAAAAAGTTTCTAAAAATGAAGTGTTGGCAAAACAAACAAACAAAATATGAAGATGATTTTTTAAAAACAAGATGCGAGCGAAAATGGTGAAGTTATTTGTATTGTGATGGTAGTAGTCTCGCCTGAGCCGATTAAGGACCTAGCTTCAGTATTGTGCCAACCTAGCCTAACAAGTTAGGGCATTTCTAATAAATCCCTTATAACCGGCTAGAGAAATAAAAATGTGGTTTTACTCCTCTAAACGGGACCTAGCCAATCCCTTAACTGGCATAAGGGAGTAACTTTACACTGCCCCTAAAAATCTCCTTATATTTATTCCACCGCGAGGTGGCTGAGTCAAAGCCGCGCCTCCTCATACGTCTCCAACGTATGAACAATTTTTGATTGTTTCATCCCATTATAGTATCAATCTTGGATATTTTATATGCATTTACAAGTAATTATATATTATTTTTTGGGACTAACCTATTAATTCAGTGCCCAGTGTCAGTTTGCTATTTTTTGTCAGTTTTTGTTTTTTTTCAGAATATCAGTAGCAAACGAAGTCCAAATGCCACGAAACTTTTTAGAGATTTTTTGTGGAGAAATGAGACACTAGAAGCTTTGAGAGAGGGCCATAAGACGAAGGAGGTGGCCACGAGCCACCAGGGCTCTCCGGGGGGAGGGGATCAATCACGGAGGGGCTCTACATCAACCTTACAGCCATTTTGATGATGTGTGAGTAGTTTACCACAGAACTACGGGTCCATATTTAGTAGCTAGATGAGTCTCTCTCTCTCTCAGATCTTCAATACAATGTTCTCCGTTCTTGGAGTTCTATTCGATGTAATCATTTTTTGCGGTGTGTTTGTTAGGATTCGATCAATTGTGAGTTTATGCTCAGATTATCCATGAATATTATTTGAGTCTTCTCTAAACTCTTTTATGCATGGTTATTATAGCTTTGTATTTCTCTCCGATCTATTGATTTGGTTTGGCCAACTAGATTGATTTTTCTTGCAATGGGAGAGGTGCTTTGTTATGGGTTCGATCGATTTTGCGGTGCTCAATCCTAGTGACAGAAAGGGACATGACATGTATTTGTATTGTTGCCGTTAAGGATAAAAAGATGGGGTTTACTTATGCGTGAGTTTACTTTTTCTACATCATGTCATCTTGCTTAAAACGTTTCCGTTCTTTATGAACTTAATACTATAGATGCATGTTGGATAGCGATCGATGTGTGAAGTAATAGGAGTAGATGCTGGCAGGAGTCGGTCTACTTGTATCGGATGTGATGCCTATATACACGATCATTGCCTTGGATATCGTCATGATTATTCGCTTTTCTATCAATTGCCCAACAGTAATTTGTTACCCACCGTATGCTATTTTCAAGAGAGAAGCCTCTAATGAAAATTATGGCCCCCTGGGTCTACTTTTATCATATATTAAAATCCAAATATACATTGCTGCGATTTTTCTTTACTTATTTTATTTTGTGTTTTATCTATCTATCACTACAAAATCTAATCTTGCAAGTAATCGTCAAGGGATTGACAACCCATTGTTCGCGTTAGGTGCAAAAGTATTTATTATTTTGTGTGCAGGTACTACTAACGAGGTGTTGTGTGAGTCTCCTACTGGATTGATAACCTTGGTTCTTAACTGAGGGAAATACTTATCTGTACTGTATTGCATCACCCCCTCCTCTTCGGGGAAATCCCAACGTAGCTCACAAGTAGCAGAAATAATTTCTGGCGCCGTTGTCGAGAAGACATCATCAACATCTATCAAGTACCTACGCATAAAATTTCACATCCTTGCATTTACATTACTTGTTATTTGCCTCTCGTTTTCATCTCCCCCACTTTTAAAAAGGTTTTACAAAAATTACAAAAATATTTTCTGTTTGCCCTTTTCTCCATTTTGCCTTTTGTTTGCTTGTTATCTTATTTGCTAGTCATGATGTCTCAAGAAAATACAAAATTGTGTGATTTTTCCAATACTAATAATAATTATTTTATTAGTACTCCGATTGCTCCTCCCGCCACTAATGTAGAGACTTGTGATATTAATGCCGCTTTGTTAAATCTTGTTATGAAAGAACAATTTTCTGGTAGTCCTAATGAAGATGTTGCATCCCATCTTAACACTTTCATAGAATTGTGTGATATGCAAAAGAAAAAAGATGTGGATAACGATATTGTCAAATCAAAATTAGTTCCGTTCTCATTGAGAGATCGCGCTAAAATTTGGTTTTCATCTCTGCCACGAAATAGAATTGATTTTTAGGATAGGTGTACAAATGCTTTTATTACCATGTATTTTCCTCCCGTGAAAATTATTTCTCTTAGAAATCAAATTATGGATTTCAAGCAACTTGAGCATGAACATGTTGCCCAATCTTGGGAGATGATGAAATCAATGATAGAAAATTGTCCTACTCATGGTTTAAATTTATGGATGATCATACAAAAAATTTATGCGAGATTTAACTTTGTTTCTAGAAATATTTTAGATTCCGCTACGGGTGGTAGTTTTATGGAAATTACGCTTTGTGAGGACACCAAATTTCTTGATAATGTTATGGAAAATATTCACAATGGCATACTAAAATAACTCCTACTAGTAAAAAAGTGAATTTGATTGAAGAAATTAGTACTCTGAGTGATAAAGTTGATGCACTTATGAAACTAGCTGCTAGTAAAAATTCTCCTATTGATCCTAATGATGTGCCATTGTCCACACTTTTATTGAGAAAAATAAAGATCCCATAAATGTGAATTTTGTCTCGTGAAACAATTTTAATTGAAATGCTTATGGAGGTAGTTTTAATCCTATGTCGTTCCCTGGTAATTCCTCTAATAATTATCGCAATTTCTATGGTAATTCTTATAATAATGATAGGATGCCCTTTGATCTTGAAAGTAATATTAAAAAATTATTAATTCTAAAAAAGGTTTTCAACACTACCATAAAAGAAAATTTGAGTAAACTTGATGGTATGTCTAGGAATATGGATAGAATCGTTCATGATGTGGAAAATCTTAAATCTAAAATTTTGCCACCCAAGCTTGATATTAATGAATCAATTAAAGCTCTTTATGTCTCCATGGATGAAAGTAAATAAAGAACCGCTAGGTTGAGGGCTAAGCGAGAATTCTAAGAAAAAGCGATTCCGCCCGATTTTTATTGTAGTAATGATGAAGATATTAAAATGATTGGTGTTTCATCTATTGAATCTTTATTTAGCAATGTAAAACTTCATGAAAAGGGGACTGAAGAATAGTCAACTTTAGCTAGAAGGCGTCCCCATAGTTTGGAGGGTGAAAATCTTAACAAAAAATTGGATAAAAGTGAGTTTGGAGAGGTAAACACTTTAAATAGTGATGTGCCCACTATCTTGGATAACAAAGATTTTAATTATGATAGTTGTTCTTTAATTGAATGTATTACTTTGTTACAATCCTTTCTAAATTCACCTAATGGTCATGAACAAAATAAGGCTTTTACTAAACATATTGTGGAAGCGATGATGAAACTTTTAGAAAAAAGCTAGAATTGGAGGTTTCAATAGCTAGGAAATTATATAATGAGTGGGAACCCACCATTAAAGTTAAAATTAAAAATTACGAATGCAATGATTTCTGTGATTTTGGGTGCTAGCGCTTCCACAATAGCAAAATTGCTATGTGATGTGCTAGGTTTTACCAATTTGGATGAATGTTCTCTTAATTTGCACTTAGCGGACTCTATTATTAAGAAACCTTTTGGTAGAATAAATGATGTTTTTATTCTTGCAAATAAAAATTATGTACCTATTGATTTCATTACGCTTGATATTGAATGCAATATGTCTTTTCCCATAATACTTAGTAGATCGTTCTTACGAACCATATGTGTTGTTATTGATATGAAAGAAGGGAATAGAAAATTTCGGTTTCAGTTAAAGAAGGGTATGGAACACTTTCCTAGAAAAATAATTAAGACACCATATGAATCTATTATGAGGGAAACCTATGGAGTTAATTTGAAAGATGACAACACTTGAAACTATGCGTTATGCCTAGCTAGGGACGTAAAATGATAGCGCTAGTTGGGAGTGAACCCAATAGTTATCTTAATTTCCATGTTTAATTTTCTTTTTTTATGTGCACACAATTATGCTACTGTCATGGTTGTGTTTTGTATTTTAATTAGTGGTTGTTCCAAGTAAAGCCTTTGGGATGACTTGGACGATAGTTGCTTTGACTCTGTGCGAAAACGGAAACTTTTGCGTCCAGTAGAAGAATTGTTGACATTTCCTAGAGCGTGATAAAATTATGAATGTTTTACACATGATTGATATACAAATTGCCCACGTTCTCCTAATGTTTCATAACTTTTGGAGTTACAGAAGTATGGTCATTGTTTGAATTGCTACAGACTGTTCTATTTTTGAAAGATTATGTTTTCGTTGCGTTGTTTGCTTGTTTTGATGAATCTATAGATTGTATCGGGGGGTATAAGCCATGGTGAAGTTAGAATACAACAGGTATAATGCAATAATAAAATATGAATGGGTTTGCAGAAGTACTTAAAGTAGTGATTTGCTTTATTATACTAATGAATCTCACGAAGGTTTTGTTGAGTTTTATGTGTTGAAGTTTTCAAGTTTTGAGTGAGATCATGATGAATGAAGGAATAAGGAGTGGCAAGAGTCTAAGCTTGGGGATGCCCGAGGCACCCCCAAGGTAATATTCAAGGATTCCCGACAAACTAAGGTTGGGTATGCCCTAGAAGAGGGGAAGGATGCCCCAGAAGGCATCCCCTCTTTCTTCTACGGACAATTGGTAATATTACTTGGAGCTATATTTTTATTCATCACATTATATGAGTTTTGCTTGGAGAGTCGTGTATTATATTAGTCTTTGTTTTGTTTGCTTTCTTACTTCTTCACAACCATCTTTACTGGATACACTTATTTGAGAGGGACACACACCTTTCATGATTTGTTAGAATACTCTATGTGCTTCACTTATATCTTTTGAGCTAGATAGTTGCTCTAGTGCTTCACTTATATCTTTTTGAGCACGTCGGTGATTATATTTTGAAGAAGTAGATAACACTCGTGCTTAACTTATATCTTTTTGAGGGTTGATAGTAGTAATGGTAATTTGCACAAGATATGAATTTGGTCCCAATGTGATGAATATTCAAGAAGGATATAATAAAAACGTTCATGTAGATCGGATATGATAAGTTTGACTTGCAAAAGTTTTGCGATATGGAGATCATAATATGTGAGTTATGCTAGTGAGTAATTGTGATTTAGTAAGAATATTGGTGTCAAGATTTGTGGTTCCCTATGCATGCACGTAAAGTCATAGTTATGCAACGAAGTTACATCCTACTTATGGTGCATTATTTAGTGTTAATTATTCTCAATGCATAATTATGACCGTTTTTATTTTCTGGTTGGTTGCTTCTCAATATATTTGCTAGCCTTCATTTGTACTAAGCGGGAATACTCCTTGTGAATCCAATTCCTTAAAACCAAAAATGTACCAAATGAGTCCAATATATCTAGCTATATGCGGTATTTACATGTCGTTCCAAGTAATTTGCATGTGCCAACTCTAGTCATTCAAAAAACTTTTCCATTTCGTACGCCCGTACTGCTCATGAAGCGACAGGGGGTGGTCAATAGCTTTCATGCTAGATGGGTTATTCTTAAGATAAGTGTTTATTCACTTGTCATTGCACCAGAAAATGGCCGGTAATGGGGATGCCCGGTCCCGAAATGAAAATAATAATGATAAATTTTTTTGAAAGTTGAAATTTTGGAAGGCACCCGTGGATACAGCTAGGCATGGATTGTGAAAGAATGGTGGAAAATAAAATATACTTTATTTTATGTTTGGGAACTGCCTATAATGTGTCTAGCATGGGAAATATTGGAAACTTTCGGTCGTAACATTGACAAAAAAAGCATGCATCCCAAAAATAAATTTATCTCTATTTTACACTTTGAGCTCTCGCACCTATGCAAATCTCTGTTTTCTTCTGTGAAGGGCTATCTATTTTAGTTTTATGCATTTTTATTTTTATTTTGAGTCTCCATCTTCTCTTATAAAGCAACAACTAGAGAGCAGTATTGTCATACTTGTGCATTGGGTGTAGTTATTAATATTGAGTGTGTTTCATAAATGAATCAATGACTGAGCATGGTGGGCTAGTGATAACTTATTTTAGCATTGATATTTTTAAAGACATGGTTGCTTGTTAGTATGCTTGAATATTTATATCTTCATGTCAAAGTATAGACTATTGCTTTGAATCACTTGAGTTCAAATGTCCATGCCACAAAAAAAGATTATATGATGAATCTGATAAGTAGCATTTCACATAAAAATTTTGTTTTTGAAATTTACCTACTCGAGGACAAGCAGGAATTACCTCCCCTCCCCTGCTTCCTCCCTCCCCTCCCACACAGCATTTTCGCCCAAGCCCCCCCCCCCCCCCCCCCCCCCCCCCCCCCCCCCCCCCCCCCCTCCATAGGCTCCGCCGCTGTCCTCTACCACTTCGATTTGCGCCTCCTACTCCTATCGGTAGCGAAGAAGTGGTGAATCTGCTACTGCTCCAGCCGCCGCCGGATTTGGCGCTTCCGGTTGCCGGCGGCTGCGTCTTGCCATGAATTGGCCGGGAAGCGAACCGCACAGCCTCGGCAACGCCTCCGGGCTGCATGCAGGTACCGGCTCCTAGCCAGTCAAATATCTCCCTTCGAAGTTTCACCAGCAAATATACGCATGGTCATCACCTGGACTCGGCGCTAGCACAACGGATCACCGTTGCCGGGCATAAGTGCGACGACTGCACGTGACAGTTGGTGCGCCGATTCTCTACCACGCCCCAACATTCTAGATGGGTGTTCTTCAAGTGCACAAATGGTGGGGTATGTGCTTGTTTTCATTTGGTTCTTCCCCGGATTCGGCGCATCGGTAGCTCATTGTTTGTTCATCTATGTGTGTAGGATGGATGCAAGTTTTGGTATTGGGAAGAAGAATACATCGATCCATTGATAGCAGGAAAATTGATAGATGTTCGTGCACTTGTTGCTAGAGTTGAGCCTAGAGATAAGATTAGATGCGAAGCAACATCTACTTTAGAATCGAAGAAGTTTGAAGCTCAAGAATCCGCAGATCAACAACAAAGTCATAGATAAGATATTGATCCAACTAGTGGGGGCAGTTAGGGAAATTGAATATCTTCTAAAATATCTAATTGTGGTTCTTATTTTCTTTGGTCTTGCTCTCGTGGCGAAGAGTTGATGAATTATGTACTCTAAAGTCATTGAATGAAACAAAGAAGTGAGAAAACGTGTTTCAGTGGCCGAAAACGTGACACATATGAAAAAAGAATTTTACTCCGTTATATATGGGGAATCGACTAGGTCCGACGACATTTTTGTGGAGTATATATACTCCACTAAGGTTTTACGCTGTGGAATACTCCGCTAATTTTAGTGGATCGGTTGGAAATGCCCTTAGTGGCAGAGCCACGACTGAATAGAACCTCAAGCCAATTGTTTTTCTGATAATATGTGCCATAGGTCTGAATCTGGTGGTTCGCTTCTCTGAAGACAGATTCATCACTTCATCTGAGCGCAAGTATTTAACAATCGCTCCTTTCGGAGTCTCCCAGCAATCACTTGGGGTGGGCTGAGAGCATGCTCTTAGCCGCCGCCACGTGTCGCGCTCTGGGTGTTTTCTGCGCATTTTTTTATTTTTCTGCACGCGTTTTCGGTTTTTTAGACGATTTTTCCTGGTATTTTTGGCTGGTTTCCCACCGGTCTCAAGAAAAAAATGCATTAATTTTGCTTTCACGAGAGGCACGGTTTTTGCTTGTGTGAGAGGCATGGCCGTGCCTCTTGAAAAGAAAAAAAATGGGTTTTTTTTCCTTCCGTGAGAGGCATGGTTTTGCTCCTGTGAGAGGCATGACCATGCCTATCAGAAACGGGAAAAGCGTGTTTTCTGTTTTTTTCCTTCCGTGAGAGAAACGGTCGTGCCTCTCGGAAACAAAAAAATATGCATTTTCTCTTTTCTTTTCCTTCCGTGAGAGGAACAGTTTTGCTTTCGCGAGAGGCACGAACGTGCTTCTCGGAAACGAAAAAAAATGTTTCCTTTTTTTTCTTCCGTGAGAGGCACGGTTTTTTTCGTGAGAGGCACGACCGTGCTTCCCCGAAATGAAAAAACACGTTTTATTTTTGTCTTCCACGAGAGGCATGGTTTTTTCATGAGAAAAGGTTCGTAAAAACTATCAATATGAGATCTAGTTTTGGAGATCTCGATGTAAGAAATTCAACGTTGAAAACGGTTTGAGATTTGGGCGCACGGTTTAAGAGATAAAACGTTTTAAATAAATGGATCTATGAAAAAAGGGAAAACTCTCAGGTTGCGACAAGTGACGCACATACGGGGCACCAATTATCACAACCAGGGAAGGGGGAAATGATATTTGTAATGAGTACTCCTGAATTAGTGATTTTGAATTCATCATGGAGAGCAATTCACGAATTGTGATCAAGAATATTGAAGATCCTAGGGAGAGTTAGGCCTGGGTTATATTTTGGCAGGCTAAACCCTGGGCCCATATATAAATTGATGTTAATAGTTAAAGAAAAATCAAATGCACCGGGCATGGGCCCTAGGAGCCAACTCTGCAAGATTGACTAATCAGTGGGTATGTCTCAAAAAAATGTCTCAAAAAAAGACTAATCAGTGGGTACCCTTGCAACGCCTTCTAGCGGGCGGGCAGGGGCATGGTGCATCCAACCGTCGCCACATGTAGTGCGCTTGCGCACCTCTGGCAACACAATTTTTTTTTCTGTTTTCTACATGTTTTTTATTATTTTTGGTATTTTTCCTGGTTCTTTTTTGGGTTTTCTAATTTTGTTTAGTGTTTTCTTGGTTTTGTAAGAAAAATCTATTGTTGTTTATTTCGCGTGAAACGCACCGTGTGAAAAACATAATTATGCTTCATGATGAAGCACACCCGTGCTTCCCAAAAGGTAAGGTAAAAGGCACAATTATGCTCCACGACTAAAAGTGAAAAGCATGATATGCTTTGCGGTGAAGCACAGTTGTGCTTCCCGAAGAGTGAAAGGCACGATTATGCTTCACAATGAAGCACAACTGTGCTTCTGGTAAAGTAAAAAATCACGGTTGTGCTTCAAGCCGAAAAGTGAAAAACACAAAATGTGTTTTATGATTTTTTGATTTCTTTTTATTTATTTATATATTTTTCAGAAAAAGGTTCTTCCTAATTTATTAATATGGGATTTAGTTTTGAAGATCTGGACCCAAGAAACGCAACATGAAAACGGTTCGTGATTTGGACACACAGTTCCGGAGATAAAATATTTTGAAAAAATGAATCTACAGAAAAAGCACAAAACTCTTTAGGTTGCGACAAGTATCGCACATGGAATGCGCCAGTTGTCACCACTAGACGAAAGGGAATTGTTATTTACAAGGGGTACCCCTTAAATACTAATTTTGCAGCTCCGCCATAATAATAAGTGCAATCACCCCATCCACACTGGCCTACGATCACGTTGATTTACCGAAAAGGCTATATAGAGGAGGGGCTCCTCTTTTTTTAAAGGGGGTAATCCTCCTTTCTGAGAAAAGGACGGGCTCCATAGAGCCTGTTTCTCAATATACATATGCAACTAAAAAACAAAAAATATATACATACACATATATATGTAGACTATATGTGTGTGAAATTTATAATAATATACTTTCATACTTGGCATGGAAAAGGACAAATGAGCTTATAAAAGGGCCATTTTTGTTGTTGTTGGTCTAAGATTTTGGTTTTTGGTGTAGCTTACAAATCATTTTATATTACAAATTCATACTGAACAAATACAAGTATTCATGCATATTTATTGAAACTTTTAACTATGCTTTTTCAAACTTCTTCTCTTTTTTTGGAAAAAAATGGGATCCAAGGAGCCCGGCAGCCACAACTTCACACTCGTGGATTTAGTACCTCTTCCGTTGCTAGAATATTGACTGCATCGGACTAGGTGATAGTGAGCAATACAATTGAGAGTGATGGTCCCTGGCTTGTATTCGAGCACATGTATGATCGAGCACATGTATTCAAGCCCTCGAGGCCCCTGACTTGTATTATGATATTTGTATGACTTATTTATTTTTAGAGTTGTGTTGTGATATCTTTTCGTGAGTCTCTGATTTTGATCGTACATGTTTGCGTATATGATTAGTGTATGATTGAATCGGGGGCGTCACATTTCATGACAGTTAAACCATGCTGGTGTTCATGGCTTTGAGAGATAATTGTGCCCTATTGTATCGGGGCTGACGACAGTGGTGGTGCTCTTCTGCACTATTTGCTCCTTGGTGGATTCGTAGTGTAGCCTTGACACCTCCACATAAGTAGTGTCTTAGATGAAATGCACAAAATGTTGGGCTAGAGCATGTACAAATGGACTCCCCAAATTGAGCGGGCGGGTGCAGGACCACTCACTGGACAGGGGAGAGAAGGAAAATGTTGACCCAATCGGACCCCTCAAAGCCTCTTTAAATGCTCGGACTGTCCGACACTCCTCATATATGAGATGAGTATGAGAAGTGTCCGATCAGTGGTCCTGCGTCTGCCACATAGGATTGGCCCACCATAGAACATCTTTTTTGTTTCTTTATTATTTCTTTTTTTCTCTCTCTTCTTCACCAATCAGATGCATGTGACTGGATGTATAGGGAAAAAGTGAGGGACATGACTGCGTGCACCGACAAATAGGGAGTCAAAACGTACATGCCCGAACACTGACCGGGCATCTCCGGGGACGTTTGAGGGACCAAATTAGCGTAGTCTGGCTGTAGATACCCTTAGATAGTTCGACTACTATGTTCATGGATTCAAGCGGAAGTCTTGCCCGACCATCGGTACTTTTAGTGTCGGATCTCTTCGATACTATCCCCCTTTTTTCTCATCATAGTGGAGTCCGAACACCTCCTCATCCCTTGGGGGTCGATACCTTCGGTGGAAAACCCAAACACTACTTGTTGGGGCCTGGCTCCTTTCAATCATGGCATCTACATCTAACAAGTACTCCCTCCGTCCGGGTTTATTGGGCCCATTATATTTTGGGTAAAACTTTGACCATCTATAAAACTAACAAAATATAAATTATATGATACAAAAGGTATATTATTGCATTTATATTTGAAAGAGATTTTTCATGGTATACTTTTTATGGCATATAGTTTTGCATATTTTATTTGTTAAAGTTTTGAGTCAAACTTTAGCCCAAACTAAGAGGGGGCCTAATAAACCCGGACAAAGGTATTACAAAGTACAAGAGGGCAATGCGTGCTTTGTCACGCCTTTCTTCAGTTCTGAAATTAATTCTAGTTTCTTCCCAAGGGTTATTAAGGTAATTCATATTATGTGCATACCACGGAGGCTGTCGAGCAAACGCAGACCCTGCATGCGTTAATGAGACGGCCATGTAGGACGGTACTTCCAATTTTAGGAAGGTTTCATTCGAATTTTTCTTTTTTCTACTGGTTTTATTTATTTTGATTTTAATTATTTTTTCTTTACATTATATTCATATTTGTGATTTTTTTAGGATTGATGAAGATTTTTTTTCATATTAGTGAATAATTTTTAAATTCACTAGTGATTCCTCCCGAATGCCCTTGCAACCATTGCCACGCAATTTTTTCTCCATGGGATCAATCTTAAGTCTAAGTCTCTCTTGAAGACGGATGAAATCTTGATGCTCTCTGTGAATGTACTCTAAGTTTTATAGGCGGCGGCCAGAGTGGCCAAAGCCCCTAAAATTCCATATAATGAATACCTCATTTGATGGAGGGAACGATGGGGTGACAGCTGGAACTATATAAATAAGCTCTTTTAAAACCATAATTATATTAATAATTTCGAGTCTATTTTTAAAACTCATGAACATTTTTTCAAAGTCCTGAATAGTTTATCCATATTCATGAACAATTTTCAATCTGTGATTAATCCCTAATTCACAAACATTTTTTAAAATTTGTGATTTTTTTAATTCATGATCACTTTTTAAAGGATTTTAATAGAAAACCGGCCAAAATAAAAAAGGTTGACGGAAAAACTGATTGAGAAAAATAATTGCTAGCGTAATACACACATAGTGCCACACGGTCCGCGACATAGTGCACATTTACTTGTTATCTTGTGTTTATCGGAGCTCTCGAACTTTTCATTACTACGATCAGTTGTTTCAATTTGCTTTTCTCTATGTTGGGTAATTATCTTGGGCATGGTTGTGTTTTGTTTCTTCGTTAACAGCTTTGCTTGTTGTTTCATGCGGTATCTGTTTTGAGATGTTGGTGGAATTGTTTGGTTTTGGGCTGTAGTAATGCTTTTTTACTCGTTTTAGTATCGTTGGCGGTCAGTGGTGGTTATGTGAGCTCCTTTATAGCCCACAAAAACAATCAAGTATAAGCAAACAACATACATTCGAGACGTAACACAAAGAGAACCATACGACCACAACTCGTCACTCAGTTCCTGGTATGGGTTTGTAGGGAACCATCATGACGCATGAGACAAATTAACAGCCTCTGAGGCTGGCAGGCACTAGCGAAAGAGAAGTGATCTCCCTATTCCCACAACTAAGAAGTCGGAAGCGTGAAAGCCTGAGAACGAATCCAAATATCCTAAAATGCAAAATACCCTCTTAGGTGGGCCCATTAATGACCGTCAAATCCCATATGCACCAAGAACCAACATTTCTAGGGAGCTTAGAATTTTTGAATAATTTTTAAATTCGCAAACAGTTTTTTAATTCGGAATTATTTTGGACCAAATAAAGTGGCACCCTCTTGTAGGTTCCTTGGTATATAACCAAATAGCGGTTAGACAACCTGCATCAGACTAAATTTTGATCAAATCGTTCCCTAAAAAAATTGATCACTATCGGTTTTGATAGTGTCATGCGGAACCCCGCGACCTGACTTGACCCTTACACATGAGTTCCACTTGAGAAAAAAACACCAGAACTCTTTTAGACCTCTATTCCTAGGGAATACCAGAATTTGGTGCTCTTTGCTGGTGTTTCTTTTGTTTGGCAGCGCTCCAGAAGGTATTGTGGCCATGGGTTTTGGTGTTGTTAATTCTGGTTTTCTTTAATTAACTAGAACAATGCCCGTGCATTGCAACGGGATATAAATATTCTAGTACGTTAGCTTCTAATTTACATTAATAAAGTGATTGTGTAAATAAATGTTCATCAAATTCTGACTGAGAATTACCTTATATTTTGATTAGAAGTTTGGTAAGTAAATTAAAGTAGAACTGGTTCAGAAGCTAAGTAAATTAAGATGATTGATTATCATATGCATGGAAGGTTGGACGAAGGGATGGTGGGAAGAAAGGTGAAATGGGAACGTTACATGCTTTTTAAGCAGTAGAGATAGAAATTTTGCTTGTATACTACTCCCTCCGTCCTAAAACATTAAGGCCTCCTTTGGTTTAGAGGAATCTTGTAGGAATTTCATAGGATATGATTTTTATAGAAAAAATTTCTGTAAAGCCCTTTGGTTTATAGGAATGGAATCATATTCCTATGAAGGAATTCTTTCTATCCTCCATATTTCATAGGAAAATAAACATTAACCTAGACTCAAAGGAAAAAAATCCTATGATGTGAATCAAAGGGCATCTCCTTTCCTATTTCTACTCATAGGATTTAAGATACATGTCATCTCATTTCCTATGACTTTTCTATCGCTACGATTTTCCTACCCTATGAACCAAATGAGGCCTAAATTATTTTTTGATACAAAAAAACAATCTTACATTTTTAAACAGAGGGAGTATTTTGGTCATTTTTTGTTTGTAAACTGGATCGCCTCTATTCTTTTAAAATGGAACTGCAGGAACCTGCTCTCTTGGCGAGGCCCGTAAAGAAAGAAGTAATACGCCATATTATATTGTTGTGCTTAAGAGTCTTCTACAAGGACATCATATTATTATACTGACACATGCATAAAGTTGGACGACGTAAAACCATTCAACTATTCAAGATAAATCAATCCAAGCGCCGGTGTGCGATGACCTCTCCTCGGTGGTTTGTATTGGCATGGGACATGGTGAGTAAATGAAAAGTGTGGCGCTAGCACTAACCTTGGAGAGAGAAGTTAGCATGTGGCGGCCCCACTGCTCGTTGTCTTCAATCCTGTAGGTGGTTATGGCGACCTGTCCGCCGAGATGCATCACCAGGATGGGCGCCCATAGCAGCTCCAAGTCACGGCTGCCACGCGCATAGTGACACCCCGGCCCATTCTTTTGTCGGTTGAAGAGCGTGGCGAGGGCGAAGATGGCCAGAGCGTCGCTGCCGATGTGCGCCAGCCGGAACAAAATGATGAAGACGCGTGGCTTTAGATTAGACTTACGAACTACGGCAATCGATACGAGGAGGTATTGGGCGGTGAGGCTGGCGAGGACGAGGGTGCGCAGCTCCCACTCCTCCCACCATTGCGCCATGTCTCTCGCGCGCGCGCGCGACGATTGAGCTGCAGCGTGATGCGCTCCAATGGCTTCTCTTAATCAGATGCGCGGGAATAGCTTCATGAATACTGATCAAGAGGATAGGATTCTTATAGAATTTTTTTCTTTTAAAGTTCTTTGGTTCATAGAAATAGATTCTTATTCCTACATAGGATTGGCTTCTATCCTCCACATTTCATAGGAAAATAAAAATAAATCTAGACTCAATGAAAAAATTTCTTTAGTGTCAATCAAATGACATCTCATTTCCTATTCCTACTCATAGGATTTGAGATACATGCCATCTCATTTTCTACAAAATTTTTATTTTTATAATAATCCTATCCTATGAACCAAAAGAGGCCAGAAGGTGTCTTGATGAATAGCTTTAATTGTGGCCTGCCCACCAGATCTCGAATAAAGAAACAAACTTCTTTACGAGGACACCATTCGTTAAAGAATCCGGCAAGGACAAGATCTATTGCTTGGCATCAGTGCACGCACAGGCTGTCATATGCTCCGATGGTTCGTGATCAACAATCCACAGCCACCTTTGCCATGTTGCAGTCGATCAAAGCAGCACGCCAAGAATCATCGGCGCCATGACAAAAAGAGCACAAGCTAGTAATACTCATCAGTGCTCCCGGTTTATTGTTGATCGCAATTAGCATCCAGTCACTAGGCTTCAAAGTTATAACTCTCGTGCGTGCGAGAGCCCATGCCCGGGCGCGCCCACTACAAATGCATGTTACCTGCCAAATGGTAGACATACGTCCATTGTAACTAATCGAAATTTATTTGTACGCGTTTCCATTTGTTTTCTATATGCATGCATTTGTTTCCCGTTATTTTGAATACAAGTTTTAGGGTAGTTGTCATTTTTATAAGCCGCCTGTTGGTCTCGATCTAATGGTAGATAAAAGAGTAGTACTAGATAGCACTGGCAAGAAAGTACTCAAAAATGCTACTCCCTCTTTTCATCTATATAGGGTCTAATGCATTTTTTAAGACAACCTTTGACTATTGACAAGATTAATAGTACATGACATGCATAATGTGAAAATTATATCATCGAAAGCTCCTTTCACATACGAATTTAACGGTATGCTTTGTGTAAGTTGCATGTCATATTTTATTGCTCTAACATTTGGTCAAAGTTAGCCTCGAAAAATGTGTTAAGCCCTATATAGATGGAACGAGGGAGTACATAACGTGGGGTCAATACTCAAGTTTATGTGGGGTCGTTTCTTAAGTGAGGGGTAAATTAGTCATTAGGAGGGATCATGATTTATCCTCTCCCAGCGCACCACCGCTCCTCTTCGTCTCTTCCAACCAAAACTATCGCCGTTCCTCGTTCATTCCAAAACCATCGCCGCTCCTCTTCCATTCCAAACACTGCCAGCTAGTTCCATTGTAACTTTTTCATGCGGAAAATACTTCCATAGTAAGTAATCAAAATTTATTTGTATTCGTTTCCATTCGTTTTTTATATGCATGAGTTTGTTTCCGTTATTTTGAAACATAAGAATTCGTCTTTTCATTGTTTTATGAATCTGAAATCAGAATTGCTTTTCCCAAAACAGAATTGCCGAGAAACCGTCGTTTTTGAAGTGAACATAGAAAAAAACCTATGTGCTGAAAGAAAACGAAGCGAGCTCAGCTGATGCCTTTGGAATGGCAAGGACATCCACAAAAAAGGTAATTATCTGTCCAGTCGGAAAAGCATGTGCAGATGTAAAGATCACGGTGGATTTGGGATAATGAACTAAGGAGCCCAAAATAATGCCACACTAATGAATATTTGCAACAATAATTAAATAAAATCATGTAGATATCTCCTGTGTAAATCTCCTCTGGCACGTTTTTTTCACCTTTTTTTCTAGTTCTTTTTTTGGATGTCTTTTGTATTTGTATGTTCAAATTCGTGTATATTTTCAGAATTAGTGAACACATTTTGACTATGCAAACCTTTTAACATCCATGAGCATTTTCGAACTCACGAATATTTTTAAAATTCACGAGCATTTTTCAAAACTTTTAACATCACCATCATTTTTTGAAGTTGTGAAACTTTTATTTAAATTCACGAATAATTTTTGGGAATCATGAAAAAATTCAAATATTTGAACATTTTTCATCTATAATTTTTCAAAAAATATCATTTTTTTAATTTTCGAAAATGGACAGAAACAAAACACAAAGAACCGGCCGTCAGGAAAAAAACGCTAGAAGAACCGATACAGTATTAGCTTCTATTTGACGCCTCAAGCGCCAAATAGAGCATCTGGCTGTTGCTTGCACGGGCCTTAGCTGGGCTCGGAGATGTTTTTTCTTGAGACATGGCTGGGCTTGGAGATGTGAGACCAAGATGGGCCGACCCTGGAGCGGTCGAGGCCACTGACGCCTTTTACTGTTATTTTACATGTTCTGTTTTTGTTTTACATTTTCTGTATTTATTTTTTATACTTTAAAATATTCTAAATATATATTTTACAAAAAAAACTCTGTAAAAAATATTGACCAAGCATTAAAAAATGTTCAATGTGTACATTAAAAATGTTTATTATCTGTACGGAAAATGTATTAAAAATTGCTCATGTATTACAAAAATGCTAATCAAGCATTTGAATTTTTTAAAAAATTATTTAAATAATGTTGATCAAGTATTTGAAAAATATTAAATGTGTATAGAAAAATATGGACCTTGTGTTAAAAAATCATAAGTTTTATATCGTGTATAAAATGTTAATCAAGCATTTAAAATATGTTAAAAATATTTTAAAAATGTTGATCAAGCATCTGAAAAATATACATGTGTATAGAAATAATGTTGACCATGTAGGTCCTGTTTGTTTGGGCTTTTGCTTCTGCTGTTGCAGCTTTTCCACTTTGGCCAAAAAGCCATAAAAACTCCGAAATAGGTGCTTTTGGAGCTTTTATGGATTTTGGAGCTCAAATAGGTTGTATTGATTCGTCAAAAGCCAAAAAAAACTCCAAAAGCACCTACTTAGGAGCTTTTATGGCTTTTTGGTAAAAGTGGAAAACCTGTAAAAGCAAAAGCAAAAGACCAAACAAATAAGGCCGTAATAGAAAGCCGTCTTGGTGTTGAGGCGGTAGCGTTTGGAATAAAGTGGTCCTGGTCCCGTCTTGCCCGTCGGTCGTCATCCTCGGCGGCGGTGAGGGACCTTGAGCCTTCTAGTGTCGTGGATCTGGGCGTATGGGTCCTGCGAGTTGTGGCTCGCCGTTGACCTCCGCTGCACTCGTCGCTGTGGCTGTGGTGGTGGTGTCGAGCCGGGCCCGTTTCACTTGCCCTGGCATCCGCGGCTTTGGTCTTCGACGGTGTGGCTGCTCTTTTGATCCTTTACATGGCTTGGTGCGTGGAGGGGTGTTGGATCCAGATTGTTTCTTTGTTGGGCTCCTGGTTCGTGCTCCAATCCTTGCTTTCCGGTGCTCCGGCGACGGTTCTGTGGTGAGTTGCCTTCGGGGCTGTGTCCCCGACCGATGGTTGTTAAACACTGGGCTTTTGTCTAGCCTCCTGAGGCGAGCTTCTGCTATGGTGTATGTAGCCCTGTGTGGCGAATTGGGCTCCAGCAGTTCACCAGTGTTGGATCTGGAGGCAACGACAATGGATCACGGCGAGTGATGCCTGATGACGATCGAGTTATTGGACCGGCTCTGTTCTTCGTTTCTCTATTTTCTGGGTTGTTTGGATCCTTTGTACTCCTTGGCGAATATTGCAGATATATGTAGGATGTGTCTAGGTCTCAGTCGACTGGGACTTAACCAAGTCTCAATCAAGTGATATAGTGCATAAGAAGAAAAAACTGAAAAAAGAATTTGTACGAATATTCATGCAAGATCAAAGGGACTTTTTTCAGATTCAATGAACTTTCTTCAAATTCAATGAAATTTTCAGATTTGATGAACCTTTTTTTGAAAACCAATGAACTTTTTTCAAATCTAATGAACTTTTCTTCAAATTTGACTTTTTTCAAAGTTTCATTGAATTTGAAAAATGTTCATCAAAAATGAAAAAAGGTCATCGTTTTGAAAAGAGTTCATGAATTTGAAAAAAAAAATCATCAAATAAGAAAGAAGAAAGAAAACAAAAAATGGAAAAAGGAAGAAAGGAAAAAAGAAAACAATATAGAAAGGGAAAAGATGTAAACATTCACACCCACCTAGCACGAAACATGAGGTCGTAGGTTCGATTCATTCTACGGGCGCCAATTTTTTCCCTTATTTTCCTTTTGCGTGTGCCCTCGTATTGGGTCGGCCCAAGAGCGCGGCTGCGTGGGCACCCAAACTCCTAGTTGGCGCCTTACAGCTTCCAAATTTGTCTTTGACGATTCGAGCCTGCTTCTGCCGGAAGAAGCCCAAAATCTGAGCTTCCGGTCATTTTATAAGGCGCGCTCCTACTATGTGCTGCGTGAAAGCATTTTCAACACGCGCGCAACCCCGCGACGTGCTAAAACTTTTTTACAGTGCCGAAGCAGCATTTTTTGCATGCAGTAGGGCGCTGGCTCCAGCAGTCACTGCAAAATATAGCGCGCGCGAGCAGCTCCAGCAAGCGCGCTAATATTTAGCACGCGCGAGCAACCGACGCGTGAACATGCCCATTTGACAATATGTTGATGTTTCAACACTAATTAAATGTGCAAAATAAAGATATAGCATAGTTCAATTGCCGACATTGTTCAAAATCACCTTACCAAGTTCATGACAAACAAAAGTTCACACAAATGGCACATCAACAATCACGCCACATCATCATCGCCCTCTTCTTACTCCGATTCTTCCTTCTCATCCGAAGACGATTCGTCCTCCTCCTCTTCATTTTGAAGCGCTGCATCGTCATCGGGAGCTCGGATGGCGTTCGCAAGATCTCCAACGGCATCATACGAATGTATGTGAGGGACACCAGAAGACACGCGTCCACCCATGTCACCCGGAGGTGCCCCCATGCCTCCTATGAGAGACCCAAAACTCATGTCTCCCATGCCTCCAATGGTAGCTCCGACCCAATTCATGCTTCTCATGGTAGCTCCGAAGCCACACATGCCTCCCATGGTAGCTCCCATGCTTTCCATGGCCATGGCTCTTTTTTGAACCAAGACTTCTTCATGGGAAAGATTGACGTACTCCTTTTGCCTATCGTCGAGGGTAGATATGTCCATGAATAACAAGTACTTCTCCCATTCCAACAATCTAGATCGCTCCTTCATTGCCAATTTCTTCCCTCCAATGCCACCTTCATCTCCTCGGCCGCCACATCTTGGCTCCTTGCCATCATCCTCACCTCGTTTGCTTCCTTTCTTGCCTTCACAATAGCTTCCATAGCATTCTTTAAATCACCTTATCATCTCTTCTTCTTCTTCTTCTTTGCCTCCATTTGGTCTTTTTGGCTTGGAGTAGGCAGCCGAGTTTGGTGTAGGGCTTCTCTTGCCGCCATCACTTGATGGTACCTCATCGTCATCATCATCCAAATCAATAGTTGCCTTGCTTTTCTTGCTCTCCTCTTGGTCATCACGGGGCTTCCATTTCTCTTCATCCTTCAACACATTGTAGGAATGGGTGAACACAAATGGTCTCCCTTTCTTGGTCTTCTTCTCTTCTCCTTGAAATAAGTTTTGTGCAATAGTGAGCTACAAACAAAAGAACAATTTAGCATTTCAAACACCAAAA
The DNA here is from genome assembly GCF_003073215.2 of Triticum urartu. NCBI lineage: Eukaryota > Viridiplantae > Streptophyta > Magnoliopsida > Poales > Poaceae > Triticum > Triticum urartu. The sequence goes on from NC_053023.1 coordinate 726,921,436, forward strand.
AAGAAGCATGAACATGGAAGGAACATAAAAGAAATGACACCTACCCTATCTCTATCATTAGTGCTACTTGGGCTTATCGTGTCAACCGCCTTAATTGCCGCCGCCCACCTTTGACAATCTTTGTTGATTGTCGACCACCGGGAGCGAAGAGATCTACCCGTGCGGTCAATCCACTCTTGTTGTGTAAATCAAAGTGTTCCTTTATCCAGTTTCAATATGCATCTTTACTTTGGTCCCCTCCAACGTTGGCATCCATAGACACATGCAACCATGTATTGCGTAGCAAGATGTCTTCGTCCATGGTGTAGTTACCCACTCTTCCTTTCGATGCATCGACGATACCCTCACCATCCTCATCCACCTCCAACTCATGATCATCTTCATGCACTTAATTGGTTTGAGACCAATGAGAATTGTGGAGCCAACACCCATAATTGACATATATGTCTTATCACTGAAACTACAAAGTATGTAGAAGAAAACTAAGCTAACCATATGTATCCATTCATGTAAAAAACAACAACAAAAAAGGGGGGGGCGAAATCATACCTTGTGGGCATTTCATCAAACACCTTGTGCACATCGGCCGTCGGCGCAACAAATTGTGAGCTCTCCGGCGCTTTGGCTGGCGGAGACGCGGCCGGATGCCTTGCAAGTTTCTTCTTCGGGCGCCTAGAAGAGCCGTCCGCAGCTTTGTTCTTCTTTCGGGACACCGTCGCCGCCGCCGCATTCGGTCGCCTTGGAGACGGAGGCCCGTGGCTTCACGGCGGGCGGCGGCGCGACGTCACCCTGTGAGGTCGTTCGTGGCGCCATGAAAAGGCCGCGCACGAGACCGGTGCTTGGAGGAGAGCCGCCGGCGGCGAAGCCGAAGATCAACACCGCGTTAGGGTTTGCGGTGGCGGAGGGGTCACGGGTGTAGGGAGGGGTTGGGGGATGTCAGTGCGGCCTTCCATCGGTCGAATTTCGCCGGCGGGGGCTCGGGGTGGGGCGAAGGCGGGGCGGCCAGAGAGGTTGGCGGCAGTTGGTCACGGGCGCTCGAATGTCCAGCGCGCGGGAGCAGGCGCACGAAATAAACGGCGCGCGATGTCGTTTTCCTCCGCGAGCTGAACCTATCATACCGCGCGCACGATTTTTCCACGGCTGCTGGAGCATTCGTTTCGGCTCCGCGCTCGCAAACAAAGCAGTTTTTCCAGCACACGGCTAAGATAGCGCGCCTGTTGGAGATGCTTTGAAAGCCAGCCCAAAAAATGCCTTTTTTGTTTGGGCTTCAACTTTTGGGCGGTAGAAGTCAGAGAAGCTACGAAAAAAGCTCAAACAAACACACCCTAAACCTCCTGTAATTCTCATTACTCCCTATGTAGTTCGCCCACCCAAATTCAACATGGCAACAAATCAATTCTGTAATCTCCTCTACATGAATAGATAGGCTCCATGCGCCAAAAATCATTGATCAAGTCTTTGCATTGCAACCACCCAGCGATGCTCGTCAACCACGAGTTCCTTCTGTTATGGACTAGTGATCCAATAAGTCTATGTTGCAGAATTTTGCCAGAGAACATGTCCTGGAAAGCTGAGTGTATGCCAAGTAAACCAGCTCCAGCAGAAGAGTGCCATACAACAACACAAATACGACTCTAATATCTTCACCGCTATAAGCTTCTTTGTGTAATGGACGGCGGGGTAATCGCATGACCGGCTGGGTGATCCGGTAAGCTACCCTGCTGAGTGATGGGCGGCCGCGGCGGCCGTGGATCTGGCGTACCAGAAAGATCCGTCACCACGAGGCTTTGACCGGTCGACCGTCAACGATGCGTGATGGGACCGATGTGGGGTGGCTGAAGGCTCTCTACCGGCATTCCGGCGACACGTACGTCTACATGGCAGGGCTGCACGCGGATGCAGTCAGCAGCGAGATCGGGGAGGTGTGACTTTTGATAAAAAGCGTGCCGACTTAGGTAATGACGGACGATGACGGGTCTTCGACATCGCTTTCTCGTTGAGGCATCGTCGTTGCAAGTTGCCTTTGTTGGAATTATGAGCAAATTAATACGAGATTTAATCCGGATAAACAGAAGACAAATCATGACTACAGCAGCAGAGATTAAATTAATCATGCGAACTAGCATAGCAGATGAGTAGATCACATCTAGGGCGCACACTAGAAACATGAATTCTAGAGTCACATATGGTGCAGCGGGAGCAGTACCACCGGCGTTGACGTTGTCGTCCATGTCGTCGAGGATGAGGTCACCAAAGTCGGGGAAGAAGTCGTCGTTCGCGAAGTCGTCGCTGCCAGCAGTCGCGCGAGTGCGCTCCCCAAAAACCTGATCGCCCCTCTCTCGTACAGGATCACGAGAAGCGGGGTTCTGGAGGTCTGTTGTCCCTTCTCGCGGTGCACGCCGGAAGAAGGGATGCAGAAGACTTGCTTGGCGGCGCAATGATCTGGAACGGTGGTGAGAAACCATACGAAACGGCGGCGGCTAGGGTAGATGTCTGCCTGACTATATAGTGCGGGGCGGGTAGGTCGTGGGAGTAAACCCCACATCCGAGTCGTCACGATCCAAAAGAATCGGAAAACGCGTCCTTTAGTTATTAATTAATGACTCATTAATTTTTCCGAGCAGCAAAAATATAGACAACGTGCATAGCTCTGTCCTCGAGGCGGGGCGGGGCGGGGCGTGGCGTGGCGAGGCGAGCGAGGAGAAGGAGCGCGCGTGTAGGTCTCCTCTTCTCATGCTCATACAAGTCGTAGAAGAGCTCACCTTATAAAGAGGTGCAACTCTCTCTCAACTTTCGGGGTGGGACTAAACTTTAGTCTCACTCACTTCACTCACATGTGTGCATGAATGAGCCAAGAGAATTTCAGAATTTTAGTTGGGCTTTGGGCCAAAGGCCTACTAGCAAAATTTCAACAATCCACCACAAAGTCTCATTGGCACATCTCATCATTTAGTTCCAAAACATTGTTTATATATCGGTGCTTAGCGGAGACTGTGAAGCTGAACTTCCACTTAGAGATTTATGCTACACTAGATCACAACTTGAATAGTGGACTATGCCTTGAACTACAAGTTTTCTGCGAGACTAGTTTTACACAAATTCTTAATCGATACTGGGCTGCCGCAAGGCTTCCCCGCGGGTGGAGCGTATACGTCGTACTCCAGGGCCTTTTCATGAATTTATTAGAGAACACCCAATTCTCACAGACTGCGACGTTAACAGTCAAACTCATATAGGTGTGTTTCTTAGAAGATGTTCTGCAGGACAACATCTCTACTTACCCGAATAAGCCACTTGAAACACATTAAGATAAGTATCAATCTGCCATGCAGATCAGGAGAGTATTGCATATTCATGGAGTAGGATAGTTAATATAGGAATACTCTCCTCCCAGCTGACCACCAGCTTGTCTGCCACTTCTATTTCACGGGATCTCCGATCACATAGAGTGGGTTACCACTATGAAAAAATCATGCGGTGCGTCTCAAACCCATATCCATCGATGCATTATCTATCATATTACGTGATAGACCCTTTGTGAAGGGATCTGCCAAATTTTTCGACGTTTGGATATAATCCAACGTTATAACTCCGGAGTTCCTCAATTTTCTGACAGATTTTAGTCTCCTCTTCACATGCCTTGAGGACTTCATATTGTCCTTAGAACTGTTTATCTTGACGATCACAGTTTGATTATCACAGTTCATCAGGATAGGGGGTATTGGTTTTTCAACCATAGGTAAGTCCATCAAAAGCTCACGAACCACTCTGCTTCAACAGTGGCGGTGTCTAATGTTGTGAGTTCTGCTTTCATAGTTGACCTCGTTAAGATGGTCTGCTTGCAAGACTTCCAGGAAACAGCGCCACCACCAAGTGTAAAAACATAACCACTTGTGGCCTTAATCTCATCAGTATCAGATATCCAGTTTGAGTCACTATAACCCTCCAGTACCCTTGGATACCCGGTGTAGTGAATCCCATAGCTCGCGGTGCCTTTCAAGTAGCGCATAACTCTCTCAAGCGCATGCCAATGATCATCTCCCGGTTTTGACACAAACCGACTCAGCTTGCTCACAGCAAAAGAGATGTCAGGTATCGTGGCACTCACCAAATACATAAGTGAGCCAATAATCTGAGAATACCTCAATTGATCTCTAGCAATCCGTCGGTTCTTTCGAAGCAACACACTAGCATCATATGGAGTTGGAGAAGGCGTGCAGTGGCTATACCCAAAAGAACTCAAGACCTTTTCCACATAGTGAGACTGAAGCAGTGTGATCCCACCATTCTCATCTCTCAACAACTTGATGTTTAAGATAACATCAGCTACTCCTAGATCCTTCATCTTAAAGCAGCGAGATAAGAAATCCTTAACCTCCTTGATTAAATCAAGTTTGGTTCCAAAGATCAGTATGTCATCGACATACAGACAAAGAATAACTCCTTCGCCCCCACCATAGCGATAGTACATGCACTTGTCACCATCGTTTACTATAAAGCCGGCAGCAGTTGATGTTCTTTCGAATTTCTCATGCCACTCATTAGGGGCTTGTTTAAGGCCATATAAAGACTTTAATAACTTGCAAACCTTTCCTTCCTGACCAGGTACTACAAAACCATCTGGCTGATCCATGTAAATTTCCTCCTTCAACTCTCCATTAAGGAAAGCTGTCTTAACGTCCATTTGATGAACAAGAAGACCATGTGAGGCAGCCAGTGATAGTAGCACCCGAATTGTGGTCAGTCTAGCCACGGGTGAGTAAGTATCAAAGAAGTCTTCACCTTCTTTCTGCGTATAACCCTTGGCCACAAGTCGTGCCTTGTACTTTTCAATCGTACCATCAAGCATAAGCTTCTTCTTGGACACTCACTTACATCCTACAGGTTTGCACCCATAAGGACGGTCAGTGATTTCCCAGGTACCGTTAGCTAAGATGGAATCCATCTCGCTACGAATAGCTTCCTTCTAGTAGTCAGCATCAGAAGATGCATAGGCTTCTGAAATAGTCCTGGGTGTGTCATCCACAAGGTACATAATGAAATCATCACCAAAAGACTTTGCAGTCCTCTGTCTCTTTCTCCTCACAGGAGTTCCATTGTCACCCTCAACAGGATTCTCAATGTGTTCCATCGCAATGGTGGGTTCAGGAATTACAGCGAATTCCTCAGTAGATGGAGTAGGTATCTCCTGATTTGATGAACTCGACATATCCTTCATAGGAAATATGTCCTCAAAGAAAGTTGCATCATTCGACTCCATAATTGTACCAACATGCATGTCGGATACCTCAGATTTTATTATCAAAAATCTATAGCCGATGCTATGAAAAGCATAGCCCAGAAGAACACAATCCACGGTTTTTGGTCCAAGCTTGCGCTTTTGGGGAATTGGTATATTGACTTTCGCCAAACAGCCCCAAGTACATAGGTAAGAGAGTTTCAATCTTTTCCTTTCCCATTCCCCAAATGGAGTCATGGTCTTATACTTTGTGGGAACTCGGTTTAGGACATGACACGCAGTCATTAGCGCCCCCCATCATTCCTTGGAAAGACCCGATGTGCCTAACATGGTGTTAAGCATATCAGTTAGAATTTGGTTCTTTCTTTCGGCTACCCCATTTGACTGAGGTGAGTAGGGAGGCGTCCTCTCATGGATTATACCATGTTCCGCACAAAACAGATCAAATTCATTGGAAAAATGCTCTCCACCACGATCGTACCTAAGTCGTTTAATTTTTTGATCAAGTTGGTTCTCTGCCTCAGCTTTATAGTTTTTGAAGGAAGTTAAAGCCTCATCTTTTGATTTCAGAAGATACACATAACAATATCTACTGGAGTCATCAATCAACATCATGAAGTATCTCTTTTCACCTTTTGTCAACACGTCATTCATCTCACAAAGATCAGAATGTATAAGCTCTAGTGGCGCCAAGTCTCTTGCCTCTGCAGTCTTATGGGACTTGCGAGGTTGCTTAGCTTGCACGCATACTTGGCACTTGGAGCCTTTGACAGTAGAGATTTTCGGAATTAAATTCATATTGGCTAGTCGTGTCATGCAACCAAAGTTAATATGACAAAGTCGTGAATGCCAAATATCAGAATCATTATTGTGGCAAACATTATTAATAACTTTAGTGCAAATATCTGACAAAGACAGGCGAAACAAGCCTCTGCTCTCATAGCCTTTTCCAACAAATTGTCCATACTTAGAAATTACAACTTTATTGGATTCGAAAACCAACTTAAAACCATCTTGACATAAACGGGAACCGCTAACGAGATTTTTATTTATGGACGGCACATGATGAACGTTCTTCAGACGCACAGTCTTCCCCGAAGTAAACTTCAGATCGACCGTACCAACACCTCGAACGATGGCATGTGACCCGTTCCCCATCAGCACGGGTGAAATCCCTGTTGCCTGGTAAGAAGAAAACATGGAGGCGTCAGCACAAACATGTACGTTGGCACCGGTGTCAATTAACCAATCAGAGGATTGAAATACTGAAAGGATGGTAGGAAAAATACCGTATCCTGATTCCTTCATATCAATATCACCGATGACAACATTAGCGGACTTGCCGCTCTTCTCATGTTCGCGCTCCTTAAAGCGGTTAGGACACTTCGGAGCCCAGTGATTAGGATCACCGCAGACATGGCAAGGTCCCTTCCCCTTCTTATGAGAATTCTTCTTGAAGTTGCTAGAATGTGATGGCTTGTTCTTTGTATCAAACTTGCCTTTGCCCTGAGTTTTGTTCTTGTTGTTTTTGAACTTGTTGGGCTGGGAGTTCTTCTTCTGTACCATGTGGGCACTAGAAGCTCCCTCAGCAACTCGAGCACATGTATCCTTTCCTCTCGCCTTCTCTTCAACATCAAGAGTACCAATGAGATCCGCAACGAAAAACTCTTGTCTCTTGTGTTTCAGGGAAGTAGCAAAATTGTTTCACGAAGGTGGAAGTTTGGCAATGATGCCTCCGGCAACAAATTTGTCCGGCAACACACACTTGAAGTACTCAAGTTCTTTTGCGAGCGACTGTATCTCATGAGCCTGCTGTACAACAGAGCGCTCATCAGTCATCTTGTAGTCATAGAATTGCTCCATGACGTACAACTCGCTGCCGGCGTTCGAGGCACCAAACTTGGCCTCGAGCGCAGCCCACATGTCCTTACCGTTTTCAAACGACATATACGAATCCACAATGGAATCATCCAGAACACTCAGAAGAGCGGCTTTAAAGAGAGTATCGATCTTCTCAAAAGCTTCCAGTTGTGATGGATTAAGATCGCCCTCAGGCTTGCCCTTGGTGGCGTCATAGCAGCCCATGGTCTGAAACCAGTAGACTGCTCTCGTGCGCCACCTCTTATATTGCGCCTCTTAAAGGCGGGCGGCTTCAGATGCGCAGCAAAACCACATAGAGTGGGACTAAACTTTAGTCTCACTCACTCCACTCACATGTGTGCATGAATGGGCCAAGAGAATTTCAGAATTTTAGTTGGGCTTTGGGCCAAAGACCTACTAGCAAAATTCTAACAGCCTTACCACACTCGGGATGTTTCAGGAAAAACCTTAGATCTGGGTCTCCCAGATCAGGCGATGACGACATCTTTGATGTCGTTCTCCCTTCCGAAGGCATCGTTTTGAAGCAGGTGCTGGCTAAAAGAGATAGGAGGTGGAGTGGTGTTGCATCTTTAGCGTTGACGGCAGCGGGTCTCGGCGGTGTGGTGCAGTGGGGTCTCGATACTGGACGCATGTTGATGGGCACACATAGGAGGGTGGTATTGTCTGGCCTTATGGTGGTGTCGACAATAAAAGGGTTTGGCAAGGTCAATGCATTTATCACTTCTGAAGATGAGACGGCGGAAGATAGTGACGACTGAGTATAAAGCGGGTGCCGGTGCGTATTGAGGGTATGCTAGACCGGTTGGTGCTCCCAATATAGAGCGGGTGCCGGTGCGCATTAAGGCTTCGTTGAATAATATAATAAAGATGGTTGTGTGCACTGCTTGATGTAGAGGCCAGAGCTACCGTGCAACTTCTTGAGTTCATTGTTGTCTATATAAGGTCAGACGAGCTGGCCTTTCTTAGGGCATTATAAAGCTACCGCTCTTAAGATCCAAAGCCTCTTGAAAACATCTGATATTCACCTGGATGAAAAGCAAAATTGGTGCAGCCAGCTACCTTTTGTCATCTGCGTACCATGACTTGTAAAGCACATAGAGCGCAACCATAACCCGACATGGTGGATGATCCAATTAAATACAACAAAAATTCTAGATGCATACCATCTAAACAACCATATATCAGAATCACTTGATCGCAGGTAAAGCCCAGATCCTATACTAGTCTTGCCCACCTAGTGCTTCAACATTCTTCTAAAAAAAAACTAGTGCTTAAACATCAGCATCGATCTCAGCCATACACAGAAATGACCTGCTTGTATAGGTGCTTACATAAGAATGCTGACAGTGTCCTTCCTTCAAGAAGCTCAATGTACCTTAAGAGTACGAACAGACATGCGTTCTCTCCGAAGTGTCGGTTATTTACACATCATCTGCTCTTTGAGAGTTGCGGCACACACCCATTTGACGACTTATTTTTACGGAGCCGGACATGAAGGGCACGGAGAATGACATGGAATGACATGGTGCTGCTTATATACTACTCCCTCCGTTTTAAATTACTCGTCGCAGAAATGAATGTATCTAGCATTAAAATACATCTAGATACATCTACATCTACGACAAGTAATTTGAAACGAAGGGAGTAGTTCAGTTAAGAAGTAGAGGAGTCTGCTAGCAGGCAAAACCAACAATTAAGGAGACAACACATACGGCGAAACCAATCACAATCTCCTCGAGAACAAATGTGGTACGCGCTAAACCCGATCATCGCCGTCAACCGACAGACCCTCCCTCTGAAGCTTTTCCGGAAATGTCTCCATCCCGGCGTGTGCCAAGAGGGCCCAGACATAGGAGAGGTACTCCACCCCCGTTCCCAGAGTCTCTGCATGCATGTATCCACGAGACCGGCCGGCAGAAAAGCAGAGCATCTCCACCCACACGCCCTGGATCACCTTCCACATTCGGGTCGCGTCGTCATGGTAAGCATCAACCAGCAAACTTTCAGCAAGCCTCAAAGCATCACCAGTGATGCCTCTGTGGCATCTCTCAAATACTAACAGTGTAATCTGGTCCTCGTTCAGCCGTGCCTCCTCCTCATAGCGGAGCATGTCTTCGAGTTCTTGATAGGCCCTTGCGAACAAACTCTTTCTGCTGCCTGGCATTAGCATCTCAGGATTATCAAACAAGAGATGCATCATGTAGTTGGACATTTCTCTGCACCTACGGGCACATTGACGATCATCAGGAGACGTGACCTCACCATGAAACATTAAATCTATGGCCTGGAAGCACAGATCTGTGGCCAGGTGCCAGAGAATAATGCTCTCGTCAAATGGCCTCCGTACGCTCCAACCCAGTTCTCCGAGGCATCGCTTACTCGTGAGCGTCCATTCGCCTCTGGTATCATTATGCCTCCTGTAAGCCTCCTTGTCCAAGATGCAGTGCTTCCACAATGACTCGACATGCTGACGGACCAGTTCTGTAATCTCCTCGCACGAATAGATAGGCTTCATGTGCCAACAATCGTCGAGGAAGTCCTTGCATTGCAACCATCCCGCAATCGTCCTCAACCTCGAGTGCCTTCTGTTATGGGCTAATAATCCAATAAGACTATGTTGGAGAACTCTGCCAGAGAACCTGTCCCGGAAAGCTGTTTGTACGCCCAAGTAAACCAGCTCCAGCACAAAAGTGCCCCACAACAGCACTAGTGTAACCCAGGTATCTTCACTGTTATAATCTTTTTTCTGGCTACTAGTCTGTACCAGGCAGATGGCTACGATTACCGTTGCATAAGCTAGTACTTGTGTGCACCGACGGAAGACGGCCGTTGCTGATGCTTCCTTGGAACCAAGGTAGGGTTTGACAGTATCATCTTTGGTGTAGAGAAAACTGGTCATAGCAGACAGTGCGCCTTCTATTGCTTGATAAGCTGATTTTGGGTCAAGCAACCAGAAATTCAGGATTCCAACACGATCAGAGTAGAGACATGGAAAGTCCAAAAATAGCTGGTATGGTAGCCTTGGGAGGTCTGCCGATGATCCCCGCGGTCCATCACGGTGCACGACCTTTCTTGCTTTTTTTATAAATTTGTCAAGCCTGCTTTTTTCTGTGACATAGGTGTCCTGAATGATGCTAATCCCGGACGAGCTGGCCTTCCGTAGGGCATTAAAGCTACTGCTCTTAAGGTCCAGGGCCTTCTGGAAGCATCTGATAATCACCATGACGAAAAGCAAAATTGTTGCAGCCAACAAACTTTTGTCATTTGACGACCATGACTTGTAAAACACATAGAGTGCGACAACGACCTGACAAGGTGGATATAACCCAATTAATAGGATGTACATATTTTCAAGATGCTACCTAATTGCACCACTCTCCTAAAGTACCAATTAATACTAGTGTTGTAAGCATGAAATTACTCCCTCCATTTGGGTTTTGTCCGACCACTAACAAAAAAAATCATGAAATTCTTAAATTTAAGAAAAGTTTAGAAACTACTGATCAATCACTTTGCTTTCTCCTAAGCTCCTTCATTCTCTAAATAGGCTTTCGCCCAACTTTATACACGAGTGTACTTTGCATTCCGTAAAGAACAAATAATATTTGAAGTGAATAAAGTAACCCTAATTATTATTTTTGTAAGAATTTATGGTTTTAAACTTTTAATAGAGTACAAGTTTGAGTTTTAGTACTAATGTATTTACCAGTATTTGGATTTGATACTTGGAAATCATACATATCAGTTTATATCGAAAAGTACCTCCACATCGTATAATTATTTGGATTTTTGCAATGCCTTTTAACAGAAGAAAAAAATGGTCAAGGTTGTATTTTAGAGACCGAGTGGTGTCGAAAACGACAACTCTTAAGAGGACAAGAGGAGAGAGTTCGGATATATACACATTTATGATGTATGTAGAGAACACTAGTAAACCTGGATAATTAACAGGGTATACGAAGAAAAACATGTTTGCGATGCGGACACCGGCTGAACTCTTGGGACATATATATGACTAAATGAAAAGTGGGCTAGAATTTTTTTTCCTACTGACCTTGGATAGAGAGGTTAGGATGTGGCGGCTCCACTGCTCATTGTCTTCAATCTTATAGGTGGTTATGACGACCTGCCCACCGAGGTGCATCAGCACGATCGGCGCCCATAACAGCTCCAAACCATGGCTGCCACGCGCATAGCTGCAGCTCGGCCCATTCTTTTGGCGGCTGAAGAGCGTGGCGAGGGTGAAGATGGCCAGAGCGTCGCTGCCGATGTGTGCCAGCCGGAATGAAACTCGGAGCCATGGCGGGATATGGAACTTACGGACGCCGGCAAATAATACGAGGAAGTATTGGGCGCTGAGGCTGGCTAGGACGAGGATACGCAGCTCCCGCCCCTCCCACCACCATTGTGCCATCTCGATCTCCCTCTCTCTCGCTCTCTCCCCATCCACCTGCAGATCGCCTATAAAGAAGCAACCATCAGGAAATCATCATTCATTAAATAATCGTCAACAAGCATCCGTACACATTCGCAAAGAGAACAAGCATGCATATGTACACACTTTAGCATGATGGACTCGATTAAAGCAGCACGCCAAGAATAATACGCCATGGTAAGTAGGGAGCTTTTTATTGTTAATCGCCATTAGTATCCGGCCATTAGACTTCAAAGTCGTAACTCTCTTGTGCCTGTGAGAACCCAACCCCACCAGCTCGTTACCAATGTTACCAGTCTGATGGATACCATAGAGCCAACAGCCTTTTTTTTTTCTACCATTTTGCTAAAGCACATCTAGATACGCCATGATAAGTAGGGAGTCCCGTCCCTCCCTAGTCGCCCCCGTGCGGCGGCTGGGGGAGGCTCCCAGATCCCGTCGCCCCCGACTCCCCCTCTCGTCCTCCTCCTCCCTCGCCGCCGCCCAAGGGCGCGGCCAGGCAAAGCCTTGCCATCGCCGGCGGCGGCGGGGACTAGGTGCCCTCCTGCTCGTGAGGAGCTGGCGCAGGCCGGCGCCCCCGGGTTGGAGCGCGGCGTGCGGCCGGACGTCACGACGGGGGCTGGCGGCGCTCCGGCGATCCCATTCCCCGTGGCAGGCGGCTTCAAGATCTGGGGCGCCACGGTCGCCAGGGACGACGGCGGCGTGACCAGATCGGCGGCGGCGCGGCCGGATCTGGGCTTAGGCGTGAGCTTGGTCTCCAGGTCACGGTCGGCGCGATGGCGAGTGCGACACGTCAGCATCTTTGTCTGGTCCTTGACAACCCGGGCAACTCCGGGGGAAACCCTAGATCTTCATGGGATCGAGCGATGGCGGTGCTCTTGCGCCGTAGCCCCTCTTCAGGGCATCGTTTTGGAGTTTGCTACGGTCGAAGGAACCAGCGAGGCCGGTGTCGTACGCCCGGTGGCGCAACTGCCGATGAAAATCGCGCCGACTATGGTCATGGCGAACGATGGCGGCGTCTTTGATGTCGTCTCCTTGTCGAGGCATCGTTGTTGCAGTTGGCGTCATCAGGCTCGGGATGCTCCGGGGGAAACTCTAGATCTAGGTCTCCCGGATCGGACGATGATGACGTTCTTAGTAACGCTTTCCCTCATGGGGGCATCGTTTTGGAGCAAGTAATGGCTGGAGGTGACAAGAGGAGGAGCGGTGCTTCATCACACACATTGATGGTGTCGGATCTCGATGGCATGGCGCTCTGGAGATTAGGCGTCTGATGTGCGATGATGGACTCGCGCAGGAGGTCGTCGCTGTCTGGCGTCGTGGTGGCGTCGGCGACAACTAGACCGGGCAACGTTCATGCAGCAGTATAGTTCTGAAGATGGATTGGTGGCAGGTGGCTGCGGCGGCCTCATACCTGGCAGGCGTCCTGGTTGAGGAGCACGCCGGAGTGGTGGGTGCCCATACCCGCCAGGCGTCCTGGTTGGGACCTCAGGTCTTAGATGTTAGGTTTGGCTGCGTGGTCTGTTTGGTATTAGGCCCAGACTATCAGCATCCCTTCATCAATTGAATAGGAGTAGCGACACTTTTGTTGCCTAGACGATGACTTCAGTCTTACTATTGTATGCCTTTGTAAGGTCTTGTATGAATAATTAATAAAGTGGTTACATGCATCGTCCAGATACAGAGGCCGGGGGTCCTCCTCCATTTCTAAAAAAATAAAAATAAAAATGTCATTGATTTTACACGAAGATTCGCGTGGGCATTTTATTTTGTCTTTTTTCTTTTTTGCTTCTAGTTTGATTAAATCATTTAGATGTGCAATAATTAGGACACATCTAGATATACCCTAGACATGCCCTTCCTTTTTCCTATGTCTGCAGAAGTATACGTGTTACTATGATACTATCTATTAACCGTTAATGACAGATACGATAAAAGAGATAGCCAGGTTATAGCCATGCGCCAGGCCAACCTTGTTGCTACAGTAATGAACACCTGCAAATAGTGTTACTGTTTCTACATTAAACCAAGCATCAAGCTGCCAGAGCCCAGGCCATGGCCCTTGTAGCTTGGGGCCTAGCTACGCCCCTAGATCCAAGGTTCCCCTCACCTTACCCCATCATGGAGGCCGGAGGAGACGAGAAGGCCGGTCAAAAAGATGGAGATTGTGTAGATTAGATCTCAGAGAGGAGGAGGAGAGGAGCTCAGGTTCATACAGCCAGCCTTACCTTAGGAGAACTGCCTACAGACTACAGAGTGCAGCCACTCCTCGCACATTGTCCAGACCGCCTAGCTGATGATCACCTTGGTGGCGGCAGCACTGCTAGCCAGCCTGATTGCTAGATCCCAATGTTCATCCTGGTCCAACCTGTTCTCTTTCACCCAACAAGCTGTAGCAACAACAAAAAATAGAACTCTTCAATAAATGAAGTTTATGTGACAAGTGAACATAACAGCCAGATTACCTATCAAGATGACGTAGTTCATCCTGGTAAATAGATTGAGAAAAGGTGAAATCTCCAACAGCCAAAGACAAAAGTTCCTGGTTGACAAGGCATGGCCTGATTTAGCAAAATATTTGACAATTTAGCATTGACATTTAAACAATATGATTTGGCGGACCATTCTTTTTTAAGAAGTCAGAATCTTACATGTATTCTGTCTTCAGCTTGTGAGAACCGGTAGCATAGAAAAACTCAGTGTTCTGCTTGTGATCTAGACGTTCTAAGGAGGCATAGAAAGGAAACTTAATACGTAGCATAATCTATCTGAAAGTTTGAAAGTACAGAATTGAACTTCAAATTAACTGCTAAGTGAAGTAGGAATATTGAATTTCATGCACGTACCTCTCCATGGATTGAGAAACTTTGCAAATCATCAGAGCACAGCGTTTTCGTCAATATGCTGCCGAGTAGCCAATGCTATCTGGGATTGATTCATTTTCTGATGTACTTTCTTTTGAAGCCTTGAATAACTCCAATGTGGATTTTGTATCACTTAAATATCCTAGAAGTGAATTATGGAAACTGGAGTGTTCAGCAACATGAGACAGTGCATCTGTGCTAAGAATAGAAATCGTTAGTTCAACTGTTAAATCAAGATCAATCAAACATTGACAGGGAATTCCTGCCTAAGTGCCTGACGATTCATCATATCCATTCATCCGTAACTGACAAAATGCCACTGCGCATGTCGCAATATCCAGCATGATTTCCCTCGTCTCTATGTAACCAGAAGCTACAAACAGGACACGGTAAAGTTTACAAGCTACTAAAAACAGATGTCATTTTTCTACTCACGGACATAACCTGTATGTCATGTCTACGATGCCCTTTATATCACTAGAAAAATTTTCAAACAAATCCACCACCGAAAGCGGGTAGCATATATTTAGTAGTTACACTGTTGGTACTACAAAACGTCTACTGGTATTAAGTATTTAGAAGCAGTTTTTTTTTGCGATGGTATTTAGAATTGTTATTTCCAAAGTATGAGAGACCCACCTGAACTAACAACTTTACTGGCAAGCAAATCTAGGTACTTGAAGGCTTTATCATCAGAGTGGTGGACTAACACAGCAGCAGTCTTGGAAGGAGAGTTAAAAAACGATCTGTTCTTTCTGTAGAACTTCATAACTGCATTCCAAACGAGCAGGTTTCCTAACCCTTTGGTAACATATGCCATATATGCTTCTCTACCACAAGATTCCTCCCCAGCCTGTCTAATTAAGTCAAATATGAGGATTTTCGATATGTCACTCACAAGGGTTACTCAAATTCTCATCCTGATTCTATTGGTAAACAAAAGAGATAACATGACTAACATAAAAATTCTGGCCGGCATTAAAAAATCATAAGGAAAATGTCAACGTAAAGTACATCTCCATTCCCATACATATTAGACACTAACTTTACAAAGTAATTGTCCCTAATACACAATCAGGGAGGAAATATAATTTCATAGCAATATTTTCCATTGACAACAAACCTTTTCACTCCATCTCCCCTGAGGTGAAGAATCCCATCCCATCGCCAAGGCTTAGCATACTGGGGGAAATTATATTAAGGCTTAGAGGAGCCGCAATCTACTCATCCGTAACAATGGAGAAATTTCTTCCAATAAAATTTAGTCTTACATAGTATAATTTTCAGCGCACTAAGGAATTTCAGCCCTTGAAATAAAGGCAGCAAAACTGCATTAATAAATAAACGAATATTTTTCTATACCTCTCCTTATGTGCTCCTGGCAAAAAATCCATTTCTTTAAGTGCAACAACACATGTCAATGTGGACCAGGGGCGGAGCCAGCGTGTAGCCGTTGGGTTCACTGAACCCAACGAGTTTTTCACGTCACGTACATGTATAGATGCGATCGCTTGTATGAACCCAATACGAATGTACGGTTGAACCCATCGAAACTGGAACATGCGAACGAGAAGCCTTTTGGCCCATTAATGTTTTATATAACAGTAGCCCAACCAGAAGCTCACACCTTGTTTTTCTTATATAGGAAAAAAAACCTGTAAGTACAGCTAAAAAAAGCCCGTAAGTAAATGTGATACCATACCATCCACGAAGCAGGCTGGATGGGCTAACTATCAATTCCATGTCATCATGTACGCAACCCACGTTTGTCTCAAAAAAAAAATATGTACGCAACCCACGACACGCGCCTCTCGTTTCCGCAGTACGTTTCCCCGATTTACATCGTCTCTTGGTCTCTCGTCTCTATGTTCGCGCATGGCGGCGCCGGATCGCCGACGGCCAGCGGCAAGCCGACTAGCTGAGAACACCAGGTCAGCCGTCAGCAGCGACCGGCAATTGAAATCCAAACTGAAGGTAATGAGACCACATCGTCCTTCTTGTGCAGGTCTTATCCTAGCACGAAATTAACCTTTGCCCTAGTTTTCTAACTATATTTCATCTGAACTTTGATTGACCTAGGCTATGGTGCGAATATTTATCAAATAGAAATTGATCATCATCGGATTCAGATAATGATGTATAAGGACTTCAAGCCTACCCACCAGATGTAGGTGTGTTAAATTCTGTTGATTAATCCCCCAAACCTTCTATTCTGAGGAATTAATTTATATGATCTCCCAAAGCCTTTTATGCATAGATAAACTATTTTTTTCAGATGATGAAAGATCCGAAGGGTGCACTCTGAAATGTGAGTAAATTTACATGCAGCTTTCACTTCATGGTAGTTTACTTGAAACTTGTCAAACTAATGTGTTTTTTTTAATCTTTTCTGGAAGTTGAGAAGTTGGTCCTAAAGCTAGGGAGCTATATTCGTGACTCTATTTATAAAATTTAAACAAGTGACTTTATAATTTCATCAAACTGGTACGTCTTGCACTCTTCAATGAGTACTAAACCAGCGTCAATTAATATGGTTAGGTACTCTCAAAATTAATATGGCTCAGAGTGAGTAGCATATCTCTATTTGTTACAATGACTTTACCCAGTCCTCACAATGAGCTAACAAGTGAACCCATTGGCCAAATTTTCTGGCTCCGCCCCTGATGTGGACAGGAGAATAGTCTTTTTGTCTGATAAGCCAAATTCGTTGACGCCCCAAGATCCATCAACCTGTTAGTTTTGCAATATCCATTCAACACTAAGGGAAGCGTGGAGCCTGAGGCTGGGAGCCCATCAAGAGCACCATAGATACCCATGATTGTGAGTACCAAGATGGCAAAAAATTGACTTCTCGGAGCCGCTTCCTTATCCCAGCCTCCTGTCCCTCTCTGTGCTGCATTTTAATTTCAGTGATAAAGGTAGTTAGTTGAACAATAATCCATGTGCAGTGGCAGGACCTTCAAATACAATAACCAGGCTCGTACCATATTTTGCAGACTTGCATTTTCTCCTACCAACCTCCTCTCAACACATGCTGTTGGAACAAAGGAGATATGAGTCGAGAATCGATAAAGATATCACTAATACACACACTACAGAACAGATGGTGCCACTCTTTAGGCATACAAAAATCAAGCGAGAACTGTAACTCGGTAAGTAACTGAAGGAAATAATTTGCCTTCCTGCATTGAATCAGGTGCAGTCCTGCAGGAGTCAGGAACTACGGCGCAATATGAGAGTATGAGCCACGTTTCTCGAATCTACCTCTTCTAAAAAAAATCTTAGCTCTAGTCCAGTACTGTACGTATTAGCACCACACGAGTACGTACATAACAGCAGAACTGTAATCATCACCTCCCCCAATTCCCCGCGCGAACCCAGGTGGGTGGTGGAGGACGGCGCCGACCGCCGGAGAGGAAACTGACGCAGCGTGGTTCGGTGGGGGCAAGGTACCAGCCATACCTGGCGTCGCGGGAGGAGGCGAATCGAGCATGATGGTTCGAACGAAATGTTGGCACGACCGCCTGCCGGTGAGACGCCGGGAAGGTGGAGCAGCCACCAGCTGCTCAAACCTTGGACATGGGGTGGGAGGGATCGACCGAGCAGGGCCGCGGCCGCCTTCGCCGGAGGATTTACTGCAGCATCGCCGGCATTGGAAAGCGGCGGAGAGAGAGTGAGAGGGGAGTGGTACGGGAAACGAGACGGGACTGGGACAAGCCGGCGGCGTGGGCACCCCACGTGCCGCGCACTCCGCTCTCCCTGGATGCATGAGGCCGAGCATCAGGCACGCAGGAATCTGGGCCATTGGAATGCTTTGGATCTGAAATCTGCCAGGCTCTAGTCATTCATTTACGGCCCAGGATACATCTACTGGCATACATGTTTGGCCCATCGTCATGCTTGTGTTCCGACAGCAACTAATTGAAGAGCGCTCTTTCAAGGGCCTCTCAAGGGTCATTTAGGATTTGGCGTGCTCTCAACCATCATCATCATGTATTATGCTCTGGGTTGTCTCAAAAAAAAATGTATCGTGCTCTGGGTACTCTGTCTGATTTTTTTTCTTTTCTGCATATGTTTCTGACTTTTTAGATGCTTTTTCGGTTTTCCACAGGTCTTTCTTAGCTTTTTGACAAAAAAAATTACGTCAAAAAATGCGCTCTTTTTTTTACTTTTCCGAGAGGCACGGTTTTGCTTACACGAGAGGCACGGATTTTGCTTTCGTGAGAGGCACGGCCGTGCCTTTCAGAAACAAAACAAAGAAAAACACGTTTGTTTTTTTGCTTCCGCGAGAGGCACGATTTTGTTTCCGCGGCCGTGCCTCTCGAAAATGAAAAAAAACGCGATTTCTCTTTTTTTTTCCTTTTGTGAAAGGCACGGTTTTGCTTCCACGATAGGCACGGCCGTGCCTCCCGAAAACGAACAAAAGCTCGTTTTCTCTTCTTTTTTCTTTTCTTCCGTGAGAGGCACGATTTTTCTTCCACGAGAGGCAAGGTCGTGCCTCTAGGAAATGAAAAAAAAAGTGTTTTCTTTTTTTTTCTTCCATGAGAGAGACGGTTTTACTTCCGCGACAGACACGATCGTGCCTTTGGGAAACGGAAAAAACATGTTTTCTCTTTTTTTTCTACGAGTGGCACGGTTTTTCTTCTGTGAGAGGCACGGCCGTGCCTCTAAGAAACGGCTTTCAGAAAGAAAGAAAAAACATGCTCCCAATTGGGTTTTTTCATCTTAAAAAAACAAAGTTCATCAAAACTTATTAACATAAGATTTAGTTTTGAAAATCTCAACACAAGAAATCCAATGATGAAACGGTTAGTGATTTGGACGCATGGTTTCAGAGATAAAACGTTTTGAATAAATGAGTCTATGGAAAAAGGGAAAACTCTCCGGCTGCAATAAGTGGCGCATGCACATGCAGCATGCCACTTGTCGCAACCTGGGAGGGCGGAAGTGATGTTTGCAAAGAATGCTCCTTAATTAATGATTTCGCTATGTTCCTCTTCTTATCCTCGCCGCGGTGTCGCACACATGAAGGCTGCATCTTGTGCTACACGCTCTCCTCTCTCATTCTTTCACTAGAGCAATTCCAACGCGTCAACCCAGATTGTCTGTGCATGTTCGTTTAGATCAAAACGGACGAAAACGCCAGTCCAATGCGCCGACCCAAACGGACGAGTCCACGCGCGAACCTTTTTGGGCCCAAACTTTATCACGGCATAGGGTCTGTCTCGGCGGAATATTGCCCTTTGACACTGTCTCGGCGGAATATTGCCTTGTGACACGGTCGATGGCTCACTTTGCCGCGACGTGGCTAGGCAGTGGGATGCCCTTCGACGGTGGTTGCGACTTCCTAGCTCTTTTAAAGGTGTAGAGTGATTGCAGAGCAGCCGGCAACTTCTTCTCTGCGTCTTCTCAATGACGGATCTCCTTTCGATTGATTCAACAAAGCTTGCTTCCGCTCTTATCGGTCCAGCTAGTAGTGTCGGGTGCTAAGTTCTTGGTGTTGGATGCTCATCGTAGCTCTTTTTGGTTCTTCTTCTGTTCTTCCTTGTGCCTTCTTGTGTGTGTTGGTTGATATCTGTTGTACCTGATGTCTTGTATCTTACTCTTTTATATAATGAAAATGGTTCAGGTCGACGTAAGCCCGCCGTAGCACCATAAAAAAAAGTAGCTTGGTTGTGGTTATGAATAATCTTTGATACAAAAACTGATTTGTGGTGTGCGTTTAGTGAAAGAAAAAATGGTTTGTGTTTGGGGGTTCGATTTTAGTCGCTGGTGTACTTGGGGAAAACTGGATTGTTTATTGACCTGTAGATTTTTCCAATCAGAGAATCTAGAAGTAAATGGCTGGGTTTGACCGCCAGGTAAATCTAGTACTCCGTTGTTCCTAAATATAAGTCATTTTAAAGATTTTAATATAGACTATATATATAAATATATATAGACATATTTTAGAGTGTGGATTCACTTATTTTACTTTGTATGTAGTTCATATTAGAATCTCTAAAAAGATTTATATTTAGGAACGGAGGAAGTATCAAATGTATGCCCCATTTGTTGTGCCAACTGCAGAACCATGTAAGACAAGGGAAATGTATGTCATCGTTTCATTAGCCTGTACATGTGTCCAGGTTTTACTGTCTGCACTCAGCCTGTACATGTATAACAGGTTTTACTGTCTGCACTCAGCTAAGATTTTTTTTAATATTTTATTGTACATCTCTTGCATCGAGCAGTGAGAAAGACAGAAGGAGCGCCAACAAATTATCCAACAGACATGCTGGCAGACAAGACAAACAATTAAAGGGATGTATACATAATATCC
The DNA here is from genome assembly GCF_003073215.2 of Triticum urartu. NCBI lineage: Eukaryota > Viridiplantae > Streptophyta > Magnoliopsida > Poales > Poaceae > Triticum > Triticum urartu. Next base: position 726,942,177 of record NC_053023.1, read on the forward strand.
TCGACCGAGCTAAGAGAGTAAAAAGCTCGCTGCCTTCAGTCTGGGAGTCAAAAGGAGCGAGTGCGTCTTATCTTCTGTGCTAAACGGTAAGGCTCATCGCAAATGATTTCCGTTTCTGAAAGTGCTGGGAGAAAGACAATGTCGGCCCGAATGGTTAGGACTTTGAATACAACATACTCCTTGGGGGTGATTTGAAACAAGAAATCTTAGCTTAGTCCAGACAGTAAAATCTGGAAACATGTGACAGGCTAATGAACAGATGACATGCATTTCACCTGTCTTACATGGTTCTGCAGTCGGCACAACGAATGAGGCATACATTTCAGTACATGTCATGCGTCCAACAGTGAGAAAGACAGAAGGAGTGCCAACAAATTACCCTACAGACATGCTGGCAGACAAGCCAAACAATTAAAGAGATGCATACATAGTATCCTCGACCGAGCTCAATCAGTTAAACCTGCTGCCTTAAGTATTGGGAATCAAAAGGAGCGAGTGCGTCTTACCTTCCGTGCTAAACGGTAAGGCTTATCACTGTCAAATGACACATCGTCCCTCCTCTGAAGCTTTTCTGAAAATGTCTCCATCCCGGCGTATGCCAACAGGACTCAGACATAGGAGAGGTACTCCACACCGTTTCCCAGAGCCTCCGCGTGCAAGTACCCGCGGCATCGACTGGCAGAATAGCAGAGCATCTCCACCCACACGCTTTCGATCACCTCCCACATCGTGGTCTTATCACCAACATGACCCTGAAAGCTTACAACAAGCAGCCAAGCATCACGAACAAAAGAGTTGGGGATCGAACCCGCCTTGCACTTCTCAACTACATTCTGCGTAAATCTCATCTTGTCCCGCGGTGTCTCTTCACCCTTGAGGATTTCCTCGAGCTCGTCGTAGGCCGTTGTGGCATCAGCATCTCAGGGTTTTCGAACAGCAGATGCATCATGTAGTTGGATATTTCTTTGCACCGACGGGCACGATCACGGTCATCAGGAGAAACGGCCTTATGCTGAACGAATAATAAATCTGTGGCCAGGTGCCAGAGAATAATGCTCTCGTCAAATGGCCTCTGTATGCTCCAACCCACCAGTCGGAAATATCCATTTTTCGCGAGCGTCCACTCACCCGTGGCATCATTAAACCTCCTGTAAGATTTAGTACCCACTACGTCATCCTTCCACCCTGTTTCAACATGTAGACGAACCAATTCTGCAATCTCCTTACGCCAATCGCTAGGCTTCATGTGCCAACAATCGTCGAGGAAGTCCTTGCATTGTAACCATCCCGCGATCCTCCTCAACCTGGAGTGCCGTTTGTATGGGCTAATAATCCGGTAATACTATGCTGGAATATTCTTCCAGAGAACTTTTTCCGGAAAGCGTATTTGTACACAGAAGTGAACGAACTCCAGCAGAACAGTGCCATACAACATCACATATGTAATCCAAATATCTTCTTTTGGATAAATAATCCAGTTATCTCCAACGTGTAATTTTTTCCTGTAATCTCTGGGGTGTACAAGGCAGATGGCTGTGATTAAGGTTGCATAAGCTAGTAGTTGTGTGGACCGACGGAAGATGACCGATGCTGATGAATTACTGAAACCAAGGTAGGGTGTGCTCTAATCTTTGGTGTAGAGAAAACTGGTCATAGCAGACAGCGTGCCTTCAACTGCTCGATAAGCTGATTTGGGGTCAAGCGACCAGAACTTGTTCAGGATTTCAACACGATCAGAATCTAGAAATGGGGAGTCCAAAAATAGCTGGTAAGGTAGGCTTGGGAGGTCCATTGATCTCCACGGTCCACCACGGTTCACGACTTCTCTTGCCTTATTTTTTATAAGGTTGTCAAGCCGTGCTTCTTCTGTCACATTGTTGCCCCGAATGACGCTGGTCTTGGAGCTGACCTTTCTTAGAGCATTAAAGCTACTGCTTTTAAGATCCAAGACTTTCTGGAAGCATCTTATAATCACCAGGATGAGAAGTAAAACTGTTGCAGCTAACAACCTTTTCTCATCTGATATCCATGACTTGTAAAACTAGTAGAGTCCAAAGGTGACCTAACATAGTGGATAATCCAATTAATAAGATGCACAAACTCGGATTCAAGTGAGGGGGGAAGCTACGTAATTAATACACTAAAACAGAAATGCCAATAATCGTGACAATCAGAGAGCAGAACACTCCCCGTACTCCCCGCGCCCCCCCCCCCCCCCCCGGGGGGCCCGGGGGGGCCCCCCCCCCCCCCCCCCCCCCCCCCCCCCCCCCCCCCCCCCCCCCCCCCCCCCCCCCCCCCCCAGCGGGGCGACCGGGGCGGCCCTCCCTCCCCTCGCCGCCTAGCCCCCACCTCCCACCCCTCCTCCCGCCGCTGCCGCCGGCTGGCGTGGCCGGCCGTTGCCCGCGCGGCGCCGTGAAGCCGGCGGTGGCGGCCCTCTTCCTCTCCTCCTCGCGGTTCCCCAGCTTGGGCGGCGGTTTCCGGCGACGGTGCACCTCGGCGGGCGGTGATGACCCACAAGTATAGGGAATCTATCGTAGTCCTTTCGATAAGTAAGAGTGTCGAACCCAACAAGGAGCAGAAGGAAATCATAAGCGGTTTTCAGCAAGGTATTCTCTGCAAGCACTGAAATAATAGGTAACAGATAGTTTTGTGATAGGATAATTTGTAACAAGTAACAAGTAACAAAAGTAAATAAAGTGCAGCAAGGTGGCCCACTCCTTTTTGTAGCAAAGGACAAGCCTGGACAAACTCTTATATAGAGAAAAGCGCTCCCGAGGACACATGGGAATATCGTCAAGCTAGTTTTCATCACGTTCATATGATTCGCGTTCGGTACTTTGATAATTTGGTATGTGGGTGGACTGGTGCTTGGGTGCTATTCTTACTTGAACAAGCATCCCACTTATGATTAACCTCTATTGTTAGCATCCGCAACTACAACAAAAGTATTAAGGTAAACCTAACCATAGCATGAAACATATGGATCCAAATCAGCCCCTTACGAAGCAACGCCTAAACTAGGGTTTAAGCTTCTGTCACTCTAGCAACCCATCATCTACTTATTACTTTCCAATGTCTTCCTCTAGGCCCAAATAATGGTGAAGTGTCATGTAGTCGACGTTCACATAACACCACTAGAGGAGAGACAATATACATCTCATCAAAATATCGAACGAATACCAAATTCACATGACTACTAATAGCAAGACTTCTCCCATGTCCTCAGGAACAAACGTAACTACTCACAAAGCATATTCATGCTCATAATCAGAGAGGTATTAATGTGCATATAGGATCTGAACATATGATATTCCACCAAATAAACCAACTAGTATCAACTACAAGGAGCAATTAACACTACTAACAACCCACATGTACCAATCCCGGACTTGGAGACAAGAATTGGATACAAGAGATGAACTAGGGTTTTGAGAGGAGATAGTGCTGGTGAAGATGTTGATGAAGATTGCCCTCTCCCGATGAGAGGAGCGTTGGTGATGACGATGGCGATGATTTCCCCCTCTCGGAGGGAAGTTTCCCCGGCAGAACAGCTCCGCCGGAGCCCTAGATTGGTTCCGCCTCGTGGCGGCGGAGTCTCGTCCGGAAAGATGGCTTCTTATTTTTTCTCATCGAAAGACTCCATATAGCAGAAGATGGACATCGGAGGGCCACCAGGGGGGCCATGAGGTAGGGGGGCGCGCCCCCCACCCTCGTGCGCAGGGTGTGGCCCTCCTGGTGAACTTCTTGCGCTCAGTATTTTTTATATATTCTGAAAATGACTTCCGTGAAGTTTCAGGACTTTTGGAGCTGTGCAGAATAGGTCTCTAATATTTGCTCCTTTTCCAGCCCAGAATCCCAGCTGCCGGCATTCTCCATATTTATGCAAACCTTGTAAAATAAGAGAGAATAGGCATAAGTATTGTGACATAATATGTAATAACAACCCATAATGCAATAAATATTTATATAAAAGCATGATGCAAAATTGACGTATCAACTCCCCCAAGCTTAGACCTCTCTTGCCCTCAAGCGAAAGCCGAAATCGAAAAATATGTCCACATGTTTAGAGATAGAGGTGTCGATAAAAATAAAATACGGACATGAGGGCATCATGATCATTCTTAGAACAACAACTTATATAATTCTTGTCATATGATCTCTTATGCTAGAGTGACAATTCAATCACAATTTCAAGTATGAATCATAAACTTCATTGACAACTAACAAACTATAATCTCAGTCATTGGAACAATTGCAATTTATCATAACATAGGAAAGAGTCAATATAAGAGCTTTTCAGCAAGTCCACATACTCAACTATCATATAGTCTTTCACAATTGCTAACACTCACGCAATACTTATGGGTATGGAGTTTTAATTGGACACAGAGAAAGATAGGGGCGTATAGTTTTGCCTCCCAACGTTTTACCTTAAGGGTAATGTCAACAATAATAGTTCATGAAAACTCACATCCAGTTAACCATATATACCAGGATCTTTCCAACATATTGTGCTTGCCAACAGATAAAATGTAAAAAGGAAAGGTGCAGATCACCATGACTCTTATGTAAGGTAGGAGATAAAAGTAAAAGATAGGCCCTTCGCAGAGGGAAGCAGAGGTTGTCATGCGCTTTAATGGTTGGATGCACAAAATCTTAATGCGAAAGAACGTCACTTTATATTGCCACTTGTGATATGGACATTTATTATGCAGTCCGTCGCTTTTATTTCTTCCATATCACAAGATCGTATAAAGCTTGAGTATTCTATAGTCTCACCTAAATAGCTTGGCGTAATAAGTCATACAAATTTAGAGAGCAATTTTTATTGCTTGCACCGATGACAACTTACTTGAAGGATCTTACTCAATCCATAGGTAGATATGGTGGACTCTCATGGCAAAACTGGGTTTAGGGATATTTGGAAGCACAAGTAGTATCTCTACTTGGTGCAAAGAATTGGCTAGCATGAGAGGGAAATGCAAGCTCAATCATGTTGGGTGATCCATAAAAATATAATTTATCTCAGATGTAAGAAAACATAACCCATTACGTTGTCTTCCTTGTCCAACGTCAACTCTTTAGCATGTCATATTTTAATGAGTGCTCACAATCATAAAAGATGTCCAAGATAGTATATATTTATGTGAAGACCTCTCTTTCTTTATTACTTCTTATTAATTGCAACAATGACCAAAACTATGTTTGTCAACTCTCA
>NC_053023.1:726948533-727040481 GCF_003073215.2 Triticum urartu
AGGACGGCCGTGCCGGATGCTCCGAGCAGACAGCGGCGTAAGTGCACACTATGCTAATTGAAACTGTCGCCTCTACGCCTCCATTTAATCAACCTTTCTCCGAACCACGGACGGGGCGATGCTGAAGATGCAAGGGAGTGCCCGTACGTGATTTAAGCCCTTGCCGCGTACGCTGTGCCGTACAGGAACACAGGCCAAAGCATCAGAATCCTCGGCGATCTCCCGCGGGTGTACACGGCCCTCGCAAATGTACCAGCTCTACGTTGGCGCGAGAACAGTCTCGTGGATCTGCACGAAAACTGAAAATATACGTCGCCGGATCGGCGCGTACGCGTCCAGGCCGTGAGGGGCCGTGCGCCGGCCGCATTGCCTTCTCGGCGGCGTCGGCATTGAAGACGGCGCGGATCGCACCGCCCGTACCACGCGTAACGTGGTACTGGTGGGAGAGAAGGTGTGCGTACAATTTGGTACCGCGCGGACGAGCTTTTACTGGCCTTTTGCCGCGGTGAGCGTGACGGGCATTTACTTGCCGTACCCCGTATGCGTTCTGGTCTCTCCTTTTCCTCTTCTTTTCGTGTGGTCGAGATGTTTTGTGCTACGACAACGTGGCTGCGCCTTTGCCAAATGTACCGTCGCTCTCGATCCAAACTCTTTGTTTGCATGGAAACTGGCTAAAGTAAACTGTGATAACAACTCCTGGGTGATCTCCCGCGACAACTTCGCTCATCGGAGACGAACGCCGTGGGGGCCGTACGCCGGTCCGGTAGGCCAGCGCCGACGTGAACAAAGTGGATAGGGATGGTGGTTTTAGTCGGTGCGTGGTCCCACGTGACAGGTAAACGAGGCATCTGCTGCTGTGCTGGCTGCTGGCTGCTGCAGCTGAGCAAAGCAGGGTTTGTGATCTCTGCGGAGCTTTTTTACTTGGTCATGTCATCTGTCATGTGTTGGGGCCTCGGGGCGAGCTCTGGGAGCGTGACGCCGACGGCCGGCCGGTCTCTTTCCGTTCAGGTTCGTCTTTGACTGCTCGGCCCGGCCCCTTTTTGGCATGGAGGATGGAATGGATCGAGTCGAGAGAATTTCAGCGTCGTGCCGCAGCTGTCGCCAGAGGAAAAAGCAAAGGTTTGTCGTGGAAGAAGTAGAAGATCAGGTCGCTTTCGCCTTCTCATTTTTGTTGTTGTGTCTGAACTCTCGCTCTCAATCTCACTTTGTATTTGCAAAGCTTCTGTCGCCGCTGAAAGCAAATCGGCCGAAGGGATTCAAATCGAGACTTGGATCTGGGTAACGCTCCGTTGCGAACAGCTATTGCGTATTGAGCAAAATAAAATAAAACGAGAGAGAAAAATACTGGGTACATTATACTCCCTCCATTCTTTTATCGAAGGTGTATTATTTTCAATATTTTAACCAAGGCACATAATTATGGACTATTTAGGACAAAATTACCCTTGTCTATTTAGTAGATTAGCGACAAGTAAATTATTTAGGCTAGAAAAGGAAGAGATACACGCAATCGGGAGAGATATAGTTTCCTTTTCTTTCTTTACAAGGAGAGATACATGCAATCAGGGGAGAGATATTTTTCTTTTTCTGGAGAGCCAAAGTCGGAATTACGAGAAGTATATCACTAGCAAACATGCCCGTGCGTTGCAACGGGAAAAACAAAATAATCACCTTCTCCCCCTACCTCGTCCAACTCATATTTCCACATCCTAAGAGATTGCATGGTTCAAATCCGTGTTTCGTTATAGAGAAAACACATGTTGCCATGATCAACTATTAAATGTGTCTAGGAACTATATGTCACGAGACATTAGTTGAAAATTAAAAAAATGATGGATCAACCAAGGGCGAATTTTTTTGGGACGCTAGTCCAGGACATGGGATATGATTTCTAGTCAAACTAGTAAGCATGCACGTGCAACGCACGTCTCAAACGTAAAACAGGTGAATTCACATAATATAAAAAAAACGTTTTTAAAAATATAAATCAAATGGATACAAAATGTTTGATGTCGCTCAAATTGTATTTTCAAAAGCGAGACACAATAGTGGTTATGTTGCTGCATAGAGTAATAGCAGAAAAATATTCTTATTTAGATAAAATCAGCAATTATTTATTAATGCAGCAATATAGGCATGTAGTATAGTCTTCTTTTCGAGTGTAGCCAGGAAAAAAAGTATAAACTGCCTTACGGTGCAATTATATTGTTCAAGATGCTTAATTCTCGAATCTTATTTTATTCTACTAATCTGCATAGCAAAATATATATTTGTACTAATTTGGATCAAATTATATATATTTTTTGGTTGTGTGGACTGTTAAAATTATATAGCTACCTACTATGGATAATAGGAAATAAAAGATGATATGTGACTACAACGAATTCTATATGAAATAAAGATGATTTACAAGAACTAATTGAAATGTAAAAGGGCTAGAAAAAATCCAATAATTATCATGATAGAAAATATTTATCCGGTTTTGTATGTGTTTATGCGTTGGCAACCATACCAACTTACAATGATGCAAGACGCTTTGTACGTATAGAAACTGAAATAAGTTATGAAGAAAAATAAAGATGGAAGGAAAAGTATTCTAAAGTATTTGTTAAGCTTAACCTTATCAAGCTTTCAGGTCAGCTTCTAAACTACAAAAAAAGATGAATTCTCAAATAAAAAAGAGCCAACAATTTGGAACATGCTACAAAACTGGTGAAGATAAAAAGCATTCATCCTCTTTTTCCTTGTCGTAAGGAGTAGCTTCAGCATACATTTGTAACAGTGTAATACCTGATAAAAAAAAGTTGTTCATTATTATTATTGGAGGAAAGAGGCGCACAGACAAAGAAAGAGATGCGGTGCAAATAAGGCCTTAAACAGCATATCTTCAAGTTTGATGACTGCAGATATGTTGGATCATTCAAAACTGCACAAGTATATAAGGATAAATATATGTGCCAAAATAGCAAAAGTTATTTGGTTTCTCTGTCATGAAACAAAAAAAAATCCGACTGAGTACGGTTTATATGATTTCTCTGTACCAATATACGGCAGTTGTATTAGGACAGATTCTTTGAAGGATCTATTTATTGGAACTCAGCCGGATTAGTTTCTTCGTTGGATCCTTCTGTATGGTAAAATTCTCTTTATTGGAACGCAGTAGAGATTGCATACCTTTACAGAACAGCGAGAGATATTCTCTAACAACAGTTACGGAGTCATGTGACCCTTTTAGATGTATAGAATCATGTAACTGAAATAGTAGTACATCTTCAATATCTTGCCTCCTACTGAATCTTACATAATTTACTGGATTGTTGTGCAATTATGCTAAAGTGACGCGTGTAAAGTTTTCTCTAAGAATGAATCATATATTCTGATTTCCAACCTATCCCTGGAGATAGTGCCTAGGCAGGTGGAACCCACCTTAATTCCAGGTAAAGCAACGTCATACGTAAAACACACACTGATCAAATAGCACAAAAAAGGCAATTCTAATCAAGGGGATGGCGTTACCTCTTGATACGGTGCAGTTTAATGCATATGGTGGTACGAAGTAAAGCCCAAGGGAGCCGACATGAACATGAGAAGTAATCATGGGAAATAGACTCTGTATCTTGACTTCTTCAGTATCCCTCTTGATCCTACGTTGTAAGACAAGATTGCTGCATTCTTATGTACGTGCCATATATAATTACACATTTTCAGTACAGCAATCGGCAACCTAAGATAAATCTCAAATCTATAATTATGATTGCTTAAAGCCCCACGATTCTTATTTAATATGTAATGCACGTGCACCCACTGAACAGACACTTTGTCGGCATGGGTGCTGCGAACGGAGCTGAAGTCAACGCGGATGCCGATGGTTGCCGGAGAGCATGCCCTGGACGTGGATGGAGTCGTCGCTGTAGTGGCAGAAGAGCGTATGGCCTCCAAACAGAAGACGATGGCGGCGATAGCACGTGTGTTCCCGGAGAAAGACGAAGCTCCTCGCGCTTCCCCCATCGTGGCTTGCGTGCATGATGGCGGCTCGCGGCTCGCGATTAGCTTCCTAATAGGATGGATGCGTCCGAGATAAGTTTTTTAATAGGATGGATTTGTCTGAGATTAGTTTCCTAATAGGATGGATGCACTCTGATTTAGTTTCCTAGAATAGGATGCACCCGTGATTATTAGTTTCCTAATTGCTTAGGCGTGGAGTTTCATATTTTTTCCTCCACGGTGGAGTACGGTCAGTCAATGTAAATTGCTAAGTGCACACAGAAAATGGTTTAGGTTAAGGCTAACCGTTAGATTAGTGGGCCTAATCGTGCGGTGGTATTGGATCTGTGTACGCTTTGTGGGGTGTGCTTAAAGAAGTTCTTGTTTGATTGTTTGATAATAGTATAGATGACTTGGATGCACAACGCTAACTTTAGATAATTAGTTCATTTTAAAATTTTAAAATTAAATAGAAAAAACATCATCAACAAATAGTAGAACCTTTTTGTTTTTGTATAACAAAATGAATACAATTCAAAGACTGCAAAATAAAGATCCTAGGGTAACAAAGAAAGAATTAAGAAGGAGCACGGTGACAGCATATGCCAGCTCTCGAAAGTTATCGATCAGGTCGAATGTTATGTAGAGAAGTATGTCGCCAGCATAACTCGGAATTATCGCCCACATGCCGCTGGCTCAACCTCGCCCTAGTGGCGGTTTCTTGCACGAACCGTCCCCATCAGAATATTCGACATACGTGCTCTTCCTCAACCTTTTCTACTGGCTTGTCCATGCCCGCCGCCGTGCGGCTAGCTCAGTTCAGTAGGATCCAAATCTTAATTTCCATATGTTATACCGATCACAAATAATGTTCTGTGCACATCCATATTTTATTATTTGAATGCACATCCGTAGAAATCTTCAGTTACACAATCTCACTTAATTAGGAGCCAATCAATCCCACAATACCATTTATTACCAAGCACAAATATGGTGTGTGTGCATGTCCCTCTTCTATTAGTGCACATCCCTCAGAAAGTTTTCATAATTTGCTTAATCAAAGACCACAAATCCAGCCCCTTCCATTTAATTAGATCCGACCGGCACGCATCTATATATGTACCACGCATGTAAATTCTATATTGGGTCTCTTTTTTGGGGGTACATGCAGCCACACCGGTTCGCTTTTTCTTGATGATTCTTGAGATAACTCGCTTATCTTCTCAGCAACTCATAGAAAAACTCGTGAGATTTAGTATATAAAAGAACTAGATCGGACTATTTTAGTAGATAATGAAACTTGCTTTTAAACAAAACCATTGTCTAGCTTTGCTGGTCGTGCCCTCCTTGACCGGGCAGGAAGTCTGGAGTTTGATCCTAGTGTGTGTAGTATTTTTTTTCTTGCCCTCATAAACATGCGAGAAACATAAAGGCTAATAGTAATATTAAATCTTAGCGGTCAATCTTTATTGGTTATCGCAAAATCAAAGATTATAAATAGATAACTGATGAAAAACTATGAAAGTCTCTGTCCCTTAATATTAAATAAAGATATACTCCCCGTCTTAAATTACTTATCCTGGATGATACGGATGTATCCAGATGCAAAAACTCATTTCTAGATAAATATAAGATAAGATTTTTGGGACTGAGGTAATATGTATAAAAAGCCTCTTGCTCACACCATGTGCCGTGTATGTGGTTGTGAGCTCACAGCTGTAATTGCTACAATCTTTTTCTCCTATCCATGCAATGTTACGTAAGTCTTTTGCGTATTCGCAAAAAATAGTATAAAAAAGCATGAAATATGAGACATATTTTTTTACTTGTGTCTAGTAACTGTTAGACGCATCGCTTGAGTATATTATGTAAGTTGCCTGATTTTAAATTTGGGAGGGTCGGTTTTCACACTGTTGATTCTTTTGTCAATATCGTGTGTGTGTTTTTTCCCTTCCGTTGTTTCATGGTTTGTTGCGCCGAATTTTTAACTTGCCCCTATTTTGGTCGGTCAATTTTTTCATTGGGCGTGAAGCCTGTTATCCATTGCATGTTTTCTGTATGTGTTATTGCTTTTGTTTTCTTTGTTTTAAGGTTTCTTTATATAGGTATTTTTGGGATGTTGGATAAGTGTAAATGTGTGTAAATTATTCTAGAGTGTGAAAATTACATTATTATATGGTTATTCTTTACATACAACAAACAGTGTAATTTTAGTGCAAAGTTGTGTGCAACATTTGTTTTCCCTCTCTTGTTAAGGGGTAATAACGATGCCATTAAGTCATCTTTTATAGAATGCTCTTTTAAATAATATCTTAGTTTTCTTTATTCTTTTCTTCTTTAGGGGTAATATCAATGTCACAAATTCATACTTTCCTAGAAAACATTTCCTTTTCAAAAGTTCCACTACTATTTCTTATTCTTGAATATTATAAAAACATTTCTTTTTGTAAATTGTGCGCAAATTTTGTAATTATTTATTTTATTTTATTTTTCTGGAAGGGAAATACAAATGCCTCTGATCCATTCTTCATCACAAAACATCATTATTTTTATTTTATTTTATTCTACATTTCATTTTCATTCTTATTTTAAGAGTAATTTCAATGTCACTAATTCACGCCTTCTTAAAAACTTCTCTTTTGCGAAATTTTTGCTCTTATATGATTATTCTTGCATATTAATTTAAAATACATTTTCTAAGTAAATTATGTGCAAACTTTGTCATCATTTGTTTTGGTTTTCTTCATTTGCTTTCTTCTTAAAGTGTAATACCAAAGCCACTAATTCACTCTTCCTTAGAAACTTCATTACTTTGATTTTCTTTTATTTTTTCTTCAAAGGTAATACCAATGTCAGTATTTCATTGCCTTACAAAACTTCATTAATTTGATTTTGTTTCGTTATTATTTCATTTTCTTTCTTTCTTTCTTTTCTAAGGTAATATAAATGCCACTAATTCATTCTTTCTTAGGAAAATTATATTTCGCGAAGATTGCACTATTATATGCTTATTCTGGCATATTACAAAAAGTGCAATTTCTATGTATATTATGTGCAAATTCCAGGGACATTTCGGGGGGAGTTCTAGATCATCCGAGAGTTTGCACAGTCTGGCATCGCAATGTTCCAAAAGTTTCGAGGCAAGGGGGCGGAAGTTCCGAGGCCTTCAGAACCCTTCTTCATGGTGCATTCCAACATCATCTAGTCCGCTTCTTCTCCTCTAACTCCTTGCTCCATGGTGTGCCCCATCGTGCATGATTCTTCAACAGCAATGCCATTGTACCTGAACACACATAGAGCTCCATTTTGAGATAGAAGTCATGCCTAATCTAAATGCATAGAGAGATCAGAGATGAGAGGTGTCAAATGCATTCAAAGAAGGGGATCGTAGGATAGACGAAGGAGGTGGTGGAGAATATAAAAGCCAAATTATAATATGCACCCAACATACCCCCACCACTCTGGTTTGTTGGTTATACCAATGGGTCACAATTGTTAGGTTGTTGGCTTCAGTTTGTAGTTGGGCTTTCTCTTCCTCTTAGCCCTGACCAGGCCTTCATCTCCCACAACTTCAAGATGGGGAATAGGGAATGTGAGAACACTATTCCTATTTCATAAGAAGCGCGTCAACTTTCAAGCAAATGTGCACCCCTCGCGCCGTTGGCGTATTGAGTCGGTCATTTACTTGTTTGCCCTCTTTTGGAAAGGTTATTTGATTGGTGACAGTGTCCTGACTCAGGGTCCCTCATCACGTCGGTTCCCGGCCTGGTGGGTTGAGGCAAGGACCCCTAGGTCGGTTCTGTCCTAGGCCACATTGGGCGGCCCATGGAGAATTCTATGAAGATTTCGGAAGGCTTGACATACAATCCAAAGATGGCAAAGTCATGCAGCACTCTACCTCCATCGACGGAAAATCAGAAGAATCTTTCTCTCTATTCACTATCATTCCGCGTCTTCGACTTCTATTAGTTTCTTTTCTTCTTTAATGCAATAGCTATAGTTTGGAGCAAGTCAGAAAGGTTGAGAAATAGAACCATCTGATTTGATTCGTTCCCAATAGCCATGAGATGATCATCTTAGGGTGATCCTTTTGTCAACGGATGCTCCTATTACACTCGTAGTCTCTGAAGGATGAGAACCCACTGTAAAAGATCATAGTCGCACTTAAAAGCCGAGTACTCTACCATTGAGCACTTAGTCATATTTTTTTCTTCCTTTTGGTATTCGAGTTGAAGAAGTACGAGAATTCTATAACTACCAAAAACTTTCAATCTTTTCATTGGAATAGTTTATTTAGAGAGCCGATCCACTAAGGGATTAAGCAGCGGTGTAGTATCAGATCCCAAAGATAGTAAGTTCTTTTTTCTATTTTATATGATATTTCATAAGAATAAACCATAGGGATAGGGTCTAGAATAGAAGTAATAAAGTGAATAAAAAGAGGGGGCAAGAAAAATTATTCTAATGAATTTTATTCTTCTTCTTCGGATTCAAAATAGAAGAATAAAAGAATAAGTAGAAGAATTAAGTTAAGTCAATCCAAAAAGAAAAGGAGGTTCATGGCCAAGGGAAAAGATGTTAGAATCAGAGTTATGGATACAAGCTATTTAATGTTCCAAACGCAAATTTTGTGGATTCTGGACCACGAGAACTCTTTATTTTAATCTGTATCTTTTTACCAGTAATAGGAATTGGTCAAGAAAGTTAGACCTAATCCAACAAACAATACAAGGATGAATTACGAATTATGAAAGGATAGATGCCCACCATTGATTAGAAGATTTAGCTTGTATGAATCGCTATTGGTTTGATACGAATAATGACAATCGTTTCAGTATGTTAAGGATACAGATGTATTAAGTTTTTTAGTTATCCCTTTGGGATATCATTTTGTTTTAGCCGATCTTAGTATTGGTGTTGGAAGTAAACATAAGCAGTGTAAACTCTTTATCCCAAGGTTGATATTTTTTAATTAGTCATCATATCTTGAAGCGGCCAAGAATAAAGGATTCACGATATGGAATTCCATTACTAGAATAGCAATAGCTAAATGATGGTGAGCCATATCGGTCAGCCACAAACTTTGTGTTTGTGGATGGAATCCCCCAAGAAGAGTTAGAATGGCAGTTCCCGCTCCTTGAGCGGTACCAAATAAATGATTACTCGAATCAGGAAAGATAACCAAAGATCAAAAGGTCTGGTTCAAAATTATATTGCTTCATCGGACCCGGGGAAATTGCCAATTTTCTTGAAGCTCGATCCCCCCCCCCCAGATGAACCATATAGCCAAGAGAAACCATGAACCAGAATAGAAGAGCTTGCCCCGCCCATGAGTAAATATTTCATAGTAGCCTCATTAGACCGTATAGGGTATCAAACCTATAGAGTTTTTGCTTCAAAGAAATAGAAATATCATCATATAGAGTCAGGGAATGGAATAGAGTCAGCGAATGAAGCATATTCATTAACAACTCCATTTACAGATCAAAAATGAAAAAAAGCCGAGTACTCTACCATTGAGTTAGCAACCCAGATAAAAAAAGGATCTTAGATACGATCGAAATCCAAAAATCAATGGAATTACACCGCGCGCTTCTGTCAAAACATTGAACTATCAAGACATCAAAAGATTTTTTTTATCGACCATGAAACTTGGGGTTTGCGAGCCAAGGTAAGATCGGCTCGGGATCATGGGACCCTTTTCTATCAGATAGGAGGGGCTCTTGTACAAAATAGACTTACTAAGTAATAACCCCCTGACTAGGATTTGTAACCCTAAGACTCCTGATGACCCACAAGTATAGGGGATCTATCGTAGTCCTTTCGATAAGTAAGAGTGTC
This sequence comes from Triticum urartu, assembly GCF_003073215.2. Taxonomy (NCBI): domain Eukaryota; kingdom Viridiplantae; phylum Streptophyta; class Magnoliopsida; order Poales; family Poaceae; genus Triticum; species Triticum urartu. Next base: position 726,958,359 of record NC_053023.1, read on the forward strand.
GAACCCAGCGAGGAGCAGAAGGAAATGATAAGCAGTTTCCAGCAAGGTATTCTCTGCAAGTACTGAAATAAGTGGTAACAGATAGTTTTGTGATAGGATAATTTGTAACGAGAAACAAGTAACAAAAGTAAATAAAGTGCAGCAAGGTGGCCCAATCCTTTTTGTAGCAAAGGACAAGCCCGGACAAACTCTTATATAGAGAAAAGCGCTCCCGAGGACACATGGGAATATCGTCAAGCTAGTTTTCATCACGTTCATATGATTCGCGTTTGGTACTTTGATAATTTGGTATGTGAATGGACTAGTGCTTGGGTACTGTCCTTACTTGGACAAGCATCCCACTTATGATTAACCTCTATTGCAAGCATCCGCAACTACAACAAAAGTATTAAGGTAAACCTAACCATAGCATGAAACATATGGATCCAAATCAGCCCCTTACAAAGCAACACATAAATTAGGGTTTAAGCTTCTGTCACTCTAGCAACCCATTGATACGTCTCCAACATATCTATAATTTTTGATTGTTCCATGCTATTATATTATCTGTTTTGGATGTTTATGGGCTTTATTATACATTTTTATATTATTTTTTGGGACTAACCTATTAACCCACAGCCGAGTGCCAGTTTCTGTTTTTTTTCCTTGTTTTAGAGTATCGCAGAAAAGGAAAATCAAACGGAGTCCAATTGACCCGAATCTTCACGGAACTTATTTTTGGAACGAAAGCAACCCGGGAGACTTGGAGTCCACGTCATGAAAGCAATGAGGAAGCCACGAGGCAGGGGGCGTGCCCACCCCCCCTGGGCGCGCCCTCCACCCTCGTGGGCCCCTCGTGGCTCCCTTGATGTATTTCTTCCGCCTATATATATATCCATACACCCTAAAACTACCGGAGAGAACAATAGATCGGGAGTTTCGCCGCCAGAAGCCTCTATAGCCACCGAAAGCCAATCTAGACTCGTTCTGGGACCCTGCCAGAGGGGGAATCCCTCTCCGGTGGCCATCTTCATCATCCCGGTGCTCTCCATGACAAGGAGGGAGTAGTTCTCCCTCGGGGCTGAGGGTATGTACCAGTAGCTATGTGTTTGATCTCTCTCTCTCTCTCTCTTTCGTGTTCTTGAGGTGGTATGATGCCTACTACACAACCTTCTTCTTGTAGACTTTGTTGGGACTCCAAGTGCAGAGGTTTGTAGGACAGTAGCAAATTTCACTCAAGTGGATGACCTAAGGTTTACCAATCCGTAGGAGGCGTAGGATGAAGATGGTCTCTCTCAAGCAACCCTGCAACCAAATAACAAAGAGTCTCTTGTGTCCCCAACACACCCAATACAATGGTAAATTGTATAGGTGCACTAGTTCGGCGAAGAGATGGTGATACAAGTGCAATATGGATAGTAGATAATAGTATTTGTAATCTGAAATTATAAAAACAGCAAGGTAACTAATGATAAAAGTGAGCGTAAACGGTATTGCAATGCTAGGAAACAAGGCCTAGGGTTCATACTTTCACTAGTGCAAGTCCTCTCAACAATACTAACATAATTGGATCACATAACTATCCCTCAACATGCAACAAAGAGTCACTCCAAAGTCACCAATAGCGGAGAACGAACGAAGAGATTATGGTAGGGTACGAAACCACCTCAAAGTTTTTCTTTCCAATCAATCCATTGGGCTATTCCTATAAGTGTCACAAACATCCCTAGAGTTCGTACTAGAATAACACCTTAAGACACAAATCAACCAAAACCCTAATGTCACCTAGATACTCCAATGTCACCTCAAGTATCAGTGGGTATGATTATACGATATGCATCACACAATCTCAGATTCATCTATTCAACCAACACATAGAACCTCAAAGAGAGCCCCAAAGTTCTACCGGAGAATCACGACGAAAACGTGTGCCAACCCCTATGCATAGGTTCATGGGCGGAACTCGCAAGTTGGTCACCAAAACATACATCAAGTGAATCACGTGATATCCCATTGTCACCACAGATAAGCACGGCAAGACATACATCAAGTGTTCTCAAATCTATAAAGACTCAATCCGTAAGATAACTTCAAAGGGGAAACTCAATCCATTACAAGAGAGTAGAGGGGGAGAAGAAACATAAGATCCAACTATAATAGCAAAGCTCGCGATACATCAAGATCGTACCACCTCAAGAACACGAGAGAGAGAGAGAGAGATCAAACACATAGCTACTGGTACATACCTTCAGCCCCGAGGGAGAACTACTCCCTCCTCGTCATGGAGAGCACCGGGATGATGAAGATGGTCACCGGAGAAGGATTCCCCCTCCGGCAGGGTGCCGAAACGGGTCTAGATTGGATTTCGGTGGCTACGGAGCCTTCTGGCGGCGGAACTCCCGATCTATTGCGCTCACGGATGTTTTTAGGGTATATGGAGATATATAGGCGGAAGAAGTACGTCAGGGGGGCCACGAGGGGCTCACGAGGGTGGAGGGCGCGCCCAGGGGGGTGGGCGCGTCCCCCTGCCTCGTGACCTCCTCGTAGATCCCCCGACGTGCACTGCAAGTCTTCTGGGCTTCTTTCCTTCCAAAAATGAGTTCCGTGAAGTTTCAGGTCAATTGGACTCCGTTTGGTTTTCCTTTTTTTCGAAACCCTAAAACAGGGTAAAACCAAAAACTGGCACTGGGCTCTGGGTTAATAGGTTAGTCCCAAAAATGATATAAAAGTGTATAATAAAGCCCATAAACATTAAAAACAGTAAATAATATAGCATGGAGCAATCAAAAATTATAGATACATTGGAGACGTATCATGGTACGATCTTGATGTATCGCGAGCTTTGCTATTATAGTTGGATCTTTTGATGTTTCTCCCCCTCTACTCTCATGTAATGGACTGAGTTTCCCCCTTGAAGTTATCTTATTGGATTGAGTCTTTAAAGATTTGAGAACACTTGATGTATGTCTTGCCGTGCGTATCTGTGGTGACAATGGAATATCACGTGATTCACTTGATGTATGTTTTGGTGACCAACTTGCGGGTTCCGCCCATGAACTTATGCATAGGGGTTGGCACACGTTTTCGTCGTGACTCTCCGGCAGAAACTTTGGGGCACTCTTTGAGGTCCTATGTGTTGGTTGAATAGATGAATCTGAGATTGTGTGATGCATATCATATAATCATGCCCACGGATACTTGAGGTGACATTGGAGTATCTAGGTGACATTAGGGTTTTGGTTGATTTGTGTCTTAAGGTGTTATTCTAGTACGAACTCTAGGGCTGTTTGTGACACTTATAGGAATAGCCCAACGAATTGATTGGAAAGAATAACTTTGAGGTGGTTTCGTACCCTACCATAATCTCATCGTTTGTTCTCCGCTATTAGTGACTTTGGAGTGACTCTTTGTTGCATGTTGAGGGATAGTTATGTGATCCAATTATGTTAGTATTGTTGAGAGGACTTGCACTAGTGAAAGTATGAACCCTAGGCCTTGTTTCCTAGCATTGGAATACCGTTTACGCTCACTTTTATCATTAGTTACCTTGCTGTTTTTATAATTTCAGACTACAAATACTATTATCTACTATCCATATTGCACTTGTATCACCATCTCTTCGCCGAACTAGTGCACCTATACAATTTACCATTGTATTGGGTGTGTTGGGGACACAAGAGACTCTTTGTTATTTGGTTACATGGTTGCTTGAGAGAGACCATCTTTATCCTACGCCTCCTATGGATTGATAAACCTTAGGTCATCCACTTGAGGGAAATTTGCTACTGTCCTACAAACCTTTGCACTTGGATTGGAGGCCCAACAACGTCTACAAGAAGAAGGTTGTGTAGTAGACATCAAGCTCTTTTCTGGCGCCGTTGCCGGGGAGGTTAGAGCTTGAAGGTATATCTTTCGATCTTGCAATCGAATCTTTTTTTCTTCTTGTTTTAGCACTAGTTTAGTTTATAAAAGAAAACTACAAAAAATGGAATTAAGTTTGCCTCATACACTTCATCTTTTTAATATCTTCCGTAAGTACGATGGAAAGGAAAATTGTACCAAAGTGTTAGAAGAAGAATGCATTAAAATGTTTGGCACTAAATATTTGAATGATGAGCATGATTGCAATGTTGTTAGTATGAACTCCTTGAATATCCATGGTACTAATGATGATTGCACTAGTTATGATGAAAATGTCTCCTATAGACATGTCAATTTTTGTGGAGTGCATTGGGTTTGTAAGTACACACCAAATAGGGAAGATAGATATTGCAAGAGGCATAAGTACTTAGAAACTAAATTGTTGCAAGAAAGGCTAGATGATTGTGCTGAAAATTCAAATTTTCTTGGCCGTACTTGTGGACTTTGCAATGAATAGGGTCATTTAGCTATCCGATGCAAATTGTTTCATGATCTAATCGTGTCCAAAAATTGTGATGACTTGATTTCCCTTGCACATTACAATGAACTTAGTTTGCTTATGGGCTACGAAGAAATGAAACGTATAACTAACTATCTTCCAGAATTTGCCCGTTATAAACTTCTTGGATTTGATCTAGAGGAAATTTATATGTATTGTGCGGTGAATTGTATTCAAAATCCTTATATTGCCAACTACATAAAGAAAACAAAACAAATAGAAGATGAAGAGAATACTAATGAAAGGGAAGAGACTTCCCAATACCGTCCTATTATTTCTTATGATGAATCAGGTAACGAGGAGGAGCCTCCTATTCAACCAATCTCATTAATAAGGGTCTCCAAAAAGAGGATTGAACCCACACATGATGTGGTGAAGAAGAAGAAAAGAAAAAGGAAGAGAGGTAAAAAGATATCTCCCCCAAATAATGCTACTCCTATTACTATTGTGCCTCATCAAAATATAATTGTGGAAGATAATAATACTTCTTATGATCTTGAAAATCTTTTTGGCACTTGCTTGGAAGAATATGATAATTGCTATACTATTGATGCTATCCATACTATTAATGATGAGAGTGATTATGCTTATGATATGAAAAGGCCCAAGCTTGGGGATGCTATGTTTGATGAAGATGATGTTTTTGAGAATATATTTGCTGCAATTAATGTTTGTCCCAAGCTTGGGGATGCTACGTTTAATGAATATGATATTTTTAGTCTCCCAAGTTTTGATATGCAAATTTATAATAATGATAGCATGCCTCCTACCTATGATGATAATTGTGATGATACTTATGCTATAAAAAGTAGTGATTATATTTATAAAACTTGTCATGATTATGATTACCCCTTTTCTGAACATCACTCTTTTAATGAGGAAACAATTAGTATTCAAGTCTCTTATGATACTCCCACTATTCCGAATGAGAAGAATTTTGCTTATGTGGAGAGTAGTAAATTTTCTATCCTTGTAGATCATGAAAAGAATGCTTTAGGTGCTGGTTATATTGTTTAATTCATTCATGATGCTACTGAAAATTATTATGAGGGAGGAATAAATGTTTGTAGTAATTGCAATAATATCAAGTTTCCTCTCTATGTGCTTAAAGTTTTGAAGTTATGCTTGTTTTACCTTCCTATGCTCGTTGATTATTGTTCCCACAAGTTGTTTGCTCACGAAATGCCTATGCATAGGAAGTGGGTTAGACTTAAATGTGCTAGTCATATTCTTTATGATGCTCTCTTTATGTTTCAATTCTTATCTTTTATGTGAGCATCATTGAAATCATCATGCCTAGCTAGGGGCGTTAAACGATAGCGCTTGTTGGGAGGCAACCCAACTTTATTTTTATTACTTGCTTTTTGTTTCTGTTTAGTAATAAATAATTAATCTAGCCTCTGTTTAGATGTGGTTTTATGCTTTTAATTAGTGTTTGTGCCAAGTAGAACCTTTGGGAAGACCCGGGGAAAGTCTTGTTGATCTTGCTGTAAAAAAACAGAAACTTTAGCGCTCACGAGAATTGCTGCTATTTTTTTATTGGAGAGTGATATTTAGTTAATTCTTTTTGCAGATGATTAATAGATAAATTCCTCACGTCCATCAATTTATTTTAGAATTTTGGGGTTCCATATCTTGCGTTGGCTACAGATTACTACAGATTGTTCTGTTTTTGACAGATTCTATTTTCCGTGTGTTGTTTGCTTATTTTGATGAATCTATGGATAGTAAAATAGTTTATAAACCATAGAGAAGTTGGAATACAGTAGGTTTAACACCAATATAAATAAAGAATGAGTTTATTACAGTACCTTGAAGTGGTGTTTTGTTTTCTTTCGCTAAGGGAGCTCACGAGATTTTCTACTTTAAGTTTTGTGTTGTGAAGTTTTCAAGTTTGGGGTAAAGATTTGATGGATTATGGAATAAGGAGTGGCAAGAGCCTAAGCTTGGGGATGACCAAGGCACCCCAAGGTAATATTCAAGGACAACCAAGAGACTAAGCTTGGGGATGCCCCGGAAGGCATTCCCTCTTTCGTCTTCGTTCATCGGTAACTTTACTTGGAGCTATATTTTTATTCGCCACATGATATGTGTTTTTCTTGGAGAGTCATTTTATTTTATTTTGTTTTGCTTGATGTTTGAATAAAATACCAAGATCTGAAATTATTAAATGTTAGAGAGTCTTCACATAGTTGCATAATTATTCGACTACTCATTGATCTTCACTTATATCTTTCGGAGTAGTTTGTCATTTGCTCTAGTACTTCACTTATATCTTTTTAGAGCACGGTGGTGGTTTTATTTTGAAGAAATAGATGAACTCTCGTGCTTCACTTATATTATTTTGAGAGTCTTTAGAATAGCATGGTAGTTTGCTTTGGTTATGAAACTAGTCCTAATATGATGGGCATCCAAGAGGGATATAATAAAAACTTTCATATAAAGTGCATTGAATACTAAGAGAAGTTTGATACTTGATGATTGTTTTGAGATATGGAGATAGTGATATCAAAGTTGTGCTAGTTGAGTAGTTGTGAATTTGAGGAATACTTGTGTTGAAGTTTGCAAGTCCGGTAGCATGCACGTATGGTAAACATTGTGTAACAAATTTGAAACATGAGGTGTTATTTGATTGTCTTCCTTATGAGTGGCGGTCAGGGACGAGCGATGATCTTTTCCTACCAATCTATCCCCCTAGGAGCATGCGCGTAATACTTGGTTTTTGATGACTTGAATATTTTTGCAATAAGTATGTGAGTTCTTTATGACTAATGTTGAGTCCATGGATTATACGCACTCTTACCCTTCCATCATTGCTAGCCTCTTCGGTACCGTGCATTGCCCTTTCTCACATTGAGAGTTGGTGCAAACTTCGCCGGTGCATCCAAACCCCGTGATATGATATGCTCTATCACACATAAACCTCCTTATATCTTCCTCAAAACAGCCACTATACCTACCTATTATGGCATTTCCATAGCCATTTCGAGATATATTGCCATGCAACTTTCCACCGTTCCATTTATTATGACACGCGCCATCATTGTCATATTGCTTTGCATGATCATGTAGTTGACATCGTATTTGTGGCAAAGCCACCGTTCATAATTTTTCATACATGTCACACTTGATTCATCGCAATCCCGGTACACCGCCGAAGGCATTCATATAGAGTCATATCTTGTTCTAAGTACCGAGTTGTAATTCTTGAGTTGTAAGTAAATAGAAGTGTGATGATCATCATTCATAGAGCATTGTCCCAAAAAAGGAAAAGAGAAAGGCCAAAAAAAAGAAAAAGAAAGGCCAAATAAAAAATAATATAAAAGGGACAATGCTACTATCCTTTTTCCACACTTGTGCTTCAAAGTAGCACCATGATCTTCATGATAGTGAGTCTCCTGTTTTGTCACTTTCATTTACTAGTGGGAATTTTTCATTATAGAACTTGGCTTGTATATTCCAACAATGGGCCTCCTCAAGTGCCCTAGGTCTTCATGAGCAAGCAAGTTGGATGCACACCCACTTAGTTTCTTTTGTTGAGCTTTCATACATTTATAGCTCTAGTGCATCTCTTGCATGTCAATCCCTACTCCTTGCATTGACATCAATTGATGGGCATCTCCCTAGCCCATTGATTAGCCGCGTCGATGTGAAACTTTCTCCTTTTTGTCTTCTCCACATAACCCCCTCATTATACTTGTAACATCCCAAAATTCTAAATTTTGGAATGTTATATTAAATATATAGATTTGATTGGTTGCCTGATTGTTGTGTGATTGATTGAGTAAAATTCGAAACTTTTTGAAAGTTAAATGAGAGGGAATAAAAGGACTTTCCCAAACTTTCATTTTTGCATTTTGATCTCCATGAATTCAAATGTTTTTCAACACAAAACCCTAGAGAGAAGATGACATGACTTCTTCCATTTATTTAAATGAAAAGGGGTGTTGAAAATATTTGAATTTCATCTGGAAATATTTCAAATTAATAAATTTCATGCAACTCAATGATTTTCAAGAGCGAAGATAAAATGACTTCTTCAAAACATATGAAATATGAGTTGGAAGTTTCAAAGAATTAAATTCAAAGCCCCTTTGAATTTATTTCCAATTTGGAGTTATTTGGGTTTTAGTCAAATTATTTTTCTCAAAAAAATAAAAAATATATAAATTAGGGTAAAATGATTCCCTACATCAGAAAATTGGAGAGAAATAAATTTGAATTAATTTTGGTATTTTTAAAATGATTTTTACTGGATTTTAATAGAGCTGTAGCACTCTTTGAATTATCTGAATTAGTGTGAATTTTATTTAATGCTAAGAAAATGTTCAGCTTATAGAAAATCTTTTTCTGAATTTCATTTAATTTGTTTTATTATTTTAATTATCTGGAAAATGTTTAAAAAAAGGGTTTCCCCTCGCCGACTGGGCCGGCCCAGCGCCCGAGCCAGGCCGCGGCCCAGCGCGCCCGCGCTCGTCCCCGAGCTCCGCTCGGAGACCGCCGCCGCCACGACTCTGCTGCCACCTCGACTTTCGTGCCGCGATCGGACTCTCCCCGCCGCCTTTTGCCCCTCCTCCAAGCCCGAGGCCGCCCCTCCATAAATAGAGCGCCACCGCCGCCCGCGCCGCCCTCCTCAAGCCGCGCCGCCCGGCATCTCGCCGCCTGCGCCACCCCGCATCTCGCCGCTTTCTCGCCGTCCCGCGCCGCTAGCTACCGCTGCTGCCGCTCGCCGCCTAGCACCGCCCCGTGCCGCCGTAGCCACCTCCCACGCTGCGCAGCCCCGGCACCACCCCGCCTCGCCGGAGTTGGCCGCCGACGCCGAAGCCGCCCCTGTCCGCCTCGCCGCGGCAAACATCGCTGCCGCCAGACTCGCTAACTGCCGCTGGCGGTTTTCGATGGAAAACCATCACGAACCGGTAAAAAACCACCACCCGGTTTTATTTTGTTTTTTTAGATTAGCTTTTTCTTCTAAAAAAACGATCGACAAGCTCTAAATAGTGAACGTTTTCTGCTTAGGAAGTTTTAGTGAATGCTTTCGTTCTATAGATCTGTTTAGCGCACGTTCGCTATTTAGTCTTTTTCTTTTATTTTAGTTTTCTGTCAGGGACTCATTTGTGAGTATTTATTTATAGATCAGCCCGTGGTTTTCAAACGACTATAACTTTTTACTCGTTAGTCCAAATTCAACGAAACCAACGCCCACATCTTTGTTATGATCCCCTCTAGCCAGTAATCCAACTCAAACATGTTTTTGAAAGTTTAAAATTTGAATTAGATCAGATTTGAATTCAAACTCCGTTTGATCATAACTTGAGTTTCATAGCTCCGTTTTAGCTAATTCTTTTTGCAAATCGAAGCTCTTGACCTAAACTTTCTGATAAGGCCAAATTCACATAATTTTGGTATTGTTAGAAATTGTTTTATGTTGCAAGAGTTATTTGCTTGGTTTTGATGTTTTTCGGTTTGTTCTTCATTCTTTCCGACCCTTTTGAGTGATTGCTTATGTGTGGTTACTATTGCTTGCTTACGATAGATTGACCGGAGTGTGACAAGTAGAACTATCAAGAGTTTGAGTGCGAATCATCTTCATCAACATTGCAGGCAAGTTCACACTTTGATCATATTCCTTTCATACCCAGTTTTTATGCATTAGTTTCAACCTCAAACATTGCATGAGTAGGATTGATAACATGTGGGTATTGGGAAGTAGTTGATGAGGTAGGAACCTATTGCCTTGCATTCACACCTTGGGAGTTACTATTACGTTATGCTTATACTGCTATGCTATGCTCGTAGATGTGGATTGGGTTTGAGAGTATTCATGACAGATGTGAGATTGTTAATTAATGGTTTACTTAAGGTGGCAACTTTAACACACATCTGGGTGGATTGAGGCACCTGGGTATTCCAGCGATTGCCTGTTTAGGCACCTGGGTATTCCAGCGATTGCCTGTTTTTTTATGGACCGCCACCCAGGCTCAAAGGGATCATGAGATTATTCATACTAGAAACTTCCGTGTGCAGCCACAAGCTACTATGGGCTCTAGCATAGTGGATTAAGTCGTGCGAACTCTTACAGTGGTAGACTAGCAGATGTAGGGGAAAGTAGGTGTAACGGTCTACCCGGTCGTAAGGTGCTAGCGCTTCTAAAAGACTATGTCTCGGTCATCCGTTTCTCAAACACCATGTAGTGCCAGAATCCCAACGGAGGAGATCGAGTCTTGTGGGGAAAAGTGCGCAAACCTCTGCAGAGTGTATAAACTAATCATGATTAGCGTGTCCCCGGTTATGGACATCTTGAGTATCTAGTACTTGGATTATCATGTGAATCTCATCACGTTACTTTAAATTAATTTTGGTGGGTTTAATGATGTTACCTAATTGGGATTGAGAATGCTGTCAACCATTCTCAATGTTTAACAACCACCATGATAGTTAAATAAATTATATTCCTTTGCAGTAGGGAAAAATTGGCTTTTCGCAAAAACCTTATAACCATAGAGCTTTTCCACCAGCCATATATGCATGTAGTGATAGTCTTTATCCATCATTATCTATGGTGTGAATTTGCCAGTACATTCAATGTACTGACCCTCTGTGGCTGCAACGTCTCATGTTGCAGGATATCTTACGCCGAGTAAGTGATACGTTAGGGTTACGATTTCTACACTCAACTTTGCCGTTGGTGTTGATGGGAATCCACAACCTTGTTATTCCGCTATTTGGATTAAGGTAATAGTATTTGCATTACTTTTACATGTGATTTACCTCTATTATAAATCCTCGAGTACTGTGTGTGTCAGCATACCGATCCAGGGATGACACTTAAGCACAGAGACTTGATCCATTCGGATCGGGTCGCTACAAGATGGTATCAGAGCACATGTTGACTGTAGGACGTGACCCCTAGAAACTGGCAAGCCCATAGGAAAGATTTTTCTCTACAACTTTCTTTTCAAAAGGATCTTTTACCTCTCTTCTCTTCTGAGCGTATTCAAATGTTCCCTTTTAGTGAGACTATACCCCTTCCCTTTTGACCACATGAAGATTCAACTGATGAGACCACTCCAAGAAGTACAAGATATCAGACAACCAAGATCATTTTGGAATGAAGAGGATTTTATCGTGCATTATAATAATGGAAATTGCAACGGTTGAAGACTCCAAAGACTAGGAGAATTTGAAGGCCCTTTAGAATTTCTAGATTTGTATGACCTAGCAAGGCTACCCTATTGGAATTTTTCAGACTATGGAAGCCGTCAATACCCGAGATCAAGGTGTATCGGAGAAAGACCGGAAGATGGAGCATGAGAACTCAAAGTTTTTTTCAAGAAAACCCTAAGGCAGGAGATGTCAACTATGGAAGATAGCTCATGGCAATGACAAGGGCAGAAACACGGTTATCCGTGATGTCATCGCCACTAATACTATGGTCACCGAGCTGAGCTAAGCATGCATTTCTTCGGAAGGATTGGATGGTAGAAGGCTGATGGAGCATCTATCAGCAAAAGATGAAGTTTTAACCTTAGCCGGGTATCACCAGGATCTGGAGTAGTACATCAAGAATTTTAAGATGGAGCTCCAGGAAGCCGTATTAGACAAGGAAGCATTTCGTGAAGAACTCAGGAACCAGAAGCTGAAAGTAGCCAAGCTGGAGGAGCTACAACCTCGATATACCGGAGATTTGTCAGGAACTGAAGGACAGTAGGACCATGGTTCATGACAAGGATGTTGAAACCCAGAAGTTTGGAAAGAAACTCCAGAAATATTAAAGGACGTCATGATATACTTTGTGACAACAGAAATGATTTGGCAAAAGGATTTGAGAAAGACAAGCATGATCGGAAGAAGCCATTGGAGGCATGAACAAGTCTTGAAGAGTTAGACGACCTTGAAGATTTATTAACCTTTAGAAGACCAAACCCCTGTTATATACCTACTTTAGATGCGATGTTTGTGAGCTGTCATTTGTTTGATGTTTTTCCCGACAGCCACAAATAAAATCTGTCTTTTCAAAACTTTTGTTTGTATTGTGTGTATCCCTCTCCCTCTCTCTCATCTCACCCCAAAACCCTTGGACCCAATAGAGGATGAATGGAGATGAGCTTGTATTTCTGGACCGATGAGTCAATTGGAGACAGACCGATGGATTCAGAACATGGAGGATCACATGGAAAATAACCCTATAGCCAGAAATGATATGACCAAGCATGCACTTCAGTGCTTTGAAAGAGGTGCTGCTACTTGGTGGAGGATGTACCAAACCATGAATGGATGGCAAGGAGTAACCACTTGGAAAGAATTTAAGTTGACTCTGCAAAGATCGCATCTTGTGCCCCGGAAGTTGAAGCCTTATGGAAAGGATATGAAGAAACCTTGTGCCTACAAGCTTTGTGGAGAAATAGGACACAACCATAAAGAAAACAAGGATGAATACCCTCATAAGCGGAGGATTACCAAAGGAGTTAGCCGAGGATCTCAGGGAACTTCGGTTGGAGATTGTTCCCAAAGGTTTTGTTGCAGCAATGGAAGTTCAGTCTACATTATTGCGAAAGATCCGCGAAGCTCAGAAGGATGACAAAGAGATTGCTGAGGTAAAAGAGAGGATGAGTAAAGGAAAGGCCAAATGTTTTTGAAAGGATGAGCACGACACCTTATGGTTCGAGGACCATGTATATGTGCCCAATAATGCAAAGATCAGGAAGTAAATACTTCAGGAGGCTCATGACTCACTATACTCGATTCACCCTGGAAACACCAAGATATATTTGGATTTGAAGGAGCGTTTCTGGTGGATTGGTATGAAGAAGGATATTGCGGAGTATGTAGTCATATGTGATGTATGCCAGAGAGAGTAAAAGTAGAGCATCAGAAGCCAGCAGGATTACTACAGCCTATGCCGATACCCGAATGGAAGTGAGATAAGCTTGGCATGGATTTTATTACCGGATTACCCAGGACCCGGTCAGGGTATGATTCTATCTGGGTAGTAGTGGATCGTTTGACCAAAGTGGCTCACTTTATCCCAATGAAAACCACCTATACAAGTGCAAAGTTGGCCAAGATATATATGACCAGGATCACATGTCTGCATGGAGTTCCGAGGACCATCGTACCAGATAGAGGAACACACTTTACTTCAAAGTGTCGGCATCAGTTGCATCATACTTTGAGTACCGGGCTAGATTTTAGTACAACTTTCATCCACAGACAGATGGACAGATCGAGAGAGTCAATCAGATTTGGAGGATATGTTGAGAGCTTGTGCATTAGATTATGGATCCAGTTGAGATAATAATATGCCTTACGCGGAGTTCTCATACAACAACAGTTACCAAGCCAGTTTGAAGATGGCCCCTTTTGAAGCTTTGTATGGGAGAAGGTGCATGACACCGTTGATGTGGGATGAAGTTGGAGACCGTCAGTTGTTTGGACCAAATGTGATCAAGGAGTCAGAAGAGAATGTTAAGTTTATTCGAGATAGACTGAAGGTAGCTCAGTCCAGGCAGAAGAGTTATGTAGACTCAAAAACTCAAGGAGGTAGTCTATGAAATTGGAGACAGAGCATGTCTTTGTGTGTCCCCTCTGTGAGGAGTTAAACGATTTGGAGTTAAGGGACAGTTAACCCCGAGATTTGTAGGACCATACCAAGTTTGGAGCGTATGGGAGAAGTGGTCAACAAGTTGGAGTCACCCGAAGGACTGTCAGGGGTCCAGGATGTGTTTCACGTTTCCTAGTTGAAGAAGTGCCATGCAGAGATGGCCAATATTCCCCTGTAAGGACGCTTGACCATGGAAAGGATAATGATGTTCCACCAAGTGGAATATGGACTTCATGAGTATAAATTTTATCTCGGTATGTGAGATATCCCACGAGGATGAAGAGATAAATTACTATTGAATATAAAGGAGGTATGATGTCGGAAATATGGATCAATGGAAACTCCATGATGAGTCTGAGTAATCATGTCCTAGTTTGGTGCCAATAGAAGGAAGGAAGATAGTACAATTGGATGGATTTAAGAATACTAGGAAGTTGGAAGTTGGAACAATGATCAGTTGCCTGATGATAAGTTCAAGGACTACAAGTGATGAGATGGGCCATAACCCACAGGCCCCAGGACCTGCCAAGAAGCAAGCACACTCTTACTGAAGGAAAAACCCTGGAAGAAGTTACGATTTTATCGATAGACGATCTTATAGGAGTAACACAAAACCTGAGGGTTGGGAAGGAACGATAGATGTTTGTTTGGCTTGCAGAATCAATGGATTTATCCGAACTTGGTTCGTCGACAAGAGAAATTCTGCAATGCTTGTGAGGATGACCGAGTGTTAGAATGCGAGATTCGCTAAACCATGTACAAGGTAATGATTTGGGTGCGGGATGGATTGATCACCATACCGACTTACTCTTATTATTCGCCTTGCTATATGGGATGGTAAATCTGAGTGACTTACCTATAGTAGAGAGACGACGATCAAAACCCTGTTTAAACCTTAGGATGGTATAAGAATTTTTTTTCCCTTGTACAAGGCAGTTTTTGCCAACCGTAGGTTATACGGTGAGGATCAACCCAGACCCAGTTCCTGCAGGAGAAACCATAAATCGTTGACCACCATGAGATATCGATAGCTGTTTAGTATTGGCGTCAGACCCGTCAGCTAAGAAGACCCAGTCTCGGAAGAACCTTACCAAGATGAAAGACAGAAGAACTGAGGAAAAGGTTATGCCACTACCGAAAAAGCCCAGATAAGGAATTATCCTGAAGATCTGAGAAGACCGGCCCTGTCAAGAATAAGGATGGAGTATATGAGTACTGATGGGATCGTAACGATGTTTCTAAGGGTGGTAGCACCCCAGACCCCTGGAAACGATCGATGGATTTAGAGAGACCCCAAACCTAACCTATTTCTTGCTAGCCTCTCCGAATCTCGAGGAAGAGATTCATTTTAAGGATGGTAGGTTTGTAACATCCCAAAATTCTAAATTTTGGAATGTTATATTAAATAGATAGATTTGATTGGTTGCTTGATTGTTGTGTGATTGATTGAGTGAAATTCGAAACTTTTTGAAAGTTAAATGAGAGGGAATAAAAGGACTTTCCCAAACTTTCATTTTTGCATTTTGATCTCCATGAATTCAAATGCTTTTCAACACAAAACCCTAGAGAGAAGATGACATGAATTCTTCCATTTATTTAAATGAAAAGGGGTGTTGAAAATATTTGAATTTCATCTAGAAATATTTCAAATTAATAAACTTCATGCAACTCAATGATTTTCAAGAGCGAAGATAAAATGACTTCTTCAAAACATATGAAATATGAGTTGGAAGTTTCAAAGAATTAAATTCAAAGCCCCTTTGAATTTATTTCCAATTTGGAGTTATTTGGGTTTTATTCAAATTATTTTTCTCGAAAAATAAAATATATAGAAATTAGGGTAAAATGATTCCCTACATCAGAAAATTGGAGAGAAATAAATTTGAATTAATTTTGGTATTTTTAAAATGATTTTTACTGGATTTTAATAGAGCTGCAGCACTCTTTGAATTATCTGAATTAGTGTGAATTTTATTTAATGCTAAGAAAATGTTCAGCTAATAGAAAATCTTTTTCTGAAAACTTTGATATATTATATGCCTATATAAGATTTTCATTTAATTTGTTTTTATTATTTTAATTATCTGGAAAATGTTTAAAAAAAGGGTTTCCCCTCGCCGACTGGGCCGGCCCAGCGCCCGAGCCAGGCCGCGGCCCAGCGCGCCCGCGCTCGTCCCCGAGCTCCGCTCGGAGACCGCCGCCGCCATGACTCCGCTGCCGCCTCGACTTTCATGCCACGACCGGACTCTTCCCGCCGCCTTTTGCCCCTCCTCCAAGCCTGAGGCCGCCCCTCCATAAATAGAGAGCCACCGCCGCCCGCGCCGCCCTCCTCAAGCCGCGCCGCCCTGCATCTCTCCGCCTGCGCCGCCCCGCATCTCGCTGCTTTCTCGCCGTCCCGCACCACTAGCTGCCGCTGCTGTCGCTCGCCGCCTAGCATCGCCCCACGCCGCCGTAGCCATCTCCCGCGCCGCGCAGCCCCCCCAGCACCCCGCCTCGCCAGAGTTGGCCGCCGACGCCGAAGCCGCCGCTGTCCGCCTCGCCGCGGCAAACATCGCTGCCGCCGGACTCGCTAACTGCCGCCGGCGGTTTTCGATGGAAAACCGTCACGAACCGGTAAAAAACCACCACCCGGTTTTATTTTGTTTTTTAGATTAGCTTTTTCTTCTAAAAAAACGATCGATACGCTCTAAATAGTGAACGTTTTCTGCTTAGGAAGTTTTAGTGAACGTTTTCGTTCTATAGATCTGTTTAGCGCACGTTCGCTATTTAGTCTTTTTCTTTTATTTTAGTTTTCTGCCAGGGACTCATTTGTGAGTATTTATTTACATATCAGCCCCTGGTTTTCAAACGACTATAACTTTTTACTCGTTAGTCCAAATTCAACGAAACCAATGCCCACATCTTCTTTATGATCCCCTCTAGCCAGTAATCCAACTCAAACATGTTTTTGAAAGTTTAAAATTTGAATTACATCAGATTTGAATTCAAACTTCGTTTGATCATAACTTGAGTTTCGTAACTCCGTTTTAGCCGATTCTTTTTGCAAATCGAAGCTCTTGACCTAAACTTTCTGATAAGGCCAAATTCACATAATTTTGGTACTGTTAGAAATTATTTTACGTTGCAAGAGTTATTTGCTTGGTTTTGATGTTTTCCGATTTGTTCTTCGTTCTTTCTGACCCTTTTGAGTGATTGCTTATGTGTGGTTACTATTGCTTGCTTATGATAGATTGACCGGAGTGTGACGAGTAGAACTATCAAGAGTTTGAGTGTGAATCATCTTCATCAACATTGCAGGCAAGTTCACACTTTGATCATATTCCTTTCATACCCAGTTTTTATGCATTAGTTTCAACCTCAAACATTGCATGAGTAGGATTGATAACATGTGGGTATTGGGAAGTAGTTGATGAGGTAGGAACCTATTGCCTTGCATTCATACCTTGCGAGTTACTATTACGTTATGCTTATACTTCTATGCTATGCTCGTAGACGTGGATTGGGTTTGAGAGTATTCATGATAGATGTGAGATTGTTAATTAATGGTTTACTTAAGGTGGCAACTTTAACACACATCTGGGTGGACTGAGGCACCTGGGTATTCCAGCGATTGCCTGTTTAGGCACCTGGGTACTGCAGTGATTGTCTGTTTTTTTATGGACCGCCACCCAGGCTCAAAGGGATCATGAGATTATTCATACTAGAAACTTTCGTGTGCAGCCACAAGCTACTATGGGCTCTAGCATAGTGGATTAAGTCGTGCGAACTCTTACAGTGGTAGACTAGAAGATGTAGGGGAAAGTAGGTGTAACGGTCTACCCGATCGTAAGGTGCTAGCGCTTCTGAAAGACTATGTCTCGGTCATCCATTTCTCAAACACCATGTAGTGCGAGAATCCCAACGGAGGAGATCGAGTCTTGTGGGGAAAAGTGCGCAAACCTCTGCAGAGTGTATAAACTAATCATGATTAGCCGTGTCCCTGGTTATGGACGTCTTGAGTATCTAGTACTTGGATTATCATGTGAATCTCATCACGTTACTTTAAATTAATTTTGTTGGGTTTAATGATGTTACCTAATTGGGATTGAGAATGCTGTCAACCATTCTCAATGTTTAACAACCACCATGATAGTTAAATAAATTATATTCCTTTGCAGTAGGGAAAAATTGGCTTTTCGCAAAAACCTTATAACCATAGAGCTTTTCCACCAGCCATATATGCATGTAGTGATAGTCTTTATCCATCATTATCTATGGTGTGAATTTGCCAGTACATTCAATGTACTGACCCTCTGTGGCTGCAACGTCTCATGTTGCAGGATATCTTACGCCGAGTAAGTGATACGTTAGGGTTACGATTTCTACACTCAACTTTGCCGTTGGTGTTGATGGGAATCCACAACCTTGTTACTTCCGCTATTTGGATTGAGGTAATAGTATTTGCGTTACTTTTACATGTGATTTACCTCTGTTATAAATCCTCGAGTACTGTGTGTGTGCCAGCATACCGATCCAGGGATGACACTTATGCACAGAGACTTGATCCATTCGGGTCGGGTCGCTACAATACTCTATTCCACCCATAGTGCTATATCCATGGCTCGCGCTCATGTATTGCGTGAAAGTTGAAAAACGTTTGAGATTAGTAAAGTATGAAAAAATTGCTTGGCTTGTCATCGGGGTTGTGCATGATTAGAGCATTCTTGTGTGACGAAAATGGAGCATGACTAAACTATATGATTTTGTAGGGATGAACTTTCTTTGGCCATGTTATTTTGAGAAGACATGATTGCTTAGTTAGTATGCTTGAAGTATTATTATTTTTATGTCAATATTAAACTTTTGTCTTGAATCTTATGGATCTGAATATTCTTGCTACAATAAAGAGAAATACATGATGAATATGTTAGGCAATATTCCACATCAAAAAAAATTTGTTTTTATCATTTACCTACTCGAGGACGAGCAGGAATTAAGCTTGGGGATGCTGATACGTCTCCAACGTATCTATAATTTTTGTTTGTTCCATGCTATTATATTATTTGTTTTGGATGTTTATGGGCTTTATTATACACTTTTATATTATTTTTTGGGACTAACCTATTAACCCAGAGCCTAGTGCCACTTTCTGTTTCTTCCTTGTTTTAGAGTATCGCAGAAAAGGAAAATCAAACAGAGTCCAATTGACCTGAAACTTCACGGAACTTATTTTTGGAACGAAAGCAACCCAGGAGACTTGGAGTCCACGTCAAGAAAGCAACGAGGAAGCCACGAGGCAGGGGGGCGCGCCCACCCCCCTGGGCACGCCTGAAAGTGCAACTATCCCTGGGTGGTTTTGGTAATTCCTAACAACATATAGCTCATTGAGCTAACATTATTCCAAGATTAATATTTCAGGAAAAGCTCAATGAATGGCATGGCATGGATGAGGAAAGTGGATCCCTCAAAATTCTAAGGACAAAAAGTTTGGCTCAAGCTTGAAGCTCAAGACTCTACATTTTATATTTTAGTGATCCAAGATCACATTGAGTCTATAGGAAAAGCCAATACTATCAAGGAGGGATGAGGTGTTGCTTAATGGCTTGCTTGCTCAAAGTGCTTAGTGATATGCTCCAAAACCCTCAACTACCTTCCCACATCCACATATGACCTAAACCAAAAGTCAAACTCGGCCCCACCGATTCTTTCTATCCGGCACCACCGAGTTTCAAATGTCATAGCCACTGCCACAAACCCTAGCAATTCGGTTTCACCGATAGGGATCTCGGTCTCACCGAGATGGGATTGTAATCTCTCTGTTTCCCTTCGTAACGTTTCAGTCTTATCGAGATGAGCGATCGGTCCCACCGAGATTGCAATGTAAACTCTTTGTTTCCCTTTTGTAACATTTCGGTCTCACCGAGATGAGTGAATTGGTCCCACCGAGTTTACCTGACCAACTCTCTGGTTAGCTTATTACCAACATCGGTCCCACCGAGTTTGTGTAATCGGTCACACCGAGATTACGTTATGCCCTAACCCTAACCATATCAGTCCTACCGAGTTGCATCTCAGTCCCATCGAAAATCCTAACGGTCACTAGGTTTGTTGAATCGGTCCGACCGAATTAAACCACTCGGTCCCACCGAGTTTGGCAAATTGTTTGTAACGGTTAGATTCTGTGTGGAGGCTATATATACCCCTCCACCCACTCTTCATTCGTGGAGAGAGCCATCAGAACATACCTACACTTCCAATACACATTTTCTGAGAGAGAACCACCTACACTTGTGTTGAGGTCAAGATATTCCATTCCAACCATATGAATCTTGATCTCTAGCCTTCCCCAAGTTGCTTTCCACTCAAATCTTCTTTCCACCAAATCCAAATCCTGTGAAAGAGAGTTGAGTGTTGGGGAGACTATCATTTGAAGCACAAGAGCAAGGAGTTCATCATCAACACACCATTTGTTACTTCTTGGAGAGTGGTGTCTCCTAGATTGGCTAGGTGTCACTTGGGAGCCTCCGAAAAGATTGTGGAGTTGAACCAAGGAGTTTGTAAGGGCAAGGAGATCGCCTACTTTGTGAAGATCTACCGCTAGTGAGGCAAGTCCTTCGTGGGCGACGACCATGATGGAATAGACAAGGTTGCTTCTTCATGGACCCTTCGTGGGTGGAGCCCTCCGTGGACTCGCGCAACCGTTACCCTCCGTGGGTTGAAGTCTCCATCAACGTGGATGTACGATAGCACCACCTATCGGAACCACGACAAAAACATCCATGTCTCCAATTGCGTTTGAATCCTCCAAACCCTTCCCTTTACATTCTTGCAAGTTGCATGCTTTACTTTCCGCTGCTCATATACTCTTTTGCATGCTTTCTTGAATCGTGTGAAGATTGCTTGACTTGTGCTAAGATAGCTAAAATCTGCCAAGAACTAAAATTGGGAAAAGGCTAGATTTTTATTTGGTCAAGTAGTCTAATAACCCCCCCTCTAGACATACTTTCGATCCTACAAGTGGTATTAGAGCTTTGGTCTCCATTTGCTTTGATTTCCATAGATTTTGGTGGTCATAGCCTTGGTTTCACAACCTAGGAGAGTATGGCGTCTGGCGTGGGAAATTATCACCGTAGAGGTCCTTACTTTGATGGTACTAATTTAGTTGGAAGCATAAGATGAAAATGCATATTCTTGGACATAACCCCGCCGTTTGGGCTATTGTGTGTGTTGGCTTGCAAGGTGAATTATTTGATGGGAAAGAACCAAATCGTGAAGCTACCGCGGATGAGTTGAAGATGTTACAATACAATGCTCAAGCTTGTGATATCCTCTTCAATGGATTGTGCCCCGAAGAATTCAACAAAATCAGCCGTCTTGAGAATGCAAAGGAAATTTGGGATACTTTGATTGACATGCATGAAGGTACCGACTCCGTCAAGGAATCCAAGTTGGATGTGCTTGAAAGTCAACTTGACAAGTTCAAAATGAAGGATAGTGAAGGTGTCGCTGAAATGTACTCTAGGCTTGCTCTTATCACAAATGAGATTGCCGGCTTAGGGAGTGAAGATATGACCAATAGATTCATCATCAAGAAGATCCTAAGAGCCTTGGATGGAAAATATGATACCGTGTGCACATTGATCCAAATGATGCCCAATTACAAAGATCTCAAGCCAACGGAAGTCATTGGAAAAATTGTTGCTCATGAGATGTCACTCAAGGATAAAGAGGAACTTCACAACAAATCAAGTGGTGCTTACAAAGCCTCATGTGAAGCCCCCACATCGTCGAGTGAGAAACAAACCTTCAATGAAGAATTGAGCTTAATGGTGAAGAACTTCAACAAGTTCTACAAGAGTAGAAGCAAAGAGAGAAGCTCCAAATCAAGGTCCTACAATGACAAAAGATCTTCTAGTCGAGAGCGAAACTGCTACAACTGTGGAAGGCCCGGACACTATTCCAATGAATGTACGCCCCCCTACAAGAGAAGAGAAGATTCTCCCAAGAGAAGAAGTAGAAGAGAAGAATCACCATCTAGAGAAAGAAGGAGTAGAGATGATCGTTATGAACGAAGACCCTCACGGAGAAGCAAGGATTCGGAAAGAAAGGACAAGTCATCAAGGAGCACACGAAACAAAGACATCAAGCTCATGTTGGTGAATGGGTATCCGGCTCCGACTCCGACAAGCACTCCAAGAGAAGCTATCACTCCGACTCTGAATATACTCAAGATGAAGGTGTTGCCGGTCTAGCACTTGTGACAACCAACTCCTACGACATATTTGACTCACCAAATGAAGGAGTTGGAACATGCTTCATGGCTAAAGGCCCAAAGGTAACACACCCCGAGTATGTTGATTTCGATAGTGATGAAGATGACTTGTTAGGTGATGATGATTTACTTGTTGACAAGTCTAGTGATGAATACTATGATGAAACATCAATTAATCATGCTAATCAAGATAAAACGAATGACAATGATAAGGAGAAGATTGAGTCTCTAACCAAAGAACTAAACACTCTTAAGTTAGCTCATGAAACTATCTTAGGAGATCATCGAGAACTTTTAAGGACTCATGAGAAATTGTGCTTTGAAAATCTCAACCTTGAGCAAGAGCATGAGTTCTTAAAAGTAATCAATGATGATCTTCGCAAGAAAAGTTCTTCTTACATTGCCAAGCATTTACTCTTATCCACTTACATGCCTCAAGTCAAGTCTAGTAACAAGAACAAGAAAGATTCTTCCTCTAGTAGTAACAATAATCATGCTAAATCCAATATTGTTGCTTCTAGTAGTTCTCTTGATTCCACTAATGATTCTCTTAGCCAAGTTACACTTGAGCAAGAAAATAGCTTATTGAAGGGAATTATAGAGAAAGGTGTTTACAAGAGCCTTGCCGGAAGTAAGCAATTCGAGGAAATTGTTCGCAAGCAAGGAAGGCACCGGAAGAATCAAGGTGTTGGTTTTGAACGAAAGTTCAATGCCAATGGAGTTGAGTGGGAAGAAGATCAATACCCCAAGATGAAGTTTGTTCCTCAACAAGAGGAGTATGATCCTACTTCTCTCAAAGGGACACAAGCTCAAGATGATCTTCCACCACAAGACCACAAGCAAAAAGGCAAGGACAAGCTTCAAGAGGAAATTGATGCATCTGAAGAAGCTCCTAAGGCCTTGGTCAAGTGGGTTCCCAAGACTACTTCAAGTTCCACTTCATCAAGTACAACTACAACATCGAGGATTCCCATCAAGATGGTGTGGATCCCGAAGAAGAAGAACTAGAGAGTTCTTGAGGGTGACTCCGCCAACATACTTCACTCTTATCATCTTGGCAAGAACAAGTGCAATCAACTTCCACATCTTGCACTAGTTCAAGGAGTCACAAACCCTCTTGTTGGTAAGACAAGGGACAAGGTAACCTAAAAGCTTTCATAGACATCATCTTGTGTGTGCATCACTCTATGTCTATGGATATCCTTGTTTGTTCCTTGTGAGACTAACCCGTGTAGGTATTGAAAGTGCAACTCACTCCAATGGATAGCTCCAAATGATCTACATCAACATTGAGCATCCACATCTTCAACATCTACATGAAGTCATCATCGACAAAACCCAAGGTTAGTTCATCCCTCTTAGGGGGGATCTCACATCTAGGGGGAGCTTTACTCTAAGAATTGAGCTAAAGCAACTCTAATGGTGTGAACACAACAATGCTTTATGAAAAAGTGGTAACCCCACTTGTGCTTAAACGATGAGTATGACCTATGATCAAATGTTCTCATTTGACTCCTAAGTCAATATACTCATATATAGATGACCTAGTCATCGCAAATTGTTTGATAGATGCTAGAATTGGTTGTGCATGCTTTGCCACATATTTCAATTGCCATTTTATTGTGTGAGCATGTTGATTGCATATTTTACTCATTCGAGGACATCCACTTGTTGTTTTGATTGATTGGTTTTCTTTTCTTTTGCCAAGTGGATGGACAAGAATGCCTAAGAACCCTCTCTAGCTATCTATGCTTTTCTCATCTCAAACTCTATTCATGCTACATCACAAAATTTGATCAAGTCAGATTCGAACCACTCTGTGTGGGAGCACTTGGAGTCCCCAATTCGTCATAGACTTAAACTTCCAAAACTTCTTTGTGCGTTT
The DNA here is from genome assembly GCF_003073215.2 of Triticum urartu. NCBI lineage: Eukaryota > Viridiplantae > Streptophyta > Magnoliopsida > Poales > Poaceae > Triticum > Triticum urartu. Next base: position 726,982,495 of record NC_053023.1, read on the forward strand.
CGGTCTAACCGATTCATCCATTTCGGTCATACCGAGATCACTAAGTCGATCTAGGTTTTCAATCTCGGTGCAACCGATTTGAACTTTTTGGTCACACCGAGTTGCTGTAACTGTCAACAGTTATGCATCTCGGTGCCACCGAGTTGTTCCACTCGGTCACACCGACAGGGTCGGGCTATATATACTCACGGGCAAATTTTGGAAATTTCTCCGAAACCCCTTCGCCCGCGCATAGCTCGCTCTGCCTCCTGGGTCTCCGAATCGTCCTCCTCGTCGCGAGCCGCCTCCTGTCGCCGGTCTCTGCCGCCGTCAACGGAATTCTTCCCCGCCGTTGCCGCCGTAGCGAGTTCATCGCCGAACTAGGGTATGGACTCGATCACAGTGCTATCCCCGCCCGATTCCTATCACATTGTGTTCATTATGATTCTTACCACGATTGAAACGCTTCTATCCTATCAAAACACTCTGTAGATTAGAGTTGAATCGAAAATTTAGGGTTAGGTTTTCGCCGAAACCATCTCGGACCCACCGGGTTGCAGAACTCGGTTCCACCGATTCGGCCAAGGCCATTGCACATGGGGTTCTCGGTCTGACCGAGAATTGCAAATCGGTGTGACCGAGTTCAAGACTTTGTGAAACCCTAGCAGTCTCGGTGCGATCGAACTGTGACTCAGTCTCACCGAGTTCACTAGTTTAGGTTCCAACAGCTGCTTCGGTATCACCGAGTTTGCAAATCGGTTGATCCGAAATGCTTTCTGTGGAAAACTAAAACTAAGTTTTTGACTCATTATTTTGCAAAAATCTCTATGTTTTGTGATGCTCATCCACTCTATCTCATCTACAATCTATTCACAGGGTCTGCAGTTAGTGTTTGCAACATGTCTGACCAGAGTGACAGCCAGAACAGGTCAGAGGAGCAGGTTCACCTGAGTGAGGGCACTAGTCCCTCTAGCAGTTCAGATGATGGTAGCAGGAGCACCCCAAGCAATTTGCCAAAGGCTGCCACTAGAGCAAGCAAGAAGAAAACTTCAGAGTCTGAGGATCAAGACTATGTGGCCACTGAGGATGAGGCCACATCAAAGAATAAAGTGGTTAAGAAGGAGTATAGCTCAGCTGCAGTTAAGCCAGGAATGAAGATCAAAAGGCCACCAGGAAGACAACCAATGTCTAAGGCCAGAGCATCCTCTCAAGCATCTTTGGAATCTCAACCCAAAGAGCCTGCTGCAGAAGGAAAGAAAAGGAAGGAAAGGGTCAAGAAGACCATGGCCAGAGTGATTGGAAAGGCTTCCATGATGGAAGAAGAAGAGGAAGAAGAGGTTGCTGCACCAGCACCCAAGGCACAGAAGCTTATGGGTGATGCTATCAGGACAGGGGCTGCATAATCAAAGCCCAAAGAAGCACCCAAAGCTGCCTCCAAGCCCAAGACTGCACCAAAGAGAAATACCTGAAACATACCAGCTGCTGAGAAGAACAAGGCCGCAGTGCCTGAGACTGTTGCTGAAGAAGAAGATGAAGAGCATGTTCTGAGAAAATTGAAGCCAAAAATTGCAGACCACAATGATGCTCATCCTGTGGCTGAGAACATGTAGATCAGGAGAGACTCAGGACTGAGGAAATGGAGAGAGATAGATCCATATGCTACCAGGAGAAGGACTGCTGTTGATTACAGGTTCCACACAAAGGAACAACATGATTTCTATGAGACATTGCAGCTGGACAAGAAGCCTATAGTGTGTGAAATGAGGTGGGTCGACTGGAAGTATATCAAGGAAAATGAGGAACACTATCCTGGTGTGTTTGACAACTTCAGTGCTTGTGGAGTTGCAGACTTTGTTGGGCAGAAGCTCACAAAGTGGAATGAGGAGCTCATAATGCAATTCTACTCCACAGCACACTTCTATCCAGATGGCAGGATAGTATGGATGTCTGACGATACAAGGTACCACTCAACTATTGAGGAATGGGCAAATCTGATCAATGCTCCTAAGGAAAAAGAAGATGACTTGGATGTCTATGCCAAGAAGAAGATGGATCACAACTCTATGGCAAATATGTACAAGGAGATTCCTGAAGATGATCTTGAGACTCACCAGTTTGGGTCAGTAAAACACTTGCTGTCAGGGCTGCCTACAATCAATTGGATCCTTAGGCACACTCTCTTGCCCAAGTCTGGTGATCACAGAATGATCAGAGGCCATGCAATTCACTTGCTACATATATTTGATGTGCCACAGAAGTTCAAGGTCATGAGCCTTATAGTTGAGACTATCAAGAGGACTGCAGCTGACCAGAAAAGAAGTTGTGGATATGCCCCACAGATCCAGGAGTTGATAAACTCAAAGATGGGCACAGACACATACTTGTTGGATAAGGAACACTTGCCTATCTATCCTGACTTCGAGGACAACCAAGTTGTGATGAATGAAGATGAACCCTCCTCAGTGCAAGCACAAGCAAAGAAGGAGAAGGCAAAGATGGAGAAAGCTGCCAAAATGCCAACTCAAGAGGAGGCATCTGAGTACTTTTTGAAAAGCAAGCAGGACCAGCTTGGTTACTTGATAGCATCATCTCTGAGGATTGAGAAGGGGTTGACCACCCTAACTCAAAACCAGGAGAGCCTGGAAAGAATCATGGAAAAAAAATTCTATGATTTAGATGTCAAAGCAACTGAGATTCAGTCTGTTGTGGAGCAGCTACAAGATGACATGTAGGAGAGGAAGGGCAAGACAACGACTGATGCATTTGCCAGAGTGCCTCGAGCTCAGAGATTTGCTGCAGTGCCTGTACCAGACACTAGAGCCACTTCATCTGCACCAGCTACAGCTTTAGTGCCACTAACTCCAGCACCTACCCCATCAGCTCCGTGTACTTCGACTGAAGCCTTCGTCCTTGGCGTTCTCCGGACACCACCACCTAAAGACCAAGCCTGAGAGACGTTCTAGTGCTATTCATTTTCTATGAACTTTTTGGGAACTTGTTGCCAAAGGGGGAGAAAAATGTATAGATCATAGGCTTCGAGAGAGAGCGTTGCTTTTTATTCTCTCTTGCTTTGGTGGTTGAACTTTGTTTGTCTTTTGATTGCTTGAGATACTATGCTATTATCTGTGAGACATTGATGATCATGTGGTTGATCATAAGCTACACTTATGCTTGTTAGATGATATTATCTTACTTATCCTTATATGATCATTCACTTTGCTTGGTGATGAGTGCATGTATTTAATTCTTATCATTTTGAGCGCTCCACCAAGATGTATGTGACATGGAAGAGTAACCCAAGATCCTAACTCATTCTGCATTTGCAGTCCAAAGCAAATCTTAAGATATGCACAAATTTAGGGGGAGCTCTTGCTTTTCACATACTTCTCAAAGCGACAATATCTTTCACTCTTATTATCATTTGTCGAAGCTTTGATCTATATGTTTTCATCAATTACCAAAAAGGGGGAGATTGAAAGTGCAACTATCCCTGAGTGGTTTTGGTAATTCCTAACAACATATAACTCATTGAGCTAACATTATTCCAAGATTAATATTTCAGGAAAAGCTCAATGAATGGCATGGCATGGATGAGGAAAGTGGATCCCTCAAAATTCTAAGGACAAAAAGTTTGGTTCAAGCTTGAAGCTCAAGACTCTACATTTTATATTTTAGTGATCCAAGATCACATTGAGTCTATAGGAAAAGCCAATACTATCAAGGAGGGATGAGGTGTTGCTTAATGGCTTGCTTGCTCAAAGTGCTTACTGATATGCTCCAAAACCCTCAACTACCTTCCCACATCCACATATGACCTAAACCAAAAGTCAAACTCGGCCCCACCGGTTCTTTCTATCCGGCGCCACCGAGTTTCAAATGTCATAGCCACTGCCACAAACCCTAGCAATTCGGTTTCACCGATAGGGATCTCGGTCTCACCGAGATGGGATTGTAATCTTTCTGTTTCCCTTCGTAACGTTTCGGTCTTACCGAGATGAGCGATCGGTCCCACCGAGATTGCAATGTAAACTCTCTATTTCCCTTTTGTAACATTTTGGTCTCACCGAGATGAGCGAATCGGTCCCACCGAGTTTACCTGACCAACTCTCTGGTTAGCTTATTACCAACATCGGTCCCACCGAGTTTGTGTAATCGGTCACACCGAGATTACATTATGCCCTAACCCTAACCATATCGGTCCTACCGGGTTGCATCTCAGTCCCACCGAAAATCCTAACGGTCACTAGGTTTGCTGAATCGGTCCGACCGAGTTTAACCATTCGGTCCCACCGAGTTTGGCAAATTGTGTGTAACGGTTAGATTCTGTGTGGAGGCTATATATACCCCTCCACCCACTCTTCATTCGTGGAGAGAGCCATCAGAACATACCTACACTTCCAATACACATTTTCTGAGAGAGAACCACCTACACTTGTGTTGAGGTCGAGATATTCCATTCCAACGATATGAATCTTGATCTCTAGCCTTCCCCAAGTTGCTTTCCACTCAAATCTTCTTTCCACAAAATCCAAATCCTGTGAGAGAGAGTTGAGTGTTGGGGAGACTATCATTTGAAGCACAAGAGCAAGGAGTTCATCATCAACACACCATTTGTTACTTCTTGGAGAGTGGTGTCTCCTAGATTGGCTAGGTGTCACTTGGGAGCCTCCGACAAGATTGTGGAGTTGAATCAAGGAGTTTGTAAGGGCAAGGAGATCGCCTACTTCGTGAAGATCTACCGCTAGTGAGGCAAGTCCTTCGTGGGCGACGGCCATGATGGAATAGACAAGGTTGCTTCTTCGTGGACCCTTCGTGGGTGGATCCCTCTGTGGACTTGCGCAACCGTTACCCTCCATTGGTTGAAGTCTCCATCAACGTGGATGTATGATAGCACCACCTATCGGAACCACGACAAAAACATCCGTGTCTCCAATTGTGTTTGAATCCTCCAAACCCTTCCCTTTACATTCTTGCAAGTTGCATGCTTTACTTTCCGCTGCCCATATACTCTTTTGCATGCTTGCTTGAATCGTGTGAAGATTGCTTGACTTGTGCTAAGATAGCCAAAATCTGCCAAGAACTAAAATTGGGAAAAGGCTAGATTTTTATTTGGTCAAGTAGTCTAATCATCCCCCTCTAGACATACTTTCGATCCTACAACGCCCTCCACCATTGTGGGCCCCTCGTGGCTCCCCTGATGTATTTCTTCCACCTATATGTATCCATATACCCTAAAACCATCGGAGAGCACAATAGATCGGGAGTTCCGCCGCTAGAAGCCTCTGTAGCCACCGAAAGCCAATCTAGACCTGTTCTGGCACCATGCCGGAGGGGGAATCCCTCTCCGGTGGCCATCTTCATCATCCCGGTGCTCTCCATGACGAGGAGGGAGTAGTTATCCCTCGGGGCTGCGGGTATGTACCAGTAGCTATGTATTTGATCTCTCTCTCTCTCTCTCTCTCGTGTTCTTGAGGTGGTACGATCTTGATGTATCACGAGCTTTGCTATTATAGTTGGATCTTATGATGTTTCTCCCCCTCTACTCTCTTGTAATGGATTGAGTTTCCCCCTTGAAGTTATCTTATCGGATTGAGTCTTTAAAGATTTGAGAACACTTGATGTATGTCTTGCCGTGCATATCTGTGGTGACAATGGGATATCACGTGATTCACTTGATGTATGTTTTGGTGACCAACTTGCGGGTTCCGCCCGTGAACTTATGCATAGGGGTTGGCACACGTTTTCGTCGTGACTCTCCGATAGAAACTTTGGGGCACTCTTTGAGGTCATATGTGTTGGTTGAATAGATGAATATGAGATTGTGTGATGCATATCGTATAATCATACCCACGGATACTTGAGGTGACATTGGAGTATCTAGGTGACATTAGGGTTTTGGTTGATTTGTGTCTTAAGGTGTTATTTTAGTACGAACTCTAGGGCTGTTTGTGACACTTATAGGAATAGCCCAACGGATTGATTGGAAAGAATAACTTTGAGGTGGTTTCGTACCCTACCATAATCTCTTCGTTTGTTCTCCGCTATTAGTGACTTTGGAGTGACTCTTTGTTGCATGTTGAGGGATAGTTATGTGATCCAATTATGTTATTATTGTTGAGAGGACTTGCACTAGTGAAAGTATGAACCCTAGGCCTTGTTTCAACGCATTGCAATACCATTTATGCTCACTTTTATCATTAGTTACCTTGCTGTTTTTATATTTTCAGATTACAAAAACCTTTATCTACCATCCATATACCACTTGTATCACCATCTCTTCGCCGAACTAGTGCACCTATACAATTTACCATTGTATTGGGTGTGTTGGGGACACAAGAGACTCTTTGTTATTTGGTTACAGGGTTGCTTGAGAGAGACCATCTTCATCCTACACCTTCTACGGATTGATAAACCTTAGGTCATCTACTTGAGGGAAATTTTCTACTGTCCTACAAACCTCTGCACTTGGAGGCCCAACAACATCTACAAGAAGAAGGTTGTGTAGTAGACATCACCCACCATCTACTTATTACTTCCCAATGCCTTCCTCTAGGCCCAAATAATGGTAAAGTGTTATGTATTCGACGTTCACATAACACCACTAGAGGAGAGACAACATACATCTCATCAAAATATCAAACGAATACCAAATTCACATGACTACTAATAGCAAGACTTCTCCAATGTCCTCAGGAACAAACGTAACTACTCACAAAGCATAATCATGTTCATAATCAGAGGGGTATTAATATGCATATAGGATCTGAACATATGATCTTCCACCAAATAAACCAACTAGCATCAACTACAAGGAGTAATTAACACTACTAGCAACCTACTAGTACCAATCCCGGACTTGGAGACAAGAATTGGATACAAGAGATGAACTAGGGTTTTGAGAGGAGATGGTGCTGGTGAAGATGTTGATGGAGATTGCCCTCTCCTGATGAGAGGAGCGTTGGTGATGACGGTGGCGATGATTTCCCCCTCCCGGAGGGAAGTTTCCCCGGCAGAACAGCTCTGCTGGAGCCCTAGATTGGATCCGCCAAGGTTCCGCCTCGTGGCGGCGGAGTTTCGTCCGAGGAGATGGATTCTGATTTTTTTCCTCATCGAAAGACTCCATATAGCAGAAGATGGCCATCGGAGGGCCACCAGGGGGCCCACGAGGTAGGGGGCGCGCCCAGGGGGGTAGGGTGCGCCCCCACCCTCGTGGCCAGGGTGTGGCCCCCCTGGTGAACTTCTTGTGCTCAGTATTTTTTATATATTCTGAAAACGTCTTCCGTGAAGTTTCAGGACTTTTGGAGCTGTGCAGAATAGGTCTCTAATATTTGCTCCTTTTCCAGCCCAGAATCCCAGCTGCCAGCATTCTCCCTCTTTATGTAAACCTTGTAAAATAAGAGAGAGTAGGCATAAGTATTGTGACATAATGTGTAATAACAGCCCATAATGCAATAAATATCGATATAAAAGTATGATGCAAAATGGACGTATCAACTCCCCCAAGCTTAGACCTCGCTTGTCCTCAAGCGAAAGCCGAAATCAAAAAATATGTCCACATGTTTGGAGATAGAGGTGTCGATAAAAGTAAAATACGGACATGAGGGCATCATGATCATTCTTAGAGCAGCAACTTACATAATTCTTGTCATATGATTTCTTATGGTAGAGTAATAATTCAATCACAATTTCAAGTATGAATCGTAAACTTCATTGAAAACTAACAAACTATAATCTCAGTCATTGGAGCAATTGCAATTTATCATAACATAGGAAAGAGTCAACATATAAGAGCTTTTCAGCAAGTCCACATACTCAACTATCATATAGTCTTTCACAATTGCTGACACTCACGCAATACTTATGGGTATGGAGTTTTAATCGGACACAGAGAAAGATAGGGGCGTATAGTTTTGCCTCCCAACGTTTTAGCTCAAGGGTAATGTCAACAATAATAGTTCATGAAAACTCACATCCAATTAGCCATATATATACCAGGGTATTTCCAACATACTGTGCTTGCCAAAGGATAAAACATAAAAAGGAAGGGTGAAGATCACCATGACTCTCATGCAAGGTAGGAGGTAAAAGTAAAAGATAGGCCCTTCGCAGAGGGAAGCAGAGGTTGTCATGCGCTTTTATGGTTGGATGCACAAAATCTTAATGCGAAAGAATGTCACTTTATATTGCCACTTGTGATATGGACCTTTATTATGCAGTATGTCGCTTCTATTTCTTCCATATCACACGATCGTATAAAGTTTATTTTCTCCCACACTAATAAGTCATACGTATTTAGAGAGCAATTTTTATTGCTTGCACCGATGACAACTTACATGGAGGATCTTACTCAATCCATAGGTAGGTATGGTGGACTCTCATAGCAAAACTGGTTTAAGGGTATTTGGAAGCACAAGTAGTATCTCTACTTGGTGCGATGAATTTGGCTAGCATGAGGGGGAAAGGCAAGCTCAACCATGTTGGATGATCCATGACAATATAATTTATCTCAGATGTAAGAAAACATAACCCATTACGTTGTCTTCCTTGTCCAACGTCAACTCTTTTAGCATGTCATATTTTAATGAGTGCTCACAATCATAAAAGATGTCCAAGATAGTATATTTATATGTGAAGACCTCTCTTTCTTTATTACTTCCTATTAATTGCAACGATGACCAAAACTATGTTTGTCAACTCTCAACAACTTTTATTCATCATACTTTTTCTATGCGAGCTCATTACTCTCCATAAGATCCATATGATCTCTTTGTTTCCTTTTTTATTTATTTCTCTTTTCTTTTATTCACTTAGGATCATGGCAAAATAATCAAGCCCTTGACTCAACACTAATCTTTATTATATATAGCTCACGGACTCGATTACATAGAGGGATCATAAAGCAAAACTCAAAACTAGATCATGCCATAAACTTTATTCTACTAGATCAAGATATTACCAAAAGGATTGAACTAAGAAAAACGGTAAAGATAAAAGTGATGGTGATACGATGCCGAGGCACTCCCCCAAGCTTGGCAGTTGCCAAGGGGAGTGCCCATACCCGTTGCTCAGTTCTTCTTTGTTGGTGGAGAAGATGGAGATGATGATGGATAGTTACACATCGAGTGCAAGAGGTCCTCCAGCTTGCGGATAATGCCCTTGAGTGCAACAATATGCTCCTTCAACAAAATATTTTCACGTGTGAGATACTTGTTCTGTACACGAGCTAACTCAATCATCTTGAAAGCTTCGATCTCAGTTGGGGTAAGAAGATTGTGATCAAGTTGAAGGATGTCTTCTGCTGCCGGAGCGTGATCCTCCGTGGCCTTCTTGATCCCTTCATCCTTGTTGATCTCCATGGGTTCTTCCCTCTTCAGCTCTATCTTCATTAGCCAAGCATCGTTGTCACCATTGTTGGACGAGGGGGACGACATGATGCCTGGCCTTGACGACCCTAACAGGAAACAGCTCGAAACAAGAACAGAGGATATTTGCGTGATATAGGAGCCAAAACCTTCGGGAGATTATATAATGAATTTTTACCGACCAAAATACGTGCCGTGTAAGAAAATGGAGTCCGGAGAGCGCACGAGGTGCCCACGAGGTAGGGGGCGCGCCTAGTAGGGTAGGGCGCGCCCTCCACCCTCGTGGAGGCCTCGTGTCCCTCGAACTACTTCTTATTTTTCTATTTTTCTAAATATTCCAAAACGGAGAAATATTGCCTTAAAAACTGTTTTGGAGTCGGTTTACTTACGGTACCACATACCTATTCCTTTTCGGAGTCTGAAACGTTTCCGGAAAATGTCCCTTATGTATTCCTCTAGGGTTACGGTTTCAATAACATTGGTTTCAACATTTATGGGATTACCTGAGATATAATGTTTGATTCTTTGACCGTTCACCACCTTCAGATTTGTGCCTTCGAAGTTGTTGATTTTTATGGCACCGGAATGATAGACCTCCCAGATAACGTAAGGACCTTCCCATTTAGAGAGAAGTTTTCCTGCAAAAAATCTTAAACGAGAGTTGTATAGAAATACATAATCACCTACATTAAACGCACGCTTTTGCATCCTTTTATCATGCCATTTTTTAACTTTTTCTTTAAACAACTTGGCATTTTCGTAGGCTTGGGTTCTCCATTCATCGAGTGAGCTAATATCAAATAACCTCTTCTCACCGGCAAGTTTAAAATCATAATTGAGCTCTTTAATAGCCCAATATGCCTTGTGTTCTAGTTCGAGAGGTAAGTGACATGCTTTTCCATAAACCATTTTATACGGAGACATACCCATAGGATTTTTATATGCAGTTCTATAGGCCCATAATGCATCATCAAGTTTCTTGGACCAATTCTTTCTAGACCTATTGACAGTCATTTGCAAAATTAATTTGAGCTCTCTATTACTCAATTCTACTTGACCACTAGACTGAGGGTGATAAGGGGATGCAATTCTATGATTAACATCATACTTAGCAAGCATTTTACGGAAAGCACCATGAATAAAATGTGAACCACCATCAGTCATTAAATATCTAGGGACTCTAAATCTTGGAAAAATAACTTCTTTAAGCATTTTAATAGAAGTGTTATGATCAACACTACTAGTTGGAATAGCTTCTACCCAATTAGTAACGTAATCAACAGCAACTAAAATATGTGTATATCCATTAGAGGCAGGAAAAGGTCCCATATAGTCAAAGCCCCAAACATCAAATGGTTCAATAACGAGTGAATAGTTCATAGGCATTTCTTGACGTCTACTAATATTACCAATTCTTTGACATTCATCACAAGATAAGACAAACTTACGGGCATCCTTGAAGAGAGTAGGCCAATAAAAACAAGATTGCAATACCTTATGTGCAGTTCTATCTCCAGCATGGTGTCCTCCATAAGCTTCGGAGTGACACTTGCGTAGGATCTGTTCCTGTTCATGCTCAGGTACACAACGTCTAATAACACCATCTACTCCTTCTTTATAAAGATGTGGGTCATCCCAAAAGTAATGCCTCAAATCATAGAAGAACTTTTTCTTTTGCTGGTATGTGAAACTAGGTGGTATGAATTTGGAAACAATGTAATTAGCATAGTCAACATACCATGGAGCAGTATGAGAAGCATTTATGACATTTAATTGCTCATCAGGAAAGCTATCATCAATAGGTAGTGGGTCATCAAGCACATTTTCTAACCTAGACAAGTTATCTGCAACGGGGTTCTCAGCTCCCTTTCTATCAACAATATGTAAGTCAAATTCTTGTAGCAAGAGAACCCATCTAATAAGTCTAGGTTTAGCATCTTTCTTTTCCATAAGATATTTAATAACAGCATGATCAGTGTGAATAGTTACTTTAGAATCAACAATATAAGGTCTGAACTTATCACAAGCAAATACAACTGCTAAGAATTCTTTTTCAGTAGTAGCATAATTTCTTTGAGAATTGTCTAGGGTTTTACTAGCATATTGAATAACGTTTAATTTCTTATCAACTCTTGGCCCTAGAACAGCACCTACAGCATAATCACTAGCATCACACATAATTTCAAAAGGTAAATTCCAATCAGGTGGCTGAACAATAGGTGTAGAGATTAATGCTTTCTTAAGTATTTCAAATGCTTCTACGCAATCATCATCAAAGACAAATGGTATATCTTTTTGTAATAAATTAGTCAGAGGCCGAGAAATTTTTGATAAGTCCTTAATGAACCTCCTATAAAATCCAGCGTGACCAAGGAAACTTCTTATACCTTTGATGTCCTTAGGGCATGCCATCTTTTCAATAGCATCAACCTTGGCTTTATCAACTTCAATACCTCTTTCAAAAACTTTATGCCCCAAGACAATACCTTCATTAACCATAAAGTGACACTTTTCCAATTCAAGACAAGATTAGTTTCTTCACATCTCTGCAAAACTCGATCAAGATTGCTCAAGCAATCATCAAAAGAAGATCCATAGACGGAGAAATCGTCCATTAAAACCTCACAAATCTTTTCACAAAAGTCAGAGAATATAGCCATCATGCATCTTTGAAAGGTAGCAGGTGCATTACATAAACCAAAAGGCATGCGTCTATAAGAAAAAGTACCAAAAGGGCAAGTAAAAGTAGTCTTTGATTGATCCTTGGCTGACATAGGTATTTGAGAGAAACCAGAATAACCATCTAGAAAGCAAAAATGTGTATGTTTGGATAGTCTTTCTAGCATTTGATCGATAAAAGGTCAGGGGAAATGATCCTTTTTAGTGGCCTTATTTAATTTGCGGAAATCAATTACCATCCTATAACCTGTAATAATTCTTTGAGGAATCAATTCATCTTTATCATTAGGAACGACAGTAATACCTCCCTTCTTAGGGACACAATGGACATGACTTACCCACTGACTATCAGCGACGGGATAGATTATACCTGCCTCAAGGAGCTTTAGTATTTCCTTTCTTACCACTTCTTTCATTTTAGGATTCAGCCGTTGTTGATGATCACGAACTGGTTTAGCATCTTCTTCCAAATTTATTTTATATTGACATAGAGTGGGACTAATGCCCTTAAGATCATCAAGAGTATACCCAATAGCAGCACGGTGCTTCTTCAGAGTTTTCAATAATCTCTCTTCCTCATGCTCTGAAAGGTTAGCACTAATAATAACAGGATATATCTTTTTCTCACCAAGATAAGCATATTTAAGAGTATCAGGCAACAGTTTAAGCTCAAACACGGGATCACCCTTGGGTGGAGGAGGATCCCCTAGGATTTCAACAGGCAAATTGTGTTTCAGAATAGGTTCCTGTTTAAAGAATACTTCATCTATTTCCCTTCTTTCATTCATAAACATATCATTTTCATGGTCTAGCAAATATTGTTCTAAAGGATCACTAGGAGGTACGACAATAGAAGCAAGACCAATAATTTCATCCTTACTAGGTGATTCTTCTTCACGGTGTTGTCGACTAAATTTAGAGAAATTAAATTCATGAGACATATCATCTAAACCGATAGTAACAACATCCTTTTTGCAATCTATCTTAGCATTAACAGTGTTTAAGAAGGGTCTACCAAATATAATGGGACAAAAGCTATCTTGTGGGGAACCAAGAACAAGAAAATCAGCAGGATATTTAGTTTTCCCGCACAAGACTTCAACATCTCTAACAATTCTGATTGGTGAAATAGTATCTCTATTGGCAAGTTTAATTGTGACATCAATATCTTCTAACTCAACAGGTGCAATATCATGCATAATTTCTCTATATAGGTCAATAGGTATTGCACTAGCACTGGCACCCATATCACATAAGCCATGATAACAATGATCTCCTATTTTAACATAAATAACAGGCATGCCTACCATAGGTCTAGGTTTATCTTTAGCACAAGGTTTAGCAATTCTAGCAGTTTCATCACAGAAATAAATAATATGCCCATCAATATTATCAGCCAAAAGATCTTTAACAATAGCAATATTAGGTTCAACTTTAACTTGCTCAGGAGGTGTATATGTTCTAATATTGCTTTTATGAACCACGGTTGAAGCTTTAGCATGATCCTTTATCCTAACAGGGAAAGGTGGTTTCTCAACATAAGAAGTAGAAACAATATGATCATTATAAGTGATAGTATTTTCTTCAACTTTAATAGGTGCAGCTACTTTTAATTTTATGGGAGGATGATATTTAAACCACTTCTCCTTGGGGAGATCAACATAAGTAGCAAAAGATTCACAGAAAGAAGCTACTATCTCAGAGTCAAGTCCATATTTAGTGCTAAATTTCGGAAAACATCGGTATCCATAAAAGATTTAACACAATCAAACTTAGGTGTCATACCTGACTCCTTACCTTCGTCGAGGTCCCAATCTTCAGAGTTGCGTTTAATTCTTTCCAATAAATCCCATTTGAATTCAGTAGTCTTCGTCATAAAAGAGCCAGCACAAGAAGTATCGAGCATGGTGTGATTGTTATCAGAAAGCCGAGCTTTAAATTTTGAATAATCGTCAATATAACATTGATTTAAGCCTCCCCCAAGCTTGAGCGATGCTTTCTCCTTCGCGAGGCCAAAAATTATATATATAATTGCGATCACGATGAACAAGATGCATAGGATAAAACTTCTGATGAAATTCCAATTTCAATCGTTTGTAGTTCCATGACCCCGTATCATCGCATAGCCTATACCATGTCAATGCATCTTTCTTCAAAGATAAAGGGAAGACATTCTTCTAAATAACATCTCCGGGTACACCTGCAAGCTTAAACAATCCACAAACTTCATCCACATATATTAGGTGCTCATCAGGATGCTTTGTTCCATCTCCTGCAAAAGGATTAGCTAGCAGTTTTTCTATCATACCCGAAGGAATTTCAAAGCAGACATTTTCATTTTCAGTAGGTTCAGTAGGTTGAGGAGCAACTCTTTGCTCTACTGGTCGGGGTGAAGATACCCCAAACAAGCCCCTCAGAGGATTAGTTTCCATAGTAACAAGTGACAGTAAATTTCAGCACACTATATACATTTTCCTTACCAAATTCCACCTACCAAAGGCGCTTCACTCCACGGCAACGACGCCAGAAAAGAGTCTTGATGACCAACAAGTATAGGGGATCTATCTTAGTCCTTTCGATAAGTAAGAGTGTCGAACCCAACGAGGAGCAGAAGGAAATGATAAGCGGTTTCCAGCAAGGTATTCTCTGCAAGTACTGAAATAAGTGGTAACAGATAGTTTTGTGATTGGATAATTTGTAACGAGCAACAACAAAAGTAAATAAAGTGCAACAAGGTCTTGTCTATATATACTCACTTCTTCGCCAAGAAATTCTTCGGGGAGTAATAGACGTTCTAAGTGTCGTCTTTTGAGACAAGTTTTTTCACGCGAGGAAACAAAAAAAATCTCAAAAACCTAGAAAAAACCAAGCAATTTTTTCTCAAAAAACGTGAAGAAATAAAAAGAACATGTCCGTCATGATTGCGCTTAACGTGCGACATGTCAGAACGGCTAGGCATACCATATATCAATGGCAAATCCAAAAAGGGACTCTCCTGGAAAACTCTACTCATGCCTTCTCATATCTGCATGCGTGACCGATCGGGTGCGTGTTCTGCGATGAATGGTGAAATCACTAGTTAGATGGTAACCCTTGCAAATATCACTCCCATCTTTTTTTGTGGTCACTAGTGAGCTAACTGCATGTGTGATACTTGTTGTAACCTAAGAGTTTTATATTTTTGTTAATGGTTTATCTCTTGAACCGTGCGTCCGAAACATGAATTGTTTTCGTTGTCATGTTTCTGGCATTGAGATCTTCGAAATAGATCTCATTTTAATAGGTTTAGACAAGTTTTTTCACAAAAAAATGCCAAAAAGGAAATAGAAAAAATAGAAACCTGAG
Source organism: Triticum urartu (assembly GCF_003073215.2). NCBI lineage: Eukaryota > Viridiplantae > Streptophyta > Magnoliopsida > Poales > Poaceae > Triticum > Triticum urartu. The sequence goes on from NC_053023.1 coordinate 726,997,860, forward strand.
AAAAAAAGAAAACATGAAGATAAAAGGGAAACCAAAGTTATGCTTCCTACAACTAGTAAGCATGCACGTGCAACGCACGTCTCAAATAAAACAAGTTTATATGCTATTTTACAAAATTTTCAGATTGATCCGAAATGTTATTTTGTCTTTCAAATTTTATTTTCAAAAAATGTGGCATATTTCTGATCCAACACGTGCTAATTTTTATTTTAGTGAGTTCTTTTACCAAGCCATTTAAATGTGTCTTATGCACAACGATATGAGCGCGTGTGTAACACATGATCCAGAAACATGTTTTCGCATAAAATTCACTGTCACATAATAATTGTATTATAACTGTTACAAAAATATATTTTAAAAACCGCAACTAAGCATGTCTTGAAGGTCCACCTTTTGAAGCAATGAAGGTCCATCTATAGATGCGATCAATGATGCTTCGTTCAATGTATGTGATATTGTTTTGAGCTTCATTCTCTTCATACTTTAAAAGATGCACCAAAAATTGCTTCCTCAGCTGAAAACCATCCTACATATGCATTATACAACATTGTTGTAACAAGTTGCATGTGCAATGTGTATACAAATAAGCATAGTGTCAATACTTACGTTGGGTATGGGAAAATATAGTTTTCCATCGCACAATGAGTGCATGTAATTAAAAACCAAATAACCGGACAGGGCACTGCATGTATGAAATAAACACATAATGTGAGTCGAATGAATCAATTAATATTATAATGCGTTTAAAAGATTCATACCAATGTGAATTTGTTGGAGCAACAGGAACTATGCATTCCCATTTAGAGATATCATCCTTGAATGCAGGGTTTGCAACTTCAAGCGCAAGGTTTAGGTTGTCGACCACAATTTTAAGTACATTATTCCCCAAAGTGGGTATTGGTATCGGATCAAAAATTGAAACAACTTTTTTGTTTTGATCCAACACGAACAATAGAAATAGCCCAAACATATACCAAGGCAATAAAATCTGCAATGATGAGATAGTTTAGAAATAAATGGAATATTAATTAAGACCAAACAAAGCATTGTTAGAGATGAAAAATTAAAATCTTACCGTATTACATTATGAGATATGATAATCATTACTGTCAGGCCAGCTATGAAACAACCGTTTCAATGTAGCAATTTCCACATTTTCACGATGACTTGAGTCTCGTGCATAGTGGAACATCGACTAAAATAAGAATGAGAAAATATTAATGCAATGAGAAAAAAATGTAATACATGATTATAGTAACTTACACAAAAGTTCAGATCCATATAGTGAGATGGAATGTCTCTGAGAAGCTGGACTTCGTGGCGCGCTAGTATCCGCACAGCCATATTAAAGCAATGTATATCCATGTGTTCATCATTGTTCAATATGTTTTTTTTATTTGTCTCAAATTTAAGCTAACAGGGTACGGATCAGAGCTTTTCACCCATTCGCTCCTGGAAAGTTGAAATACTTTCAATTATAATGACATCAGAGTAATTTATTGGAATACAAAATGAATTAAAAAAATGGCTTACTCTAGTAGAGCGACATCATCAACCATGCTGATGAACAAGCATAGTTCATCTATTAAATCATCATTTGTTGGATTGACAGACGGTGAAAGTATAAATGATTGCGAGCTTAGCTCGACTTCTCCTGATGTATTTGATGTTTTGAAATTCTCAGGAGGTCTATCCAGAATCATACATTGCGTGGGATCTATGTTGTTGTCGTCATCTTCCATGTCTCGATTTCTTATGTTATCATCATTCAATTCCGAGTCTAGTAAAATGACAGCTAGTTTTGTTCTAAAATCTGTCATATGTTCCTATTAAAATAGTAATAAGAGTTAATTAGTGATACAACATAGAATAAGTATAATGATACAGAGTGAAAAATACCTGTGTTGGAATGCCAGACAAAATATTTCCTGTGAAGTACTCCGTAAAATTTATCATCCACAGACCACAAGATGACCTGCATGATTACAAAACTCAAATTTATCATCCACTTTTATCATTTTCAAAGGGATTCATATTATTTTTTAAAATCATCAAATGATCATGATTATAACAAGCCGCGATGAAAACAAAAATCTCACCCACGCAGCATGTGAACGGGACATGCCCTTTGAAATCTAAAGACATTTTTATTTTGTTTGGAAAAAATGCCACACTCACTTACAATGGGTCACTGGCTTAGTAGTATAGTATAGTAGTATAGAGATTAAAAAAACTGAGTCAACCTTCCACCGCCCCCTCCCCTCACGCTTATCTTTTCCCCATTCTTCACCCAGTCCTCCAAATCCACAGCCTGGCCGCCCCTCCCCTTCCCGATCCCCATCCACAGCTGCCGGAGCTCTCTGCTGGCCGCACCTCTCCTTCGTCAGCAACGCCGGCGGACGCGCATGCCCCTGCTTTGCCCCGCCCCCCCCTTCGTCAGCACCGCCGGCGGACGCGAGCGCCCCTGCTCTGCCCGCCCCTTCTTCCTATCCGGTGCTGCTGGGACCCTCCTTCCTCCTGGTGACGGCGGGGCGCTCGAGCCGGGCATGCTCGCGGCGACGCCGGGGCCCTCCCTCCTCGTGGCGACGGCGGGGCGCTAGAGCTGGGCATGCTCGCCGGCGACGCCGGGGTTCGCTCGTGCTGATGCACTCGCCGCGGCAGGAACTTCCCTCCCCCTCCACCCTGCTCAGGACGCCATGAAGGTCCGGCTCCGACTGTTCTTCTCCCCTCGATCGGGATGCTCTGCTCTCCAACCCCATCTTGATTACCTTGTCCGTTTCGGTCAGGAGCAGGAGCAGTTGCTGCTGGCGACCTCCATATTGATTAGGATCACCACGATGACCTCCGCGTGCTGTGCTCGGGACCCTCCCTATGCTTCTCGTCGCTCCTCTGGGTCCAGGTTAGTCTCTCCGACCCCGCCGCCTGCTGGTCCCCACCAAATCGGTGCATATGTGTATACTTTCAGCTCGTATACTTTGACATATCCATGCTTTATTCTTGTTGTGCAGAAACTTCTTTTGTGATGCAACTAATGGGGAAATACAAAAATACAAATAATGTCGATTACTTTGAGCCTTTTAGTTAGAAGGTATACCAATCTCTTTGCAGTGTGCTCTTAATATACTCTTCTCTTGGCCATGCTGAGATGTTTAAGTCTTTCTACTTATCAGTATTTAGTTCCATTTGAAGCGATGCATATTCGAATACATTTTCCAGTCCTTTGAGTTGTTGAATGAATAAATGACAAAGTATTAGCATCACAACCGAACAAGCCCAGAAATCGTCTTATCAAAAGATGGTGTAGTGGGACTAATGACTAACCATAGCGGTGAGGTCTTTGCGGCCCATTCCTGGGCCCAGCGAGTCGAGCACCTGGATGCATCCCTGCCCTGTATTTATAACTGCTAGGTACCAATGGAAGTGTTCAATGTTAACTGGAACGAATATCTGAAAATAGGGTTTTTGTTAGTTTAGGTCCCATATACAAACCTTCGTCCTTGATTGAATTCATAGTAATATGTATGGAACGGAGACTCACCATATCATTTTCTAAATAAGTTTTAGCTCTGTTTAATACCCACCTTGGCACGTCATCCCGTATAGAGCTAAATTCCTTTATCATCTTAGAGATGCATGCATTTTCTAAGAACACACTTCCACCTGACCTCATCTGTAGATGCTCTTTAGCACTTATGCAATGTATGTATGCGTCTATGATCTGCAATATTAAGTAAACACCTTGGTTATAGGAGAGAATAAAAACTCATGTTAAAATAGCATGGTCTTGTCTATATATACTTACTTCGTCGCCAAGAAATTCTTCGGGGAGTAATAGACGTTCTAAGTGTCGTCTTTTGAGACAAGTTTTTTCACGCGAGGAAACAAAAAAAATCTCAAAAACCTAGAAAAAACCAAGCAATTTTTTCTCAAAACATGTGAAGAAATAAAAAGAACATGTCTGTCGTGATTGCGCTTAACGTGCGACATGTCAGAACGGCTAGGCATACCATATATCAATGGCAAATCCAAAAAGGGACTCTCCTGGAAAAGTCTACTCATGCCTTCTCATATCTGCAAGCGTGACCGATCGGGTGCGTGTTCTGCGATGAATGGTGAAATCACTAGTTAGATGGTAACCCTTGCAAATATCACTCCCATCTTTTTTTGTGGTGACTAGTGAGCTAACTGCATGTGTGATACTTGTTGTAACCTAAGAGTTTTATATTTTTGTTAATGGTTTATCTCTTGAACCGTGCGTCCGAAACATGAATTGTTTTCGCTGCCATGTTTCTGGCATTGAGATCTTCGAAATAGATCTCATTTTAATAGGTTTAGACAAGTTTTTTCACAAAAAATTGCCAAAAAGGAAATAGAAAAAACAGAAACCCGAGAAAAAAACATGAAGATAAAAGGGAAACCAAAGTTATGCTTCCTACAAACAGACAGTCATGCTTTTTTACTTTTCGTTGTGCTTCACCGTGAAACATAACTATACTTTTCAATTTTCAAAAAATACACACTATGAGAAGGACATATGTGCTTCACGTCGAAGCACAGATATGCTTTTGTTGTGAAGCACATCTGATATTTGCAGCAAGGGCATTACTTAACCTCAAAATGATGAAACAACTTTTTTCACGTGAGGAAACAAAAAAATCTCAGAAACCTAGAAAAAACCAAGCAATTTTTTCTCAAAACACGTGAAGAAATAAAAAGAACATGTCTGTCGTGATTGCGCTTAACGTGCGACATGTCAGAACGGCTAGGCATACCATATATCAATGGCAAATCCAAAAAGGGACTCTCCTGGAAAAGTCTACTCATGCCTTCTCATATATGCAAGCGTGACCGATCGGGTGCGTGTTCTGCGATGAATGGTGAAATCACTAGTTAGATGGTAACCCTTGCAAATATCACTCTCACCTTTTTTTGTGGTGACTAGTGAGCTAACTGCATGTGTGATACTTGTTGTAACCTAAGAGTTTTATATTTTTGTTAATGGTTTATCTGTTGAACCGTGCGTCCGAAACATGAATTGTTTTCGCTGTAATGTTTCTGGCGTTGAGATCTTCAAAATAGATGTCATTTTAATAGGTTTAGACAAGGTTTTTCACAAAAAATGCCAAAAAAGGAAATAGAAAAAACAGAAACCCGAGAAAAAAAAGAAAACATGAAGATAAAAGGGAAACCAAAGTTATGCTTCCTACAAACAAACAATCATGCTTTTTTACTTTTCGTTGTGCTTCACCGTGAAACATAATTGTACTTTTCACTTTTCAAAAAATATACATATGAGAAGGACATATGTGCTTCACGTCGAAGCACAAATGTGCTTTTGTTATGAAGCACATCTGATATTTGCAGCCAGGGCATTACTTAACCTCAAAATGATGAAACAAGTTTTTTCACGTGAGGAATCAAAAAAAATCTCAAAACCTAGAAAAAACCAAGCAATTTTTTCTCAAAACAGACATGTCAGAACGGCTAGGCATACCATATATCAATGGCAAATCCTAAACGGCGCTCATAGCGTCGGTTATAGTGTTAATGGTACACGGCGCACACCCCCCCTTCCCCGATGGGCCAGCCCATGATCATTTTTTTCCTTCGTAAACTGCTGCAAAAATAAGCGCTGATAAGGATTCGATCCCGCGCGGTGAGGTTACAGCGCAACACTCGCTAACCACCCGAGCATGGTCAGTCATGTGATCATGTGCAGCTTCTTCTTTCTTGTATTCGTTTTTTCCTTTTTCCTTTTTCTTTTTTTCTTTTTATTTCTTCTTTCTTTTATTTATTATTTTCCTTTTCCGTTTTTTTTCTTTTTTTTTTTCTAATTCGATATAAAAAGTTCACCGGATTGTATGAACGTTTTTTCAAATTTGATGAACTTTTTTCAAAATTCATGATTTCTTTTCAAATTCGATGAACTTTTTTTCCAAATCCGTGAACTATTTTTCAAATTCGATGAACTTTTTTCAAATTAGGTGGTCTTTTCTGAAATTCGATGAACTTTTTCTCAAGTTCAATAAACTTTGTTTTGAAGTTTGTGAACCTTTTTGAAGATAGATGATCTTTTTTGAAAGTCGGTGAACTTTTTTTGAAATTCAATGAACTTATTTTTCAAAATCGATGAACTTTTTCCCAAAATCAACAAACTTTTTGAAATTTTGCGAACTTTTTCCTAATTCATAAATTTGTTTTGAATACATGAAGTTTTTTCCAAGTCGTGATTGTTTTTAATATTTTGTTCTGATCTTTTTCCAAAAAAATAACGTTTTTTCTTGAATGTATGTGGAAGAAATAGTGCAGCAATGTTTTAACTATTTTGTAACATAAACATTCACAATCTGGTAGTAGCTCTAGTGGTTAAGCAACATGCGCACCACCTAAACGGTGGTAGCTCGAATCCTCACGGGAGCACACTTTTTTATCGAACAAAACTGGGTTTTTTTTGAACAAAACCAACTCGTTAGCACGGCAGCGTTGATGGGGCCGGCCCACCCAAGAGAGCGCGTGAGCGCCGGGTTCGTCTGGCGGCGCTAAAAGCGCCAGTTAGGGAGAGCTCCTGCCCAGCGCCTTATGCGCCCTTTGACGCAACTGGCGCCCACTGCACCACGCTAGTGGGCCGGCCCATGAGAATGCAATGCAAGGCAGTGCAAAAAATGTATTAATGTGCAGAAAAACTACCCGAGAAACTAAATCTTGATAGGATTCGATCCTGCGCCAGTTAGCTCCAAAGCTTGGTGGCCAACCAATAGACCTATTAAGCTCCTATTGACAGATTGCAACACGAAATCTCTAAGAAATAACTTTAGACGCCCTTTTTAGAAAACGGGATTTCTTTTGAAAAGAAATATGAACAAAATTTGAATGTCCACAAATTTAAAAAAAATCACGAATTAGAAAAAAAGTTCATATATTCACGATTCAAAGTTTCATAAAACTGAAAAAGTTCATCGGTTTTCAAAAAAAGTTCATCGACTTTGAAAAAAGTTCACTGATTTTCAAAAAAAGTTCACCGATTTTCAAAAAAAAGTTCACCAATTTTCAAACAAAGTTCATCGAGATTGAAAAAAGTTCATCAACTTTGATAAAAAAGTTCATCGATTTGAAAAAAGGTTCATTGTTTTTTTAAAGTTCATCACATTTGAAAAAAGTTCATCGAATTTGAGAAAAGTTCATCGAACTTGAAAAAAGTTCACCGTTTTTGCGAAAATTTGGTCACCTTCAAAAAAGTTCACTCATTTTAATAAGAAAGAGAAAAAAACAAAGATAGAAAATGAAACAGGGAAAACAACTGCCTTTTCTGCATTTATACATAAAGAAAATAAAAAGAACAACCATAACACATGTGGTTAACTGGTTCAACTGGTTGCTGTGATGGCTACCTAAACGAACGGGCGGGGTTAGAGTCGCGGCTAGCGCACCTTTTTTGGGGAATTTTTAAGAAACAGGAAAGCAAGATGGTATCAATGTAGGAAGCGCTCTCAAATGACCGCGAGGTTCCGTGGGACGCGTGCGGAGCGCTCCCACAAAGGAAAACCAGTTGCGCGGTTGGTTCCCGGTTTTCCCTTTCCGGTTTGTGGTTTGCTGCGTTTTGTAGTTTGACCCTCGAACTACCTGAATTTTCCGTTTTCCCTTTCTGCGTGAAAACACAAAAAAAATACCAGTTCGCGCGGTTGGTTACCTTTTTCCCTTTCTCGTTTCCCTTTTTGTTCCCATTATATTTCTGGGTAATGGGGATTTATGGGGTAGTTACGGGCGGGGACTACCAACACTATCAGATGTCACCTTTCAAGTAAAGAAAAAAGCAACTTTTTAATGAAAAAAAGCAGTCTGCAGAATCATTCAATCACGTTGTACGTCGTCATGTGACATTTGATAATCATTTAATTTTCATAAACATCTTGAAGGGGGGCATAGGTCGAAGTGTGTGTTGGTCGTGCGACGCGTTAGTCGTGCGGCGTGTGACACGGCGCCTCCGGCGCCAGGGAACCTCCGGCTTGCCTTCGGCTCGTTTAATTTTCATAAACATCTTGAAGGGGGGGCATAGGTCGAAGTGTGTGTTGGTCGTGCGGCGCGTCGGTCGTGCAGCGTGTGACCCGGCGCCTCCGGCGCGAGGGAACCTCCGGCTCGCCTTCGGCTCGTTTAATTTTCATAAACATCTTGAAGGGGGGGCATAGGTCGAAGTGTGTGTTGGTCGTGCGGCGCGTTGGTCGTGCGGCGTGTGACACGGCGCCTCCGGCGCGAGGGAACCTCTGGCTCGCCTTCGGCTCATTTTAATTTTTATAAACATCTTGAAGGGGGGCATAGGTCGAAGTGTGTGTTGGTCGAAGTGTGTATTGGTCGTGCGGCGCGTTGGTCGTGCGGCGTGTGACATGGCGCCTCCGGCGCGAGGGAACCTCCGGCTCTCCTTCGGCTCATTTAATTTTCATAAACATCTTGAAGGGGGGGCATAGGTCGAAGTGTGTGTAGGTCGAAGTGTGGCACGGCGCCTCCGACGCAAGGGAACCTGCTTGTTTAATTTTTATATAGCAGGTTGTGCTGAAGGCACGGGTTTGAATCATGTGTTTGAAGCATGTGCTGAAGTTTGTGCTGAACGTTGTGCTGAAGGCACGGGTTTGAAGTAATTGCAGTCATGTCTGTTTACGAGCTAGGTTTGTGCGTGCATTCACATGTGTGTATACTATGAAGGCATTGGTATGTTGCCTGCGGAGGCATGGGTTTGAAGCATGTGAAGTCACGTGTGTGTAGGAGCTAGCTACAGTTGAGGCGTTCTTGGTATGTTTGTGTCTGGATATTTCTCGGAGGCATGGTGACCAGGGTTTGGTGGCACAAAGGCCATTTCATCTCTGGAGCCACGGGAGGATGATCTCCAGAGTCACGCGTAAGGCTATGAGTGTGTGTGTATATTGCCCGGAGGCATGGTGACCCAGGGTTTGGTGGCACAAAGGCCATTTCATCTCTGGAGCCACGGGAGGGTGGTCTCCAGCTCTGGAGGCACGGGAGGGTGGTTTTCAGAGTCACGCGTAATGGTATGTGTGTGTCTGTGGATATTGCCCGGAGGCATGGTGACCCAGGGTTTGGTGGCACAAAGGCCATTTCATCTCTGGAGCTACGGGAGGGTGGTCTCCAGCTCTGGAGGCACGGGAGGGTGGTTTTCTGAGTCACGCGTAATGGTATGTGTGTGTCTGTGGATATTGCCCGGAGGCATGGTGACCCAGGGTTTGGTGGCACAAAGGCCATTTCATCTCTGGAGCTACGGGAGGGTGGTCTCCAGCTCTGGAGGCACGGGAGGGTGGTTTTCTGAGTCACGCGTAATGGTATGTGTGTGTCTGTGGATATTGCCCGGAGGCATGGTGACCCAGGGTTTGGTGACACAAAGGCCATTTAAGCTCTGGAGCCACGGGAGGGTGGTCTCCAGAGTCACGCGTAAGGCTATGAGTGTGTGTGTATATTGCCCGGAGGCATGGTGACCCAGGGTTTGGTGGCATAAAGGCCATTTTATCTCTGGAGCCACGGGAGGGTGGTCTCCAGCTCTGGAGGCACGGGAGGGTGGTTTTTAGAGTCACGCGTAATGGTATGTGTGTGTGGATATTGCCCGGAGGCATGGTGACCCAGGGTTTGGTGGCACAAATGCCTTGTCTTCTCTAGAGCCATGGGAGGGTGGTCTCCAGCTCTGAAGGCATGGGAGGGTGGTTTTCAGAGTCACGCGTAATGGTATGTGTGTGTGTGGATATTGCCCGGAGGCATGGTGACCCAGGGTTTGGTGGCACAAAGGCCTTGTCTTTTCTGGAGCCACGGGAGGGTGGTCTCCAGCTCTGGAGGTACTGGAGGGTGGTTTCCAGAGTCACGCGTAATGGTATGTGTGTGTGTGGATATTGCCCGGGTGCATGGTGACCCAGGGTTTGGTGGCACAAAGGCCTTGTCACCTCTGGATGCACGGGAGGGTGGTCCCTAGAGTCATGCGTAATGGTTCGTTTTGGTAGTCAGTGTTGTCGTATAAATAAGAAGAGGCATTGTTGTTTATAGTTTACTGGCATTCTCTGGTGATGTAAGAGGCATTGTTGTCGAAATACTTCTCTTTTCAACATGAACACGCAATTTCTAACTACATTACATAGAAATATGAGTTATTGACAAATTTTTTTGTCATGTCTAGATAGAATTAGCCTCACGGGCTAAATCAAAAAGTTTTAGTCTTCATTTTTGCTCAAGATCTTGCTAATCTCGTCACCCATTTCACTAGCTTTGACTTAATTCATCTCGCTACTTAAGAGAATTTACATTGCCTCTGCCCTCCAATCTTCGACCTCAACCTGTGAAATTTTGCCAAGAAGAGAAGTATATTATTAGAGTTTGTGCATATAAGTTGTTTATAAGTGAATCTATATAAACTTACTGTCAAATCTTCTAGGTCTTGGACAAACTTTTCACCATTGTAGATGAATGCAAGTTTTAAAACAGCAAATGTTGATTCTCCCTTTTTGTAACGCCCGAATAAATAAGCTACAGTAATCCCCTGATAATGATGCCAGGTCATCGCTTTTACTGTTTGCTAGGAATCACTTAGATTTGAACTAAGTTCAAATTCTGTTTTAAAATAAAGTCAAAATATTAATTACCATAGCTGCAAAACAAAAGTGTCCATAATGTTGCATAAATTCCCAAAGCTATTGTAAAAATAAAACCAACATTTTTGAAACTCCAAAAATGTCCATAGCAATTAAAACAAAGGTTCAACCCCACTTATGAGAGACATTTAAATTTATACATAATTTGTTTAAACTTCAAATAGCCCCCAAAATTTTGGTGCAACACCAAAATATTATGCTAAATTTATGTGCCAAGATTCACATGTGAAAAAAATCATTTGGTAGCTAGAAGAAATAGAAATTGGTAGTGAAACTAAAACAGAAAAGAATAAAAAGGAAAGGAGCAAACAACGGTGCAACTGGGCCTTAAAAGAATAGTGAGGCCCAGCCCACTAGCGACCTCTCCTTCTTCCCCTGTTCACCCGAGTGTGGTGGCTCCCGTGTGAACGTCCATGCCGCAGATCATCCGCGTGTCGACCATCCGGCCCCTCCTCGGCGACTACAAGGCGCCCTCGTTCCCCTCGGCTGAACCCTAGGCCATTCCCCCTTCCTCGCGTCGCCCCCTTCCTCACAGTACACACAACCACCGCCATGGCAATGAATCACCTCGTCGCCGTGGCCAATGTCGACTTTACGTCGAGTTAGCGTGTCTAGAAGAACCGCTGCTGCTCTCTGCTTCGTCCACGAGGGCCAGATCGAATGCATCCTCGCTGCATCGCCGGACCGCGCCGATCCCCTTCGTCGGTGTTCGCCTCGGCCATGGCTTCAACCCACCGTCGTCCGAACCTCCCCGACCCCCTCACGAGCTCGCCATCCACCCCCTCTCGGTGAGCTGTCGCCCCAACCCTTCTCCTTTGTTCCCGATGCAGTAGGCCGCCACACCGCCCACGTCGGCAGCGTCCCGTACACCCTGCTAGCGAATGCCGACCGCGCCGGGGCTGCGCCTTCCGCCACTTCTGCTCCCCTGCATCGCGCTGCCCCACCCCTCTACGCCCTTAGCCCCCGCCGCGGCCCCGCTCAGCACTGCTGCTGCTGCTGCTGCCCGCCTCCGTCGGTGGCCCGTGCTACTCGCCCCCCCGCCTGCTACCTTCGCCTCTGCTGCCCCCGCTACTGCTCCTCCGCGTGCTGCCGCCTCTGCTACGGCCCCGCTGCCGCGCATCGCCGCACCCGGCCGAGGCGACTTCCGCCCTGCTTCATCCGGCCAGACCCGCCGTTGTGCCTCGCTTGCCTCCCGTCGTTGCTGGCGTCGGTGGCAGGCTCTGCCCGCGACTGCGCGCGCCTGCAGCCCCTTCTGCGCTCACCGCCGCCAGCCATGACGGCGCCCGCCTCCACCACTACTCCGCTGGCGCCGCCCCACTCCGCCTTCCCCCCACTCTGCCGCCCCACGCCGGCCATGCCCCCTCGCCGCACCCGCACCTTGCTTCCCCCCTGCCCCCCGCCAGCGCCCGGGCTCGCCCCATCGGGCGCCTGTGGCTGCGCCCGCGTCGCCTAGTGCCCGCTAGGCCTTCGGCCTCAGACAGCCGGGACCCACGCCCCTGTTTTATAAAAAAAGGAGATTAAAAATATAAATATAAATATATATATAAATAATAATAGTAATTAAAATAATTAATTAAATTAATGGTACTTAATTAGCCTAATCATTTAGTTAAACTAATTAACCATGATTAATTAACCCGCTAATTAGTCTAACTACTACTAATTATCTAGTAGTCATTGACGAATGGGCCCCATCTGTTAGTTTGACCGGTCAACGGTCACAGTTGACCGCTGATGTCATGTTGACACTTTGCTGACGTCATCACTCCATTTCAGTTAATATAAATAACTCCGGAAAATGGTTTAATCTTTAAAAATTAATATAAAATAAACCGTAGCTCGGATGGAAAAACTTTGTACATGAAAGTTGGTCAGAACGACGAGACGAATCCGGATACGCAGACCGTTCGTCCGCCACACATCCCTAGCATAGCGAACACACAACTTTCCCCTCTGGTTCATCTGTCTGAAAACGCGAAACACCGAGGATATTTTCCCGGATGTTTCCCCCCTTCACCGGAATCACCTCATACTGCGTTAGGTCACCCCTAGCACCGCGCATTGCCATGTTATGCTTTGTGTTGCTTTGTTTGCTCTGTTATTTATTGTGTTCCCCCTCCGTTACTTCTTTCCGATAGACCCCGAGACCGCTGCCGGTACCCCCGATCGACTATGCTGTTGACGACCCCTCTCTCTTGCCAGAGCAACCAGGCAAGCCCCCCCTTGATCACCAGATATCGCCTACTCTTCTCTATACTGCTTGCATTAGAGTAGTGTAGCATGTTACTGCTTTCCGTTAATCCTATCCTGATGCATAGCCTGTCCTTGCTACTACTGTTGTTACCTTTACCTGCAATCCTAATGCTTAGTATAGGATGCTAGTTTATCATCAGTGGCCCTACCTACTTGTCCGTCTGCCATGCTATACTATCAGGCCGTGATCACTCGGGAGGTGATCACGGGTATATACTATATACTTTATACATGATACATGTGGTGACTAAAGTCGGCTCGGCTCGTGGAGCACCCGCGAGTGATTCACGGATTGGGGGCTGAAAGGACCTTTGTCCCAACGGCCCTTTGTGTGGATCTTTGTGGCGAAGCGACAGGGCAGGTTGAGACCACCTAGGAGAGAGATGGGCCTGGCCCTGGTCGGCGTTCACGGTTATTTCAAGATAACACGTTTAATGAGATCTTGGTATTTGATCTGAGTCTGGCCACTGGCCTATACGCACTAACCATCTACGCGGGGACAGTTATGGGCACTCGACGTCGTGGTATCAGCCGAAGCCTTCGTGACGTCAGCGACTGAGCGGCGCGCGTCGGGTTGGACCGCGTAATGCAACTTCCTTTGTAATGGAGGTTGCTAGGTCTGCTCTCCGGCCGCCCTCGCAACGTGCAGGTGTGTAATGGGCAATGGGCCCAGACCCCTGCGCCATAGGATTTAGACAGGCGTGCTGACCTCTCTGATGTGCCTAGGTAGGGCTGCGATGTGTTGATCTTCCGAGGCTGGGCATGACCCAGGAAAGTGTGTCCGGCCAAATGGGATCGAGCGTGTTGGGTTATGTGGTGCACCCCTGCAGGGAAGTTGATCTATTCGAATAGCCGTGTCCCTCGGTAAAAGGACGACCCGGAGTTGTACCTTGACCTTATGACAACTAGAACCAGATACTTAATAAAACACACCCTTCCAAGTGCCAGATACAACCGGTGGTCGCTCTCTCACAGGGCGACGAGGGGAGGATCATCGATTAGGTTTATGCTATGCGATGCTACTTGGTGAACTTACCATCTACTCTCTTCTACATGCTACAAGATGGAGGTGGCCAGAAGCGTAGTCCTCGACAGGATTAGCTATCCCCCTCTTATTCCGGCTTTCTGCAGTTCAGTCCACATATGATACCCTTATTCCATTTGATACCAATGCATACATATGTAGTGTAGCTCCTTGCTTGCGAGTACTTTGGATGAGTACTCACGGTTGCTTTGCTCCCACTTTTCCCGTTTCTATACTCGATTGCTGCGACCAGACGTTGGAGCCCAGGAGCCAGACACCACCGTTGACGACGACTCCTACTACACTGGAGGTGCCTACTACTACGTGCAGCCCGCTGACGACGACCAGGAGTAGTTTAGGAGGATTCCAGGCAGGAGGCCTGTGCCTATTTCGATTTGTATCCCAATTTGTACTAGCCTTCTTAAGGCAAACTTGTTTAACTTATGTCTGTACTCAGATATTGTTGCTTCTCCTGACTCATCTATGAGCGAGCTCTTGTATTCGAGCCTTCGAGGCCCCTGGCTTGTAATATGATGCTTGTATGACTTATTTTATTTGTAGAGTTGTGTTGTGATATCTTCCCGTGAGCCCCTGATCTTGATCGTACACGTTTGTGTGTATGATTAGTGTATGATTGAATCGGGGGCGTCACAAGTTGGTATCAGAGCTGACTTCCTGTAGGAATCCCCCTTCCACACTCCTTGGCCGAAGTTGAGTCTAGTCATTACAAAACTTTTACTAACATGGCTGTGTGCCTTATGGGCCCACATTGCCATTGGGTGGTATTAGGATCTTTTATTCCTCGTCTATACTCTGGGATTCTGATCTCTCTTCTATTCGGGTGAAATGGTTTTACTAACTCTAACATTAGGATCTCGTGATCACATCCACCCGAAGAGCCCCTTGTTACAGATGATCTCCTGCTGTACCAAAGGATTCCGAAGATACTCTCTGTTGTTCTCTTGAGACTTTGTGCCCATTGCTTTTGCCATCCCCTACCACCGAAATATCCCTATGGGTAAATACCGACACCTGTCATCCTTACTTTTATTCCTAGTTAATCTTGTTATTACAAGATACCCCGAAATTCTCTCTATTGTTTCGAAAATACCTTGTGCCCACTGCCCTTGCAGTTCTTTGCAACCTGAATACCCCTACGAATGATTTCTCGCACTTATCGAGTATCCGCTCATCCCTAGTTGATTCACGTATTTCACAAAAGTCTTCGAAATACCATTCGGTCTTCCAAAAATCCTGAGCAGCCTATTGCTCTTGAAATTCTTGCTTGCTTCCATTATGGTTAATCCCATAAGTCTCATAATCTTATTGGCATCCTTTGCCACTATCATTTTGAGCCCATTGATTCAATGAGTGTGAATGCTCGCAATCCTCAACCAGATCCTAGAATTCATCCTTCCGGCTCAGACGCCATTTTAAACATGAGTTGTTTCTCGACCAATCAAATTGTTGATGATTGTAACTCTAAGACTATTCAACTCATCCATCCCTATTCAGAGCATTGCTTTTGATCCCTTGACTTGGAATCATAATTCCTGTGCAATTGAGATTTGAGTTAGTCAGTTGTTTCTATCATCTGATCCATTTGAATTCTTTCTTCTTCTGGCAGAGTACCAATACTCACATCAGCTCCGTTGTGGATCGTCAGATCCATTGTTGGATTTCATCCGACATCGTCCTTAATATTCAATAACCTTGTGAGCCTTTCCGCAGGTATATAATGCCTTTGGTAAATTGTATCCTCTGCCTTGTCAACCATGCTCTACTTTCGAGCTTGTGTTATTTACTCCTGAAGTTTGTGATATATGTTCCAAAGATGCCCCGATGGGTTGAACCTATGCCTTCCTTAATCTGTGTGAACCCGAAAGATTTCACGGGTCATACTTATATGGTATTGCACCAAGTAAAACTTTCAACAGCTATTGTCATTTTCAAAAAAGCGAGAGGTGAATGGCAGGTTGTACATTGAAGAAGTGGGAGTCGACCTTGAAATTTTTGTTCATGCCCATGGACACGATGTAGATCCTTCCATAGAAGCTTCTTGTAATAATAACTATTTCCTTGATATAATATCCTTTGGTATGGTGAATTGATCCTTTGCAATCATGGTTCCGACCATATGTTCTTCTTTGATCCCATTTCTCGGGCAAGTTTAAGCACTTGTCTTCTATGGGTCATTACACCTGTCCAACCTTTACTTTGATCTTTCATCGAGTATTACACCCTGGTATCTCGAGATTATCACGGAACTGCATAACTTCTTATGAGTTCTCCATCAAGTACTACAATCTCACTAATTCCATTTTTTTCTTCACGGGACCTGAGTCATTAAACACTCAAGGACACCTATAACTGAATTGAGTCTGCATCGCGATTAAACAACTATTAGTAATCTTCTTTACTTACAAGTTTGTACTCGATCACTTCATTTCTAGCCTGATCGGCTATATCAGTATCGTGCTGACTTTAACTGTGCTACCTGATCCTTATTCCTGGAGCACCACTTTCGGCGATGAGCTAAGCTTACGTCGATCTTCCTTGTCTTATCATTTCACCTCGAACAGCAAGCTTGATTATGGGTTGGTGTCGTATACGTGGTTCCAATAATCTTTCGCTGCATTAGTCCTGTTGCTTGATGTAGCTGTTGTTCAATTGCTTCTTCGTGGAGCCTTTCGACAAAATTTGTCATGATCATCATAAACATTCTGAGCTCTTCCAGGATATTAGTTGAATTCATGTTGAGAAATACCATCCTTGCCCTTGATGATTTGGGTTAACATCGACAACATCCTTGATTTCCCTTCCCACACAAAACTTGTTCTAGTTTTGCATTGTACCTCGAGTTCCTTGCTATCTGACTTATGTTATGCTCTACCTTGGAGTATTACCATCGTTTATGTCAAGAATGTCGTGAGGATTTCACCACCTCTTATGAATTATTGGTGCAAGTAATACTTCTCACCATATCCGTTCATTCCTTGGTCCCCATGTGTTTCTAACCAGAAAACCGACAATTGAACTATGATGTGCCACTTCAAAAGTTCTAGCAACACTATTGCTTTGAAGTTAATGGTCGATATTTCATTCTTAGACCATTGGTTATCGAATCACCATTCTAACATTGATCATACTACCTAAGCCCATATTTCGGGTGCACTTTTCAACCAATGTTTATTTGTGTATGTTTTCCTCGAGCATACCTCATTATATCATTTGATCTGACGAATGTTATCTCCTTGTTCACATAATTGTGGAAATCCATTTTATTGGAAATCTCGATGAATTTTTCGCTGAGTCCACCAGCCACATCCTCATCCTCTCCTTGGTTTAATGATGAACTCTTTTTTCGGAACTTGATTTCATAGATCATTTCCTGAGAATCTTACAATGGCATCTCGTCAATTTGTGTTGCTCATTTCTTCTCAGGCATCCTGAGTCTGAGGTATTGTTACCGTTTCCTTTTCAGCAAGGTTGTCCATTCTTCCATGAGGAAATTGTAAAACTTATTCTACAAGTTATTCATGATGGATCCTTTGTGTTTCCAAAGTCTGATCTTCATCTGATGACCATGTCTATGCTATCTTGAAGCATGTCTATGGTACTCTGATTTTCAACAAGAACATTTGAAGCCCAATGTTAAATGTTTCTTGCTCAATTATCCAAACACCATAGTATGGCTAATGTCATGAAATTTCTCTTCCCTTACCTAAAGAGTTTTCTACATTATATCATGTCATGGATATCATGCTCTACTTGTCCTTGGGAAGGATATACCCTTGAAATATGTGTTTAAACACATTTTCCTTTCCATTGTTCTGTTTAATCTGATAATCATATTTTCCTTTCCATTGTTTGGTTTAACCTTTCTTGTGATCTATATGATCTAAGCAGTAATATTCTCCTGCTTGTGTAAACACCTCGGTGTACAGTTCTATCAGCAAGACCCTGTTACTATTATTGATGACATCCCGGTAGCCACCGATGGACAAGAACCTTGCCTATTGGTCCGCCTCGTTCAACCAGCAGGAAAAATGGTTCTCTTCGTCCCTCGCCCTTGGTACCGATGTTGTTGCTGACATAACTGACACGCGATACTCTGACCTGCCTTGCCATCTTGATCGTGCAAATTGATTAGTGCCTTCCTGTTGTTAACCCACATGGCGGGCCCATAATCCACAGTTCCATAGGATCGAAACCTGACTCTCCTATACACCCCTGTTGCCAAAGATATTCCTCGCTCTTGGCTCCATAAGTAATTCACGAGCCACCTTCCGAAAGATCATCAATTCTGGTATCAAACACAACACTTATTCCCGTTGCTCTGAAACCCCTCGCACACTCTATTTCAGGCATCGAATGATTTCCTACCTGCTTAAAAACTTCCCGTTCTTACTTTAAATCTCTCGATGTAATTCCTGAGTTCCAGCTCGAGAGGTACTTATATGTTCCTTCATGGGATAAACCCATATGATTAACCCTTATAGCATTCTATCATTGGAGGACTGCCCCCTTACCTATTCATAAGTACGATGAAGATCCGGAAGGAAGGATGACAGCTTCGTGATGACACAACGATTTATAGGAATGACGACTTCAAAGTAAGGGATCAACTTCTTTGAGAAGAGCAACCTAAAACGAGAAGACCCATTAGAACTTCGTAACCTATCCTTCCCCTTAGCTATACCTCTTAAATCTCGGGACGAGATTTCTTGTAGTGGAGGAGATTTGTAACGCCCGAATAAATAAGCTACAGTAATCCCCTGATAATGATGCCCGGTCATCGCTTTTACTGTTTGCTAGGAATCACTTAGATTTGAACTAAGTTCAAATTCTGTTTTAAAATAAAGTCAAAATATTAATTACCCAAGCAGCAAAACAAAAGTGTCCATAATGTTGCATAAATTCCCAAAGCTATTGTAAAAATAAAACCAACATTTTTGAAACTCCAAAAATGTCCATAGCAATTAAAACAAAGGTTCAACCCCACTTATGAGAGACATTTAAATTTATACATAATTTGTTTAAACTTCAAATAGCCCCCAAACTTTTGGTGCAACACCAAAATATTATGCTAAATTTATGTGCCAAGATTCACATGTGACAAAAATCATTTGGTAGCTAGAAGAAATAGGAATTGGTAGTGAAAACTAAAACAGAAAAGAATAAAAAGGAAAGGAGCAAACAACGGTGCAACTGGGCCTTAAAAGAATAGTGAGGCCCAGCCCACTAGCGACCTCTCCTTCTTCCCCTGTTCACCCGAGTGTGGTGGCTGCCGTGCGAACGTCCATGCCGCAGATCATCCGCGTGTCGACCATCCGTCCCCTCCTCGGCGACTACAAGGCGCCCTCGTTCCCCTCGGCTGAACCCTAGGCCATTTCCCCTTCCTCGCATCGCCCCCTTCCTCACATTACACACAACCGCCGCCATGGCAATGAACCACCTTGTCGCCGCGGCCAACGTCGACTTTACGTCGAGTTAGCGTGTCTAGAAGAACCGCTGCTGCTCTCTGCTTCGTCCACGAGGGCCAGATCCAACGCATCCTCGCTGCATCGCCGGACCGCGCCGATCCCCTTCGTCGGTGTTCGCCTCGGCCACGGCTTCGACCCACCGTCGTCCGAACCTCCCCGACCCCCTCACGAGCTCGCCATCCACCCCCTCTCGGTGAGCCGTCGCCCCAACCCTTCTCCTCTGTTCCCGATGCAGTAGGCCGCCACACCGCCCACGTCGGCAGCGTCCCGTACCCCTGCTTGTGAATGCCGACCGCGCCGGGGCTGCGCCTTCCGCCACTGCTGCTCCCCTGCATCGCGCTACCCCACCCCTCTGCGCCCTTAGCCCCTGTCGCGACCCCGCTCAGCACTGCTGCTGCTGCTGCCCGCCTCCGTCGGCGGCCCGTGCTACTCGCCCCCCCGCCTGCTACCTTCGCCTCTGCTGCCCCCGCTACTGCTCCTTCGCGTGCTGCCGCCTCTGCTACAGCCCCGCTGCCGCGCATCGCCGCACCCGGCTGGGGCGACTTCCGCCCTGCTTCGTCCGGTCGGACCTGCCGTCGTGCCTCGCTTGCCTCCCGTCGTTGCTGGCGTCGGTGGCAGGCTCTGCCCGCGACCGCGCGCGCCTGCAGCCCCTTCCGCGCTCACCGCCGCCAACCATGACGGCGCCCGCCTCCACCACTACTCCGCTGGCGCCGCCCCACTTCGCCTTCCCCCCCACTCTGCTGCCCCGCGCCGGCCATGCCCCCTCGCCGCACCCGCACCTCGCTTCCCCCCCGCCCCCCGCCAGCGCCCGGGCTCGCCCCATCGGGCGCCCGTGTCGCCCAGTGCCCGCTAGGCCTTGGGCCTCAGACAGCCGGGACCCACGCCCCCGTTTTATAAAAAAGGAGATTAAAAAATATATATATATAATAATAGGAATTAAAATAATTAATTAAATTAATGGTACTTAATTAGCCTAATCATTTAGTTAAACTAATTAACCATGATTAATTAACCTGCTAATTAGTCTAACTACTACTAATTATCTAGTAGTCATTGACGAATGGGCCCCATTTGTCAGTTTGACCGGTCAACGGTCACAGTTGACCGCTGATGTCATGTTGACACTTTGCTGACGTCATCACTCCATTTCAGTTAATATAAATAACTCCGGAAAATGGTTTAATCTTTAAAAATTAATATAAAATAAACCGTAGCTCGGATGGAAAAACTTTGTACATGAAAGTTGGTCAGAACGATGAGACGAATCCGGATACGCAGCCCGTTCGTCTGCCACACATCCCTAGCATAGCGAACACACAACTTTCCCCTCTGGTTCATCTATCTGAAAACGCGAAACACCGAGGATATTTTCCCGGATGTTTCCCCCCTTCACCGGAATCACCTCATACTGCGTTAGGTCACCCCTAGCACCGCGCATTGCCATTTATGCTTTATGTTGCTTTGTTTGCTCTGTTATTTATTGTGTTCACCCTCCGTTACTTCTTTTCGATAGACCCCGAGACCGCTGCCGGTACCCCCGATCGACTATGCTGTTGACGACCCCTCTCTCTTGCCAGAGCAACCAGGCAAGCCCCCCCTTGATCACCAGATATCGCCTACTCTTCTCTATACTGCTTGCATTAGAGTAGTGTAGCATGTTACTGCTTTCCGTTAATCCTATCCTGATGCATAGCCTGTCCTTGCTACTACTGTTGTTACCTTTACCTGCAATCCTAATGCTTAGTATAGGATGCTAGTTTATCATCAGTGGCCCTACCTACTTGTCCGTCTGCCATGCTATACTATCAGGCCGTGATCACTCGGGAGGTGATCACGGGTATATACTATATACTTTATACATGATACATGTGGTGACTAAAGTCGGGTCGGCCCGTGGAGCACCCGCGAGTGATTCACAGATTGGGGGCTGAAAGGACCTTTGTCCCAACGACCCTTTGTGTGGATCTTTGTGGCGAAGCGACAGGGCAGGTTGAGACCACCTAGGAGAGAGGTGGGCCTGGCCCTGGTCGGCGTTCACGGTTATTTCAAGATAACACGTTTAACGAGATCTTGGTATTTGATCTGAGTCTGGCCACTGGCCTATACGCACTAACCATCTACGCGTGGACAGTTATGGGCACTCGACGTCATGGTATCAGCCGAAGCCTTCGTGACGTCAGCAACTGAGCGGCGCGCGTCGGGTTGGACCACGTAATGCAACTTCCTTTGTAATGTAGGTTGCTAGGTCTGCTCTCCGGCCGCCCTCACAACGTGCAGGTGTGCAATGGGCGATGGGCCCAGACCCCTGCGCCATAGGATTTAGACCGGCGTGCTGACCTCTGTGATGTGCCTAGGTAGGGCTGCGACGTGTTGATCTTCCAAGGCTGGGCATGACCCAGGAAAGTGTGTCCGGCCAAATGGGATCGAGCGTGTTGGGTTATGTGGTGCACCCCTGCAGGGAAGTTGATCTATTCGAATAGCCGTGTCCCTTGGTAAAAGGACGACCCGGAGTTGTACCTTGACCTTATGACAACTAGAACCGGATACTTAATAAAACACACCCTTCCAAGTGCCAGATACAACCGGTGGTCGCTCTCTCACAGGGCGACGAGGGGAGGATCATCGGTTAGGTTTATGCTATGCGATGCTACTTGGTGAACTTACCATCTACTCTCTTCTACATGCTGCAAGATGGAGGTGGCTAGAAGCATAGTCCTCGAGAGGATTAGCTATCCCCCCCTTATTCCGGCTTTCTGCAGTTCAGTCCACATATGATACCCTTATTCCATTTGATACCAATGCATACATATGTAGTGTAGCTCCTTGCTTGCGAGTAATTTGGATGAGTACTCACGGTTACTTTGCTCCCTCTTTTCCCCTTTCTATACTCGATTGCTGCGACCAGATGTTGGAGCCCAGGAGACAGACACCACCGTCGACGACGACTCCTACTACACTGGAGGTGCCTACTACTACGTGCAGCCCGTTGACAACGACCAGGAGTAGTTTAGGAGGATCCCAGGCAGGAGGCCTGTGCCTCTTTCGATCTGTATCCCAGTTTGTGCTAGCCTTCTTAAGGCAAACTTGTTTAACTTATGTCTGTACTCAGATATTGTTGCTTCTGCTGACTCGTCTATGAGCGAGCTCTTGTATTCGAGCCTTCGAGGCCCCTGGCTTGTAATATGATGCTTGTATGACTTATTTTATTTGTAGAGTTGTGTTGTGATATCTTCCCGTGAGCCCCTGATCTTGATCGTACACGTTTGTGTGTATGATTAGTGTACGATTGAATCGGGGGCGTCACAAGTTGGTATCAGAGCCGACTGCCTGTAGGAATCCCCCTACCACACTCCTTGGCCGAAGTTGAGTCTAGTCATTACAAAACTTTTACTAACATGGCTATGTGCCTTATGGGCCCATGTTGCCATTGGGTGGTATTAGGATCTTTTATTCCTCGTCTATACTCTGGGATTCTGATCTCTCTTCTATTCAGGTGAAATGGTTTTACTAACTCTAACATTAGGATCTCGTGATCACATCCACCCGAAGAGCCCCTTGTTACAGATGATCTCCTGCTGTACCGAAGGATTCCGAAGATACTCTCTGTTGTTCTCTCGAGACTTTGTGCCCATTGCTTTTGCCATCCCCTACCACCGAAATATCCCTATGGGTAAATACCGACACCTGTCATCCTTACTTTTATTCCTAGTTAATCTTGTTATTACAAGATACCCCGAAATTCTCTCTATTGTTCCGAAAATACCTTGTGCCCACTGCCCTTGCAGTTCTTTGCAACCTGAATACCCCTACGAATAATTTCTCACACTTATCGAGTATCCGCTCATCCCTAGTTGATTCACGTATTTCACAAAAGTCTTCAAAATACCATTCGGTCTTCCGAAAATCCTGAGCAGCCTATTGCTCTTGAAATTCTTGCTTGCTTCCATTATGGTTAATCCCATAAGTCTCATAATCTTATTGGCATCCTTTGCCACTATCATTTTGAGCCCATTGATTCAATGAGTGTGAATGCTCGCAATCCTCAACCAGATCCTAGAATTCATCCTTCTGGCTCAGACGCCATTTTAAACATGAGTTAGTTCTCGACCAATCAAATTGTTGACCATTGTTCCTCTAAGACTATTCATCTTATCCATCCCTATTTAGAGCATTGCTTCTGATCCCTTGACTTGGAATCATAATTCCTGTGCAATTGAGATTTGAGTTAGTCAGTTGTTTCTATCATCTGATCCATTTGCATTCTTTCTTCTTCTGGAAGAGTACCGATACTCACATCAGCTCCGTTGTGGATCGTCAGATCCATTGTTGGATTTCATCCGACATCGTCCTTAATATTCAATAACCTTGTGAGCCTTTCCGCGGGTATATAATGCTTTTGGTAAATTGTATCCTCTGCCTTGTCAACCATGCTCTACTTTCGAGCTTGTGTTATTTACTCCTGAAGTTTGTGATATATGTTCCAAAGAGGCCCCAATGGGTTGAACCTATGCCTTCCTTAATCTGTGTGAACCCGAAAGATTTCACGGGTCATACTTATCTGGTATTGCACCAAGTAAAACTTTCAACATCTATTGTCATTTTCAAAAAAGCGAGAGGTGAATGGCAGGTTGTACATTGAAGAAGTGGGAGTCGACCTTGAACTTTTTGTTCATGCCCATGGACACGATGTAGATCCTGCCATAGAAGCTTCTTGTAATAATAACTATTTCCTTGATATAATATCCTTTGGTATGGTGAATTGATCCTTTGCAATCATGGTTCCGACCATATGTTCTTCTTTGATCCCATTTCTCGGGCAAGTTTAAGCACTTGTCTTCTATGGGTCAATACACATGTCCAAACATTCTGAGCTCTTCCAGGATATTAGTTGAATTCATGTTGAGAAATACCATCCTTGCCCTTGATGATTTGGGTTAACATCGACAACATCCTTGATTTCCCTTCCCACACAAAACTTGTTCTAGTTTTGCATTGTACCTCGAGTTCCTTGCTATCTGACTTATGTTATGCTCTACCTTGGAGTATTACCATCGTTTATGTCAAGAATGTCGTGAGAATTTCACCACCTCTTATGAATTATTGGTGCAAGTAATACTTTTCACCATATCTGTTCATTCCTTCGTCCCCGTGTGTTTCTAACCAGAAAACCGACAATTGAACTATGATGTGCCACTTCAAAAGTTCTAGCAACACTATTGCTTTGAAGTTAATGGTCGATATTTCATTCTTAGACCATTGGTTATCGAATCACCATTCTAACATTGATCGTACTACCTATGCCCATATTTCGGGTGCACTTTTCAACCAATGTTTGTCCTAGTATGGTGTTGAAGACTTCTTTAAACCTAGGTACCTGGGAATATTGCATTTTGTAATTAATTGTTTTTATATTGCAACTTGTAAAACTGAAAAAATTGTTATGTATAAATGCTTACGATTGCCAACTTATGAACATGATATTCCTCAAATCGTCTTTCTCTTTCTTCTGCAGCATCTTCATTTTCCCGAAGAACTCGATTTGCTTCATTTTCCTCCAATTCATCTACGTCTATATTTTCTTTCTCAAATTCCTCAGGAGTCGTTTCTCGAGGATCAATAATGTGAACTCTGTTTTTGTATTTGTCCAGCACATATAGTACATAGCGGTCATCCTTCTCCATTGGAATGAATATCTGCATACAAAATACTTGTTTCTTAGATGACAGTTTAATATAAAGTAATTTAATAGAATGCATATTTTGAGATTTTGTCAGGGAGGAAAGGGTTGTTACCATGTTTGCTGTTGAGAGCTTTTTCTGTTGATTTTTCTTGAGATACATGGGAACCAGCTGATTCTTTCTTTTTAGCAATTCAGTCTTAAATTTTTTAATACCAGTTTTGTGATGCTTTAAATCCAATATATGCTGCAAACAATAATTACGATGAAAAAAACTGTTAGAAAAAAGCTGTGTAACAATATAAAAAGAGTAGTTGTTGCAATATAGACAAGATTTTGCTTTTTAAAATTTTACCTCTGTAAAGTTTGGGCCTAATATTACTCTGTCACTCTGTTTTGAATCTTGTCTGCTTTCCCATATTTCTGCTATGTCATCGAGGACCCTCTTTTCCATATGATGTGGTATGTTCGTTTGTGCTGGTCTTGGACCAAATACTGCCTTCAGTTGGGCTCTAGTTAGTTGCGTGCTTTCACCGTCCCTGCGGATGCGTCTAAATATAGTTTTGCTGCGACAGGGAGATTAAATAATTTTGGAGGTCACGGTCAGTGAGAAACAGATTTTTACATTATTTTTGGCCTCTGTGCAACTATTTTGAGGTGCAATAGAAAACAACTCACTTTTTGTATTCCTCCTGCCAGCTGTCGCTCATGACTAGATGGAAGAGGTTGGACGCCTCCGTTGTGTGTTGGAAGCAATGAGAATGTTTTGGGTATAGTCTGGTGCTTTGTCTTTTGTCCCTTTTAGTTTTATCTGTTTCTATCAGCGGAAGCAGGTATGTGATATGTAAGCTCTACTGATACGAAAGACATTGGTGAACCGTGGGATGGGTTGGTTATTACAAAAAAAAGATAAGTAGAAATTATTTTCTTACCTTTGTTGGCGGAAAAGAACTTTGAAGTTTCTGGTTTGATTTTTTTGATTCTTCCAGGTAGTTCCTGTCACTTTACTTAGTTTGTTTCACCAAATATGGCTGTAAAAAGGAACTCTGGTTTCCACTCGGCATCAATGTTGCTTTGCTGCATGGAGGTCATTGGATATTCTTTTATTTGTTCTTTCATGAGATAATTGTAGTATTCAAGTAGTGCTGCTTGTAAAAATTAAAATTGATGCTCTCGAACTATTCACTTACATCGAAATCCTCCTCTTCTTTTATGAGATCAATGCCATTCCAGTATTTTGCAAATTGAACCATGAAGTGTCCGCATTGGGTACCCTACTGTTTTGGCACGTAAACTCTGTTAGGTGTTTCTGCTATCCTTGACCAGTTCGGTTCGCCGTTGGCTCGTAGCTCCACTTCGCCGTAATGCTTCTTCATGAGTGCGTGCATCCTTTAATCTGTGATTACGGTTTGGTGTTATTGTTGGGTTTTGGCATTAAACAAGGGAATGTAGGAACTGTAAAACCAATTAGAAAACAAGGTTGAATTGACGTACCAGTTCTGGGTGATCCTTATGGTGTGTTTTCCATGTTTTTTTCCGTCTCCGACTCTGTAATTTAGTGAGTCAAGTATGTCGATGGAGCTCGTGTACTTGTTGAGCACGTATAGTGTGTAGTGTTTATTTGTGTTGTGAGGTATCATAATCTGCGGTGTTTGGAGTCAGAGTGAGTTAAAGTTCATTCTTGTTAGGAGAATTAAATGACATGTAAATGTGCAATCTGTAGGAAAAATGAATTATGTTTGTATATTTCTATTAACTTACTAGCTTTTTCTTTAAAAGTTCCTTCCCTGTTACAAGGGGTGCAAACTATTTCAATGCTTCGTCCTCATTGAATTCTGCTAGTCCTCCTTCTTCTCCAATTTTAACACCGAGCACGATCTGCGACCAATTTTTTTTGTAGTTTTAGCACAATCTTTTGTAATCACTAAAATGATGCAATTGTTTTTGTCAAATTGGACTTTATACATTTGCAAATTCTACGGGAAGTATTGCTTTATCGGTTGTGTTGTATTGTTGCTGCAGTGTCCACTCTTCGAATAATGCGTTTGCTATGGATCCCTCCATCTGTCCTTGATCTCCTTTCCGTAGCTGTTCCATCATTTGTTTTCCTGTAATCCAATCGGGTCGCTTCGAGCTAATATATAGGTTTAGACTGCAAGCAGAAAAAGTTTATACATTTGTTAGGTTGGTTTAAAAAGGGGCAACATTTCTTTGTTTTTTTGTTGTGACAAGAGAAAGTACTTACTCTCCGCATTCGTCCTGTCCTTCTTTGCTGAATAGGTTTTCATGAAGTGCTCTGGCTTTGTCCATAAATTTGAAATCTCCTGGGACAAAAGTAGGAATTTTCCCATGCAGCCTTGTTGAAGGCTTTACCGGTCTCTTCTTGACCGAGATTTTCTTGTCTGAGCTATTCTCAGATGATTGAGGCATTGAATGCTCTCCTGATTCTTGCTGCAAGATTGTCAGATACGGCGTGGGATTTTTGTCGAATTCATAGCTTTCATATTGATTCATCCATGTTTTGATTACATCGAATTCAATGCCCGTCTTTACATGCTCGTTGTATACCTCTAGTTGGAGCGGGTTAAGGCTTGAAAGAAATTCAGCAACTTCGTCCTGCTTTTCCATTGTTTTGGGTTTTAGGAAATCTAGAGATGGTGCTGTAGATGCCTTGCTGATTGCTTGTCGAGCCTGTTTCTTCTTGAAGAAGAACAAGTTGTTTCTTCTGCTCAGAAACCTGTTCTTGTGTATTTGGTGCGTCGTTGCTTGTGTGATCCTCTTTTAAATCAGTGCCTGTTTGTTCAAGTTGACCTGTGCTCGGGGTATTGCTGTTGATATTTTGCTCATCTGTTTGCTCTTCAGAGTGGTGTGGTATCTTGTCGTCTGGTGGTGGTTGATCTGGTTCTATTGGTGGATCCTTTTCTTCGTGGTCTGTGCAAGATTCTTGGGCAATGGCGTGTCTGCTGACATCCATAACCTCTTTGTGTTTACTGGATATATCAATAACTTCATGTTCTTTTGGCTTGGGATTTGGCGGAAACTCTTCTAGTATGCAACATTCTGTCTGTTGCATTTCTTTGTCTCCCATATGAACTTCATACTTCAGCATATCTGTTAGAATAAAAAATAAAAAAAAAGAATATTACTTCTTCTAGTGTGACCAAATTGTAAGGATTAGTTTCTGAAAAGACTAACCTATTGTACACCTGATTAATGACAGTTTGGTATTCCCTCTGTGTTGACTGATTAGTTGATATAGAATTTTTTTCCTCAACTCTGGTACTTGTTCTGGCTCTAAGTTTGCTGTTGTTCCATCATTGGAGTAGTGCTTCAGGTTCATGTACATATAGAATGTGCAGTCCATTCTGCATGTAGAGGAATGGTACTAGTAAGATTGTTGCATTCAAGAAACGGAAAGAAGAGAAGTGTTGGAGCAATGGTAGTGGTAATTGTTGCATCAAAAACACGAAAGAACAGCTTCATTTCAGTAATTGTAGTATTGAATCTTTTGTTGAAAAAAAGAAAGAAGTGAAATGTTGCAAGTGCTTACGTGTCTTCTCCTTGAAGTGGCACCTGCAGTTTGACCCTCTTGAAATGGTCGATGCTTTTTTGTGAAAGATGTAGCTCTGTGCTTACGTGCTTCCATATTTTCATTAATTTGCTTGTTACATTGTTGAAGAATTCTATTGTGTCTGGATATGCAGTTGAAGAGTCAAGGAGTTCAAAGCGCTGTTTTTGCATGTTAACTGTAATGGTGAAGTAATGACTTGTATTTTCGTCTTGCTTAAATCCGCGCAACGAACATGGTAGAAGGAACTGCAAAACAAAAAAATAAAAATAAAATATTTGGAAATCTTCTTATATTTAGAAACATAAAATAAAAACATAACCTTTCATAACATATATGCAAGCTGATATGCTTACCATGTTATAATCTTGCAGTTTTTCTTCTTGTTGCATGTTGAAAAATGATGTAAGCCTGGCAGGTAGTAATTTTTTCTAATGTGTTCTTGATCATTATTTCTGTAGCACATTGGATCTTCGTCGTCGGCTTCCTTTATCGAGTGCTGCTTGTTTTGTCATGGGTAGACAAAGGGAATTTGTAAGTTCAGTTATAAAGTCATATATATTGTTTTAAACGTGATTCTTTTGCCGTGATCTTTACTTACAGTGTTGATTAACGACATAATCTTTCTCCCTGTGCCATTTAGTTGTTTTCTCAAGATTGTTAGCATGGGCTCGATTGCTTCGGTGCGTACTGAATTACCGACCTTGAAACTTTCGGCGACATGGCCTAGATTGACATCAAACTTGTTCGTTGTAATGAAAAGCTCATCCCTGCAAAGTATATTTATAAAAATGTTTTAGTTTACACATGATACAGTCAAAATGATCGTGTGTAATAATGTGTTTTGTGTTAGTTTCATGAACTTACATTTCTCTCTGTGTCCACGGCTTCCATACAGCGTTGTACAGGTCTTCGATGGCTTTGTTGACGGAATCACTATCTTTGTCCCCTTTCTCCACTGTGCCTGCGATGATTTTGAATTTAATATAAATAACTCCAAGTCACAAGATGACAAGATAGAAATTAAGTTTATATTGTCTTGCCTGCTTCGATGCTAGAAGATATGTGCTGTCCAGTGTTGTTCTTTTCTTGTTCTCCTTCTGCTTGTTGCGGCATATTTTGTTCTTCTTTTTCCATTGTACCCTTTTGTTCCTTTTTTCTGCATCTTCATATGAGTCATCTGTATCTTTCTTAGTATCATGTTTTTCCTTGTCAACCGTCGTGTCTTGCTGTTGGTCTTTTCCGTCTTGTTTTTTAGTCTCGACCTGGTTGGCACTGACCTCTCTGCCAGGGGAATTGGCATCGTTTGATGGTGTAGGGTTTTCTTCGATGGGTTCTTCTTCTTTCTCTGGAACAATGTGTGTGTCTGCTTCATTGCTTGTATGTCCGTGGTCGCCTTCTTTGTCTTTCTGCGTTATCATTGAAAAAGCATTGAAAGAATTTAACTTGCTACTTTATTTCAATTATAGCAGATGTTATGGGAAAACAACGAATTGTTTGGTGCCTTGTTTGAGCTTTTTGATTGTGATTAAGTCATTTAATGTTGTGGAAATATTTTTGTGCAACTTCACCTGTTGAGCTGTCGTTGGTGATGCTGACTGTTCCACCCGTTCTTCGTCGAGTGTAGTTTCTTGGGTATCCTCCTGTTCTTTGTTTTGGTGTTCATCGTCACTGTCATGTTTTTTGTCTTGCAGCTGTTCAGTCATAAAGGTTGCTAAGTTTGAGTGCATTTTAGTTCTCATGGAACTACTTTATATTTTCGTAGAATCAGCTTATGTAACTTTACCTCCTCAATCATTGCTGCTGAATGTTGTGCTTGTTCTTCGTTGAGTGGAGGTTTTTGGGCATCTTCTTCTTCTTCCTCTTTCTTTTGTAGTTCATCGCCGATGCCTTCATTTTTTTCTTGTAGCTTTTGAAACACAGAGGTGGCTAAGTGACAGTGCATTTGAGGTTTCACATAGCTATTTTATACTTTGATAGGACCAACGTTTGTAACTTTACATTTTCAGTCATTGTTGCTGCTGCCGTCTCTGCTGTGTGTTTTTCGGTGAGTGAATATTTTTGGGCTTGGTCTTCTGTTATGTTGATGACTGCTTTTTGAAGAACATATTGCCCTTCTTCAGTGTCCTCCTTTTGCTCATTGGTCTCCTCTCTCTGCTATGCAGGAAAGTAGTGAAATGTCAAATGCGTGTTTTTCAACTATAAGTTCATGAAGAGGTGTTATGTGTTTTCACCTCTGTATTTGTTGTTGTTACTGCTGATTCTTCGTTCAGTGGTGGTTTTGGGTCCTTTTCTTGCTCTTTATTTTGCTGTTCATCGTCATTGACCTTGTTTTTTTCTTGCAGCTGTTCAAACATAGAGGCAGCAAAGTGAGAGTCCATTGGAGTGAGTACAAATGTGTTAGGTTGAAGTTTATTTTATTCTGCACGCAGCAGTTTTATAATTTCATAGTTGCAGGTTTCGTAAGTTTACCTTTTCAGTCGTTGACGCCGCCGCTGTCTCTTGTAGCTGTTGTTCGATCAGTGATTTTTTTGTGGCTTGGTCTTCAGTGGCATTATTGTCTATCGTTTGAAGAACATGTTTGGGTTCTTCATTGGGCTCCCCTGGTTGTGTTTGATGGTCTTGATTGTTGATGGTTTCTTGAGATTCTTGTGTCTGCACCATCACAATTTTTTAAGAAATGGGTGCATTTCTGACTATTTCAGTTACAAATTTTTTTATAAGACCTCTATCTCTGGAGTTGCAGGACTGTCTACTCCTTGTATTACGGCTTCTCCTTGTCTCGTGTTGTCCTCTAGTTTTTCCTGTTGAATGTCTATGGCAGTGCTTTTGCTTGCTTCCTCTTCCTGTTTAATAAAAATTGAAATTATAGATTGAACTTCATTTGTGTCTAAGCTTTGTAACCTCACTTCTTCAACCTCTTTAGATGTTGTTGTTTGAAGTTGTTGATCTTCGAGATCAGCGTACTCGTTTGTTTCCTGCATTTGTTCAAAGAAAATGGTGAGACACCCCTTATAATATTTGTGTTGACGTGGCGGGGTGTATTAGGTAGTTGAGACATCATAAAAATATTTTGAAAAGTGGTTGTTGTTGTTTAATTTTTACCTCCGTGTTGATGACTGGGTTATTTGTGCATGCATCTACTGTTTCTTTGTCAGGTATAACAGTCTCTTGTTTGTCATCTGCTAGGATGTCTTGTGGTTTCTCCTTTGTACTCGTGATGGTGATCTGCAATGTTGTGGCGCTGGAAATCTCTTGTACACAAGGTTCCTGTTGTGTGCCCCCTTCGTCTGTTTGAGGTTCACTATGGGGTTCAATTTCATCACGGGTTGTCTCTTGGTCTTGCAGTGTTTGTGATACCTGGAGATCAAACAATATGAGTTTGCGGTTCACTTTCTTTCCTGCCATTTATGAGTTTTCGGTGTTGGTAATAGTGGGGTATGGAAGTTTACCTCCTCTTCATTGTTTTCTTCTTCTTTGTCATTTGTTATGCTAACGGTTGATTGTGGGTTAGGCTCTTGCATTTGTTTGGCTGGGCTTCTGACTTGATTGTTCTTCAGCTGAACCTAAATTTTGTTGGAGGTTTGTCAGTTCACTTAAAACTCTATCCGGTTTTGAAAGGAAAAATGGATGTTCATACTAACCTCTTCACAGGTTCTGACGTCAATCGTATCTTGTTCTTGTGTTGGGGTAGTTGTTGTTGTAGCATTGTCTGCTGTGAGGTTGCTTTGTTTGTTGTGTTCATTCGTGTTTTTGGGGTTGTTGACACCATCCTGCCATTGGAGTTCATCTTGGCCTGACGTGCTATTGGTACGTTCCTGAAAGCATTGAGGCAGTTCTTTTCAGTTTAGGTATGAAAACAGGGGTTTGCTTTAGTGTGCGCATGGCACCATGCATTAGTATTTACTTACCTATTTTTGCCGCTTTATCTTGTTCTTGTCAATGCCTATGTCCCTTGATTTTGCTCTTCTCTTCCTCTCTTCGTCTTCTTCTTCTTTCTTTTTTTCTCCTTTCTCTTGGTTCTGTTGTGGCTACGATTTCATTCGTGCGGTTGGCATCGGCTAGTCTACTTGAGGTTGCTGGATCTGCTTGCTCTAGTGTCTGCAGGGTCGCGTTGTGTAACGCCCTCGATGCGGCTATATCTCCCACGTGTCGTAGCACGACTTAGAGGGATAACCACATTGAAAGCAATGTCGCAAGTGAGGTAATCTTCACACAACCCATGTAATACATAAGGGAAAAAGATACATAGTTGGCTTACAATCGCCACTTCACACAATTACATGAATAAAGCATTACATCATCCAAATACAATCAAGGTCCGACTACGGAACCAAAATAAAAGAAGACTACCCCAAAAGCTACACAGATCCTCGATCGTCCCGACTGGGCTCCACTACTGATCAACTGGAAAACGAAACAACATAAAGGACAAGATCTTCACCGAGCTCCTCCTTGAGCTTGGTTGCGTCATTTGCACGGTTCAACGGCACCTGCAAGCTGGTTTTGGAAGTATCTGTGAGTCACGGGGACTCAGCAATCTCACACCCTCGCGATCAAGACTATTTAAGCTTATGGGTAAGGTAAAAGGTATGAGGTGGAGCTGCAGCACGCGACTAGCATATATGGTGGCTAACATACGCAAATGAGAGCGAGAAGAGAAGGCAAAAGCACGGTCGAACAACTATGATCAATAAGTGATCCGAGAACAACCTATGTCAAGCATAACTCCAACACCGTGTTCACTTCCCGGACTCTGCCGACAAGAGACCATCACGGTAACACACGCGGTTGATGTATTTTAATTAAGATCAACTTCAGGTTTTCTACAACCGGACATTAACAAATTCCCATCTTCCCATAACCGCGGGCACGGCTTTCGAAAGTTCAAATCCCTACAGGGGTGTCCCAACTTAGCCCATCACAAGCTCTCACGGTCAACGAAGGATATTCCTTCTAGCGGGAAGACCCGATCAGACTCGGAATCCCGGTTACAAGACATCCTCGACAATGGTAAAACAAGTCCAGCAAGACCGCCCGATGCGCCGACATCCTGATAGGAGCTGCACATATCTCGTTCTCATGGCAACACCGGATAAGCAATCCGTACAACTAAAACCAGCCCTCGAGTTTCCCCGAGGTGGCGCTGCAAGGGGCTCTAGTTTGGACCAACACTTAGACAAGCACTAGCCCGGGGGGGTTAAAATAAAGATGACCCTTGGGCTGGCCTAACCCAAGGGAAAAAGGCTAGGTGGCGAATGGTAAAACCAAGGTTGGGACTTGCTGGAGGAGTTTTATTCAAAGCGAACTGTCAGGGGGTTCCCATTATAACCCAACCGCGTAAGGAACGCAAAATCCGGGAACATAACACCGATATGACGGAAACTAGGGCGGCAAGAGTGGAACAAAACACCAGGCATAAGGCCGAGCCTTCCACCCTTTACCAAGTATATAGATGTATTAATTAAATAAGAGATAATGTGATATCCCAACAAGTAAACATGTTCCAACAAGGAACAACATCTCCATGTTCCAACAAGGAACAACATCTCCATGTTCCAACAAGGAACAAACTTCAATCTTCACCTGCAACTAACAACGCTATAAGAGGGGCTGAGCAAAGCGGTAACATAGCCAAACAACGGTTTGCTAGGAGAAGGTGGGTTAGAGGCTTGGTTCAACAATATGGGAGGCATGATAAGCAAGTGGTAGGTATCGCAGCATAGGCATAGCAAAAGAGCGAGCAACTAGCAAGCAAAGATAGAAGTGATTTCGAGGGTATGGCCATCTTGTCTGAAATCCCGCAAGGAAGAAGAACGAGTCCATGAAGAAGACAAACAGACGTAGTCGAACGGGTCCTCACAAACGCGACGTTACCGGAACCAACCCGAAGAAGCAACACCGGAAAGAAGCACACAACATAGTAAACACCCACTACATAAACATGGCATGATGCACAACCAAGTATGATGCATGTCCGGTTTAAATATGCGTGACATGGCAAAGTGCAACAACCAAAACTACAAATTAAGTGGAGCTCAATATGCAACGGGTTGCATATTGACGGAACACCACATCAATTATTTAGTTCTCTCCCGGTTAGGTACTCAACAATATTAAATGTTGGTTAACATGGCAAGAGGTGAAGCATAACAAAACTATACCATTTAAACAATTTAAATGGGGCCAGATATAACAAACAACAAATCCGGTAAATCCCCATATGCATTAGCAATTTAATGCAACAACAATTTTAAGCATTTTTAATTGTTGTTATCATGATGCGGATGACATGAACAAGTTTATGCAATTTTTATTAAAAGTTGACAAGAGCATTATGAAGCATTTGTCACCGTGGTGGAAAGGAAATGGGTGCCACGGCAACGATAACGAAAACGGTGCCACAGCAACGTTCCGATTCAGGTAACTCGATTGAGATACCGATGCAAAGGAGAAGTGTGCGGATGCGTGCAAAAGATGGTGGGCGCTCCCGGATACCGGGTGTCCCATGAGTCGACAACGGTGTCAAACGAGGGAACAACTAACGTTCACGGGCAGATTACAACAACCAACATGCATCTCATACAACTCATGCATACGGTCCACGAGTGGTCGTCTCGGGGTTATACATTTGAAGCGTGCCTTTTCGGAACGGATCAAGTTCGTAGCGGAAGTAGGCGTTCTCGCCATGTTCGTAAAGGTAGTAGTTATACTCAAGCCGTAGTGGAAGTAGTGGTTCAAGAGTCGAAGAGGAAGTAGTCGTTCATGTCCGTAGATGTTTGGGGTCACAATACGGAACTTGACGTCCACGGGGTCTTCAGCGACGGTCGTGGTACATGTTTTGAAGGGGAAGTAGAGGTTCTCGCGATCTCGGTGATGGTAGTCAAACTTGACGCTCCAAAGGGGTACTTGGCGGACAACGGTCGTCGTGTGACTTGTCGGTCCATGAAGTCGATCTCCCGCTGTAACACCCCGGATGTAATTTACCTTATATGTACTCCAACTCTTGCCGTTTCCGGCGCTAAGTTATTTTATTTCCTCGGTTCGGGTTTTTGTCTCCATGTGTTGTTGTCGTTGTCATGCATCTCATATCATGTCATCATGTGCATTGCATTTGCATACGTGTTCGTCTCATGCATCCGAGCATTTTCCCCGTTGTCCGTTTTGCATTCCGGCGCTCCTATCTCCTCCAGTGGTCCTTTCTACCTTCTTTTGTGTGTGGGGGTTAAACATTTCCGGATTGGACTGAGACTTGCCATGCGGCCTTGGTTTACTACCGGTAGACTGCCTGCCAAGTTTCGTACCATTTGGACTTCGTTTGATACTCCAACGGTTAACCGAGGGACCGAGAAGGCCTCGTGTGTGTTGCAGCCCAACACCCCACCAATTTGGCCCAAAACCCACCAAAACTCTCTCCATCTTCTAGAGCGTTCGATCACGATCGCGTGGCCGAAAACCGCACCTCATTTGGACACTCCTAGCTCCGAAATTATCGGTTCCCCTCCCCCGAAACCCTAGTTCCACTCCTCTCCGCGCGGCCGGACATGTCCGCCGGCCGCCGGACACGTCCGCCGCTCGCCCGGGCCAATCAGGGAGCACCACATGGCCCGAGCCCCACATCGCCGCCTCCTCCCGCCGCCGAAGCCCGTCCCGGCCCGAAGCCGGCCGCCGCCGCACCGCCCGGGCCAGATCCGCGCGCGCCCCGCCTCCCTTCGTCCCCGCGCCCGGCCCGCCACTTCGCCGCCCGGCGCCGTCTCCGGTGGACTCCGGCGCCGTCTCCGGCGGACTCCGGCGCCGCCCCACCACCTCTTCGCTCCGGCACCTCGCCGCCGCGGCCATCGCCGGCGCCGCCCGTGGCCACTCCGGTGCCCGCGCCCGTCCCCGCCATCACCAACTCTGGCGCCGACCCGGCCGGCCTCGTCTCCCTCCTCCCCGCGGCAAGATTGGCGAGCTCCAAGTCCGGCGATCCTCGATTTCCGCGCAGCCCCGATCTGGATCTCAGATCCGAAATCTCGGGGTTGACTTTTTCGTCCCTAACCCTAATTATATTGCAATGTTCATCATGTTATATCTCCGCATCCGTAAATTCGTTTTGGGCGTGTAGCATATCAAAATGTTCGTCTCAGAGAGCACATCATTTCACCTCATTGCATCATTTTCATTTGAGTTCATCTTGATGCCCGAAATGCTGTTGGAAGGGTGCTATTTGAGTTAATTGTCAGATCTGCTGCACCAAATAGCTATTTGTCATTTTTGGCATGATTAATGTGTGCATGATATGCTCCTGAGCTCTACATGAGTTTTCTTATATGCTTTGCCATCTTTACGGAGGTGTCTACCATGTATTTTTGTCATATGTGTGGTGACTAGCACGAGCTTTCAAAGTGGTGCATTCGTTAATGCTGATTTCAGGGATTTAGCAATCTCACCAAGTCCTTGATCTGTTTTTACTGATTTGCCATATGTTCATGTTGTTTCCTAGTGATCCGTGCCTCTTTTGAGGATGATCAGTAAGGATGATTTGTTAATCTTGTAGTTATCTATACATCCATGTCTTTGTATGCAATTATGGAGCACCCTAGCTTGAGTCAATCGAGCTCTACTTTTGCTATTTCGTGAATCTGGGCAGATTGTCTACTTGTTAGCGATTTTGCCGAGGATGTTGTTGTTGATCCATGCATGCTATGTTGTTGTTCTTGCCATGTCTAGCTTATATAATATGTATTCTTGATGGGTGTATGCTTATATTATCATGCCTTGTTCTGTAGTGAGTGTATCGAGCTCGTAAACATGCCTACTCGTTAACAGATTTGCATGCTCCAGTTTTTCACCAAGTCTGTAATCTGATTATGTTTTTGCCATGTTCACATGCTTGCAATTGTATTTTATGATCCCTTTTGGCTCAAGGTAACTAAGGGACTTTTGTTAAGCTCTTTGAGTAACTCCATGCCATGCCTTGTATTGCCATGTTAAGTTCCTGTAGCATATAGTTTTCATGCTCCAAAGTGTGCCACCTGATCTGAAATTTCAGGTTTGTGTTAATTTCACTAAGTCTGAAACCTGTTTATCATTTGCATTTTTGCCATGCTTGTTTGAACCTGTTAATGGATGAATTGGCCGTAGCTCAGTGTTCATCTTTTGTCAAGCATCATGAATGGATCCCTGCCATGTATTTTGTTGCCATGTTTGAGTGCTGTAGCATAATTATCTTGTTGCATCTAGATGGCTACTTGCTGTTTATCGCAGACCGGTGCCATATTTGTTTTGCTTGCCATTTCCAAACCGTGTCTCCGATTCCGGTGTTCTTTATATCGATTTCAACCAAAATCACCTCACCTTTCCAGTGGAACACTTGGATTTCCATGCTAAGGCCAGGTTCAATCATTCATTGTCAAATTTTGCATATGCATCACATATCGTATCCCGCATAGCATACCATGTTTGCATCTTGTTGTTTGAGCATTGCACGTGGTTGATTGTGTTTCTTTTGCTTGTTTGTCTTGTTTGGGTAGAGCTGGGAGACGAGTTCGCTAACAAGGAGCCTGTTGAGTTTGCTTTCGAGGATCCAGTCAACTCTGACAACTTTGCAGGCAAGATGATCATACCCTCGAAATCACTTCTATCTTTGCTTTGCTAGATGCTCGCTCTTTTGCTATGCCTATGCTAAGATACCTACCACTTGCTTATCATGCCTCCCAAATTGCCATGTCAAACCTCTAACCCACCATGTCCTAGCAAACCGTTGATTGGCTATGTTACCGCTTTGCTCAGCCCCTCTTATAGCGTTGCTAGTTGCAGGTGAAGATTGAAGATCGTTCCTTGTTGGGATATCATTATATTATCTTGTTATTTTAATGCATCTATATACTTGGTAAAGGGTGGATGGCCCGGCCTTTTTCCTAGTGTTTTGTTCCACTCTTGCCGCCCTAGTTTCCGTCATATCGGTGTTATGTTCCCGGATTTTGCGTTCCTTACGCGGTTGGGTAATAATGGGAACCCCTTGACAGTTCGTCTTGATTTAAAACTCTTCCAGCAATGCCCAATCTTGGTTTTACCATTCGCCAACTAGCCTCTTTTTCCCTTGGGTTTCCGGAGCCTAAGGGTCATCTTATTTAAACCCCCCCGGGCCAGTGCTCCTCTGAGTGTTGATCCGAACTGGGCAGCCTGCGGGGCCACCTCGAGGAAACTCGAGGGTTGGTTTTACTCGTAGCTTGACCTATCTAAGTGTGCCCTGAGAACGAGATATGTGCAGCTCCTATCGGGATTTGTCGGCACATTCGGGCGGTGTTGCTGGTTTAGTTTTACCTTGTCGAAATGTCTTGTAACCAGGATTCCAAGTCTGATCGGGTCTTCCCGCTAGAAGGTATATCCTTCGTTGACCGTGAGAGCTTGTCACAGGCTAAGTTGGGACTCCCCTGCAGGGATTTGAACTTTCGAAAGTCGTGCCCGCGGTTATGGGCAGATGGGAATTTGTTAATGTCCGGTTGTAGATAACTTGAACCTTAAATTAATTAAATTGAATCAACTGCGTGTGTAACCGTGATGGTCTGTTCTCGGCGGAGTTCGGGAAGTGAACACGGTGTTGGAGTAATGCTTGCCGTAGGTTATTCTCTAGTTCTTCGTTCGCGCTTTGCCTTCTCTTCTCGCTCTCATTTGCGAACAGGTTAGCCACCATATATGCTAGTCGCTTGCTGCAGCTCCACATATTACCTTGCCTTTCCTATAAGCTTAAATAGTCTTGATCGCGAGGGTGCGAGATTGCTGAGTCCCCGTGGCTCACAGATTACTTCCAAACCAGATGCAGGGCCCGATGACTCCATTCCAGATGATGCGCTTGAGCTCAAGTGGGAGTTCGACGAAGACTCACGCCGTTACTATGTGTCTTTCCCTGATGATCAGTAGTGGTGCCCAGTTGGGGCGATCGGGACCGTGTCGCATGTTGGGGTTGATCTTTTATTTTGGTACCGTAGTCGAACCATGATTGTATTGGTTGATGTAATGCTATTTATGTACTTTGTGTGAAGTGACGAGTGTAAGCCAACTATGTTACCTTTCCCCTTATTATGTATTACATGGGATGTTGTGAAGATTACCTTACTTGCGACATTGCTTTCAATGCGGTTATGCCTCTAAGTCGTGCTTCGACACGTAGGAGATATAGCCGCATTGAGGGCGGTACACCCGCGTCTTGTCGTACACGTATCGGAGAAGAACTTGGCGTTCCGACGGGTTACACTTGTCGTCGTGGGAACTTGGTG
Source organism: Triticum urartu (assembly GCF_003073215.2). Lineage (NCBI taxonomy): Eukaryota > Viridiplantae > Streptophyta > Magnoliopsida > Poales > Poaceae > Triticum > Triticum urartu. The sequence goes on from NC_053023.1 coordinate 727,037,760, forward strand.
AATCCGAGGCCTCCGAGGTTGACGGTAGTTATACATCTCAAAATGGAACTTGACGGATCCGAGGACTCCGACGTAGTGGTACTTGGCGAATCCCGAAATGTTCTTGATGATCCAAAATGCCACAAGTGAGATGCACATCCACGTAGTCTTCCGACTTGGGCTCCGAGTTCAAGATTTGATGAGCCTAGGGAGACGATGGAGATAGCAAACAATGGAGCATCAACAGACACAAGGCCACGGACAAGACTTGGGGCTTCCCGAACCCACGGAAACGGCCGGCAGCAGGAGGCTGCTAGTAGAGGCAGGGCCACGCAGAGGTCGAAGGTGGCCAGGCGAGCTTGACATAGGTCGTCCGCGGTCAGACGAAACAGCAGCAGCATGACATGGCAGCGCGCGCAAACCTGCAGGCCAGCATGGTGGCCTCCATGGCCGGGCGAGAAGAGGGGCGTCGAGGCGCTGAAGATGAAGGAGACAAGACAAGAGGGATGGCGCAAGACGTCGGTGCTCGTCATCGGGGGTTGGCGAAGAGCAGTAGCAGCGGGGCTCGCTGCCGACGTGGGGAGGCAGAACGGCGGAACAGGAGGTCGACGAGATGTTTGCGCGATGATGGCCTCGGGAGGGCCATGACGCGGTGCAGGCAGGGAGCATATCAGGATACTGCTGCTCGCGTGCTCCAGCGCAGGCGGAGCTAGCAGCGAGGAGGAGAAGGGAGCTGGGGCGCGCTGGAGGAGAACGAAGGGAGGCGGCGCACGGTAGGAACGAGAGGGAGATCAAGAGAAGGAGGGGGGTTCGAGCGCACGGGATGGGATCGGGCTCCTCCCTGACGGCGCTAGCAGGGAACGGGCGATGAGGAGGGGATCGGGACAGGGCGGCTAGGGTTGAGAAGGCAGGGGCCGGCTGGGCCTAAAATAACAAATGGGCCAGAGGAAGAGGTTGGGAGGCCCAGGTGGCCAGAGGCCTGGCTGGGCTCTCTCTCCCTTATTCCTTTTTCTTAAAAACAATTTGTTTATATAAATAAACAATCAACAAAGGGGAAAATCCAGGGGTTTTTGGTTAGGGATATGAGATATATAAATATATATCTGGAACCGTGGATTTATGTAGGGTTTGAATAAATTGCTCTGGCTTTTTTAGAAGGTAGAAAAATAATTATAGTTTGAATTATTCTCAAACTTCAATCATTTTTGAACCTGACCAAAACAACGCCAAATGAGATGAAATTTGGCAGAGAGGTTGAAGGAAAGGTGTATGGTTTATAGGAAAAGAATGAACATTTATGGATGACAGAAAATGGCACTCGCAAAAAAATGAAAGGAAAAAGAAGGAAGAAGGCGGTGACAACACATGGGTAGATTTGAGAGAGATGGGAAGGGGTTGATACAAATGACAAGAATAGAGCAAGACAACATCATGAAGAATGCAATGCACATGGTGATTATGATGAAATGAAAAATGGCAAGAGGCATGATGCAATGCAAACAATGATGACATGACGAAATGCAACAAACAAATAAAACACCCGGCGACAACGGAAAACATGGAAGACGTCTGAAGCATCGGTCTCAGGGTGTCACAACACTCCACCACTACGAGAGGATCTCGTCCCGAGATCTAGAATGGCACCAGAGGGAAAAACGGAAGAGAAAGAGAAGAGCTAAAACTAAGTTGCTTCTTTGAAAAACGAGTGAAACCAAAGAACCTTGCAAGGCTGAGAAAATTTGAATGAAAGAATACAACGAAGATGAACAAAGTTTCAAACACTCCGGTAGGGAAGAGTAACAAGGAAGAACAAATTCGGGCAGAACTCCGGTTGAAAAGTGATAAGGAACTTGATTAGATGAAAAGAACTTGAGCAGAGGGCACAACACTCCGGTTAAAATGAGATAGAGAAGGAATAAGAATGATATAATTTGGACAGCACTCCGGTTGAGAAGGGATGCAAAATTTGATAACATGAGAGAGCTCGAAAGAAAACACGATACTCCGGTTGAATGGATCAGCAAAGAAAAGAACACTATCATGACAAAACAAGAAGATGGGTAGAAGAGAGCAACATCACAATGCCTCCGTAACAAAAGAATAGAAGAAAGATAATTGAGATAGGAGAAAGGAGAAGAAAATGCCAACTTGTGTCACAAAAGAGTTTGAAAAGGCACCCTTAGGAGAAGGGTCGAACGGAGTTGTTGGAACACCAACAACGAAAAAGAGTAAGCATAATATGGTCTTATGGAATACATCTCAAATTATGAGGTGGCAACCATCCATTCACGGGAAAAAGAATTGGATTGGTATGACCAAGGCGACGAGAAACTATCTCACCTGTAGGATAAAAGAAGAGCTTGGGTCATTTATAAACACCATAGATAGCCACAATCCTTAGAGACGGCTTTAGGTGAAATAGAACCCAATATAACTCCAATGAAGAGAATGATGGATTTAAAATACCCCATTCTCGATAACTTGTGAAACATGAAACATGAACTCAAATTATCAAGAATGACATAATACCATCTCCAATAATATGGTAGAAAGAATTGCACTCCGAATAGCAAAGATGAAGAAAACTTGAGCTCCTCTGAAAAGAATCTTGATGAACACTTCAAGAAGGAATTAAATCATTGGTGAACCATCATGTAGAACCTTCATGAAGAACTCCGGTAAACAAAAGGAATGATCAACCGAAAAGAAAGATGAAAAGAGTAAGGTTGAAGCCTTGCAATGA
>NC_053023.1:727041863-727052192 GCF_003073215.2 Triticum urartu
ACATACAAGTTGAGAACAGTCTGCGGCTTGGAGCTGTAGGACTCCAGCTTTTTACCTTCGTACCCTTTTCTGTTTTCTTTCTTTTTTTCAGCTCCCCTGTGGATAACCCCATTAGGTAGCACCCGTACACTTTGATACGTTTTCATGTTCGCCAGGGGCTGCATAGCACCCCACACTATGGCAACAAAAGTCCGAACACTTTTATAAGTATAGTTCGGCACCCCAAATTTAGCATTATATGCATTGGCTCCGAATCATGTATTTGGTCAATAGTTGGGTAGCCCGGCTCCTGTGCTTGCTACCTTACGTTCCTCTATCGGCTAAGGTAGTAAAGGGAGAACTACTGCGAGTGTGCCTTGGTTTATCCAAAGGAGCACCTCAATAGAGAAAGCTGAAAACTGACTGTCATGATGCGGTGAGAGCCGGCCAGCTGTTCGGAGGTTGCAAATCGTTGGAGATTTCTTCCGCATTACGCGAAGGATCGGTACTTCCCAATCAGGCGCCTATGGCACTCTAGTTCGGATACTAGGGGCTGCACCCATGTTTTTATTGTCGTACTCCTATTGCTAAGTGAGGACGTTACAGCTGCATAGTCTGGTTGCCTGGTTCGTTGCGCTAAACAACTCCTTCAAGGACCATCTAATTGGATCAAGATTGTTTAGATTCCATCCCGAACACCCATGTACTACCTACGTGGGGGCAGAAGCCGACGACTGGTTAACCCTCAGATTTCATACAGCACGGCCGCACAGGAAGTAAAAATTTAAAAACATAACAAGCATCATATTGCATAAACAACTTGTTTTATACAAGGCAGAGGGAGCTCGAGTACATTCATTCAAAGATAATGTCTTTCGAACAGTGATCCGCAACAATGCGGGACCCCTCTAAAACATCGCCGAAGCATCGTTCAGGTGTGCGGTGCTCCTTGCCCTCCGGCGCCCCCCCGGTCGCTAGCTTGACAGTGTCCAGCTTCGCCCACCAGACTTTGCAATAAGAGAAGGCCAGACGCGCGCCCTCGATGCAGACGGACCGCTTGATGACATCCAGCCAAGGACAGGCATCCACCAGCTTCTTCACAAGGCCGAAGTAGCTGCTGGGAATAGCTTCGGCTAGCCACAGCCAGATTATCATATCCTTCATGGCCAGTTCGGCCATCTTGTGCAGCTCAACCAGCTGTTTCAGCTGATCGCTGAAGGACACCGGATGTTCGGGCGCGCAATATTGCGTCCAGAACAGCTTCTCGGTGGAGCTCCCTTCTTCGGCTCGGAAGAACTCCGCAGCGTCGGTCACACTATGTGGTAGATCAGCAAAGGCCCCTGGAGAACTCCGAATCCGGGTTAGTAAAAGATATTTCCTCTTCACACTCATGCTTTGCATATTGAATGCCTTACCCGCCATGACCATCCTGGCCTCCTGGGTCTCATGGAGGGCGTCCTGGGCTTCAATCTGGGCCGCTTCCGCACTCTTACGAGCCTTGACAAGTTCGGCCTCTTGAGCCGACGCATTGTGCTCCAAGGTCTCGCACTTCCCCACCGCATCCTGGAGCTCCTGTTGGACTTCGTTGACCCGGGCCTTGAGCCTCTTACGGGTGGCCTGCTCCTTGACAGCCTTCCATTCGGCTTTGACTAGGGCCACTTTCAGGGCCTCGACCTCGGTCGTCGCCTCTGTTCACATCATGATATTTTGATCATTGTATATCATTTTCCACTTTTTTTCGAATTCACAACGGGTTATTACTTACCTTGTTTTTCTCGGAGCTGCCTCTTCACCCGGCCCAGCTCCTCCTCGGCCTCCGCCAGTTTCTGCTTCAGTCTAGAGACTTCGGTAGTACGCGAGGACGCGGCCAACAGTGATGCCTGTGCATACATTTCAGGCAGATTTCGTTAGTTTCTGACAATAGGAGATTGATCCTCTGTCCGGTTTTTTCTTTTCGAACACCAGACAGTGTATCAGGGGCTACTGTCTATATTGGGACTTTCTCCTTTTTTGTGCCGCTTACCTCAAAACCTGTTAACAGGCTGCTGCAGGCTTTGGTTAGTCAACTCTTGGCGGACTGAACCCGCTCAATTACCGTGCCCATGAGGACACGGTGTTCATCCACAATGGAAGCGCCTCGCAGTGCTTCCAGCAGATTATCCGGTGCCCCTGGTTGGACGGGGGTCACCGGGGGAACGGACATCCCCCTTCTTCCGAAGGAGGTCGCGTACCGGATTCCGGAGCAGTCTCGGTCTCTGGAATTGAGTCTGGCTGAGCGTCAAACTGAGTTCAGTCCTTCCCACCAGCCTCCATGGGAATTGATTCCCCTTGGTGTCTGGCGACGGGGTTTTTGCCTTCTGGCACCTCCGGAGCCTCTCCCCCGCCTGGAACCATCCTTGGGACAGCACATCCACATCATCCTTGGCCTTGGGGGAGTGAGCGGCTGGCGGCGAATCGCTGGCCATCGCCTTGGAATCCAGTGAGCCTCCTGGCGAGGATCGCAGGGAGTTGTTGTGGGCCGGACTACAATAAAATATAACCAATCATCTCAAATACAACGAAGAGGAAAGACTTGGTTCATGAGTGGATATGGGTTTGAGCACTTACAATGCGGCCCGTGGCTTAGTATGGGGATGTCTCTCCGGACTACTGTCGGCGTCCCACGCGGTGTTACCCGCAAGGGAGCTCTTCCCTTTCTTGGATGTCTCCGCCTCCAGATTCGCCGAGGCTGCCCTTTTCTTCCTCCCCTCATCTAGGGGAGGATTGTTCTTCCCCTCCTCTTCCTCGTCGCCATCTTCGGTGGTGGAGGAGCGGGTCTTATCTTCGGACATCGCGTCCGAAGCACCCCGGCGGCGGGGTCCACTCCGGACCCCCTTGGCCTTTCTTGTGGCCTTCTTTTCTGGTGCCTTATAAGGCGTTGGCTCCATCATCTTCGCTAAATGCGGGATGACTAGTTCTTCAGGCACGGGAGCTGGACACCGGATCTGCTTCGCCTTCTTCAACCAGTACTAAAAAAGCAATGATAATAAAATCTTAGATGTCACCCTTGAAACAAGCAAGTAAGGGATGTGTTGAAAATAACATACCTTGTTGGGGAGGTGATTTATGTTGTGATGAGGGTCCGAATCTGTGGCCGGCGGTATCTCGTTTCCCTTGAAGAGCAACTTCCAGGCATCTTCATGATCTGTTTCAAAGAGCCTTTCCAAGGTGTGGTGCTTTTTCGGGTTGAAATCCCATAGTGGGCGGCTTCGGCTCTGACAGGGGAGGATCCGGCGCACCAGCATCACTTGGATTACGTCAACATGCTTGATGTCCTTATCGATCATGCTTTGAATGCGCATTTGTAGCGCGGTCAGCTCGTCTGACGAACACCAATTCGGGCTCTTCTTGACCCAGGAGGTGATTCGCACGGGAGCGCCGGAGTTGAATGCGGCAGCCGCAGCCCAGGTGGCACCGCGGGGTTCAATGATATAGAACCATTGTTTCTGCCATTCCTTGATAGACTCCACGAATGTGCCTTTTGGCCAAGGAACATTGGCAAGCTTTCTCACCATGGAGCCCCCGCACTCTGCGTGCTGTCCATCCACCACCTTGGGCTTCACATTAAAGGTTTTAAGCCATAGCCCGAAGTGGGGTTGGATGTGGAGGAAGGCCTCGCACATGACGATAAACACCGAGATATTGAGGAAGGAGTTCGAGGATAGATCGTGGAATTCTATACCATAATAGAACATTATCCTGTGGACGAAGGGGTGGAGTGGAAACCCTAGCCCGCGGAGGAAATGGGGGAGAAACACTACCCTCTCGGCGGGCTTTGGTGTGGGAATGGTTTGTTCCTGGGCTGGAAGACGACGGGCGATTTCCTTCGCCAGGTATCCGGCCGCCCGAAGCTCAGCGATGTCCTCCTCCTTGACGGAGCAAGCCATCCACTTGCCTTGACCTCCGGATCCGAACATGGTTGAGCGCTTTCTTGAGTGGGAAACGGGTGAGGACTTGGGCGCTGGAGCTCAAGAGTGGAAAGGCAGGAAGAAGGCGTGGGAGAAGAAGGGGGAATCTTATCTCCTTATAAGGGCAGTGAATATTGAACGCCACCCCACTCGCCTCAAAATTCACCTGCTCCCAAGGGTTGTGTAAACGGCACGGTTGGGTTACCCACGCCTGTATTGATGCGAATCCCGTAATAAGGGGACATGATCTCTACTTTGACAAGACGTGTCAATGGTAACCGCGTCTCGAAACGTGGAGCGGCAGGCAAAAAATGGTTCGGAATTATGACCGGATGGACGTGATGTCATGTTGTGAAAGTTGTCAGCAGATTGGACATGTGTATTATTATATTCTCTCTACGGTTGTGTGTGGTGTGTGTTACAGGTCCGGACACGATCAATTCGTCCGAAGACTATTTTGGAGTTCAGAAGGAGGAACCCGCCTTGCAATGCCGAAGACAGCACTACGCGACGGATACCTTGTCATTGAAGCCAGGTTCAGGGGCTACTGAGGGAGTCCTGGATTAAGGGGTCCTCGGGCGTCCGGCCTGTTGGCTATGGGCCAGACTGATGGGTTGTGAAGATACTGAAGGAAATATGCCCTAGAGGCTATAATAAAGTTATTATTTATTTCCTCATATCATGATAAATGTTTACTATTCATTCTAGAACTGTATTAACCGGAAACTTAGTACATGTGTGAATACATAGACAAACAGAGTGTCACTAGTATGCCTCTACTTGACTAGCTCATTAATCAAAGATGGTTAAGTTTCCTAACCATAGACATGAGTTGTCATTTGATTAATGGGATCACATCATTAGGAGAATGATATGATTGACTTGACCCATTCAGTTAGCTTAGCACTTGACTGTTTTAGTTTACTGCTATTGCTTTCTTCATGACTTATACATGTTCCTATGACTATGAGATTATGTAACTCCCGATTACCAGAGGAACACTTTGTGTGCTACCAAACGTCACAACGTAACTGGGTGATTATAAAGGTGCTCTACAGGTGTCTCCAATGGTACTTGTTGAGTTGGCATAGATCAAGATTAGGATTTGTCACTCCGATTATCGGAGAGATACCTCTGGGCTCACTCGGTAATGCACATCACTATAAGCCTTGCAAGCATTGTAACTAATGAGTTAGTTGCGGGATGATGCATTAGAGAACGAGTAAAGAGACTTGCCGGTAATGAGATTGAACTAGGTATTGAGATACCGACGATCGAATCTCAGGCAAGTAACATACCGATGACAAAGGGAACAACGTATGTTGTTATGCGGTTGGACCGATAAAGATCTTCGTAGAATATGTGGGAGCCAATATGAACATCCAGGTTCTGCTATTGGTTATTGAATGGAGACGTGTCTTGGTCATGTCTACATAGTTCTCGAACCCATAGGGTCCGCACGCTTAAAGTTCGGTGACGATCGGTATTATGAGTTTTTGTGTTTTGATGTACCGAAGGTAGTCCGGAGTCCCGGATATGATCACGGACATGACGAGGAGTCTCGAAATGGTCGAGACGTAAAGAATTAAATATCAATATATTCCCTCTGGTCCAAATTGGACTAGGAGAGGAGGGGCGGCGCACACCTTTCCTTCCCCTCTCCCCCTTACTTTCCCCCTCCTAGTAGGAGTAGGAAAGAGGGGAGTCCTACTCCTACTAGGAGGAGGACTCTTCCTACTAGGAAGAGGACTCCTCCTCCTGGCGCGCCATAGAGGGCCGGCCGGCCTCCCCCCTTGCTCCTTTATATACGGGGGCAGGGGGCACCTCTAGACACACAAGTTGATCATTGATCCCTTAGCCGTGTGCAGTGCCCCCTCCACCATAATCCACATCGATCATATCGTAGCGGTGCTTAGGTGAAGCCCTGCGTCGGTAGCAACATCATCACCGTCAACACGCCGTCGTGCTGACGGAACTCTCCCGTGAAGCTCTGCTGGATCGGAGTTCGTGGGACGTCATCGAGATGAACGTGTGCTGAACTCGGAGGTGTCGTGCGTTCGGTACTTGGATCAGTCGGATCGTGAAGACGCTCGACTACATCAACCGCGTTCTCATAACGCTTCCGCTTACGGTCTACGAGGGTACGTGGATGATACTGTTCCCTCTCGTTTCTATGCATAACCGTGATCTTGCTTGTGCATAGGAATTTTTTTGAAATTACTATGTTCCCCAACAGTGGCATCCGAGCCTGGTTTATGCGTAGATGTTGTATGCACGAGTAGAACACAAGTGAGTTGTGGGCGATACAAGTCATAATGCTTACCAGCATATCATACTTTGGTTCGGCGGTATTGTTGGATGAAGCGGCCCATACCGACATTACGCGTACGCTTATGCGAGACTGGTTCTACCGACGTGCTTTGCACACAGGTGGCTGGCGGGTGTCAGTTTCTCCAAGTTTAGTTGAACCGAGTGTGGCTACGCCCGGTCCTTGAGAAGGTTAAAACAGCACTAACTTGACAAACTATCGTTGTGGTTTTGATGCGTAGGTAAGAACGGTTCTTGCTCAGCCCATAGCAGCCACGTAAAACTCGCAACAACAAAGTAGAGGACATCTAACTTGTTTTTGCAGGGCATGTTGTGATGTGATATGGTCAAGACATGATACTATATTTTGTTGTATGAGATGATCATGTTTTGTAACCGAGTTATCGGAAACTGGCAGGAGCCATATGGTTGTTGCTTTATTATATGCAATGCAATCACCCTGTAATGGCTTCACTTTATCACTAAGCGGTAGCTATAGTCGTAGAAGCAATATTTGGCGAGACGACAACGATGCTACGATGGAGATCAAGGTGTCGCGCCGGTGACGATGGTGATCATGACGGTTCTTCGGAGATGGAGATCACAAGCACAAGATGATGATGGCCATATCATATCACTTATATTGATTGCATGTGATGTTTATCTTTTATGCATCTTATTTTTCTTAGATCGACGTAGCATTATAAGATGATCTCTCACTAAATTTCAAGTTACAAGTATTCTCCCTGAGTATGCACCATTTCGAAAGTTCGTCGTGCCAAGACACCACGTGATGATCGGGTGTGATAAGCTCTACGTTCACATATAATGGGTGCAAGCCAGTTTTGCACATGTAGAATACTCGGGTTAAACTTGACGAGCCTAGCATATGCAGATATGGCCTCGAAACACTGGAGACCGAAAGGTCGAGCGTGAATCATATAGAAGATATGATCAACATATTGATGTTCACCATTGAAAACTACTCCATCTAACGTGATGATCGGACATGGTTTAGTTGATATGGATCACGTGATCACTTAGATGATTAGAGGGATGTCTATCTAACTGGGAGTTCTTTAATAATTTGATTAACTGAACCTTAATTTATCATGAACTTAGTACCTGATATTATTTTGCATGTCTATATTGTTGTAGATAGATGGCCCGTGCTATTGTTTCGTTAAATTTTAATGCGTTCCTTGAGAAAGCAAAGTTGAAAGATGATGGTAGCAATTACACGGACTGGGTCCATAACTTGAGGATTATCCTCATTGCTGCACAGAAGAATTACGTCCTGGAAGCACCGCTAAGTGCCAAATCTGCTGCAGGAGCAACACCAGATGTTATGAACGTCTGGCAGAGCAAAGCTGATGACTACTCGATAGTTCAGTGTGCCATGCTTTACGGCTTAGAACCGGGACTTCAACGACGTTTTGAACGTCATGGAGCATATGCGATGTTCTAGGAGTTGAAGTTAATATTTCAAGCAAATGCCCGGATTGAGAGATATGAAGTCTCCAATAAGTTATACAGCTACAAGATGGAGGAGAATAGTTCTGTCAGTGAACATATACTCAGAATGTCTGGGTACCATAACCCCTTGACTCAAGTAGGAGTTAATATTCATGTTGATAGTGTCATTGACAGAGTTCTTCAATCACTTCCACCAAGCTACAAGAGCTTCGTGATGAACTATAACATGCAAGGGATGAATAAAACTATTCCCGAGCTCTTCGCAATGCTAAAGGCTGCGGAGGTAGAAATCAAGAAGGAGAATCAAGTGTTGATGGTTAACAAGACCACTAGTTTCAAGAAAAAGGGTAAAGGGTAGAAGAAAGGGAACTTCAAGAAGAACGGCAAACAAGTTGCTGCTCAAGAGAAGAAACCCAAGTCTGGACCTAAGCCTGAGATTGAGTGCTTCTACTGCAAACAGACTGGTCACTGGAAGCGGAACTACCCCAAGTATTTGGCGGATAAGAAGGATGGCAACGTGAACAAAGGTATATGTGATATACATGTTATTGATGTGTACCTTACTAATTCTCGCAGTAGTGCCTGGGTATTTGATACTGATTCTGTTGCTAATATTTGCAACTCGGAACGGGGACTACGGATTAAGCAAAGATGGCAAAGGACGAGGTGACGATGCGCGTGGTAAATGGTTCCAAAGTCGATGTGATCGCAGTCGGCACGCTACCTCTACATCTACCTTCGGGATTAGTATTAGACCTGAATAATTGTTATTTGGTGCCAGCATTAAGAATGAACATTATATCTGGATCTTGTTTGATGCAAGACGGTTATTCATTTAAATCAGAGAATAATGGTTGTTCTATTTATATGAGTAATATCTTTTATGGTCATGCACTCCTAAAGAGTGGTCTATTCTTTTTGAATCTCGATAGTGGAGATACACATATTCATAGTATTGAAGCTAAAAGATGCAGAGTTGATAATGATAGTGCAACTTATTTGTGGCACTGCTGTTTAGGTCATATTGGTATAAAGCGCATGAAGAAACTCCATTCTAATGGACTTTTGGAATCACTTGATTGTGAATCACTTGGTACTTGCAAACCGTGCCTCATGGGCAAGATGACTAAAACGCCGTTCTCCGGAACTATGGAGCGAGCAACAGATTTGTTGGAAATCATACATACTGATGTATGTGGTCCGATGAATGTTGAGGCTTGCGGCGGGTATCGTTATTTTCTCACCTTCACAGAAGATTTGAGCAGATATGGGTATATCTACTTGATGAAACATAAGTCTGAAACATTTGAAAAGTTCAAAGAATTTCATAGTGAAGTGGAAAATCATCGTAACAAGAAAATAAAGTTTCTACGATCTGATCATGGAGGAGAATATTTGAGTTACGAGTTTGGTCTTTATTTGAAACAATGCGGAATAGTTGCGCAACTCACGCCACCCGGAACACCACAGCGTAATGGTGTGTCCGAACATCGTAATCGTACTTTACTAGATATGGTGCGATCTATGATGTCTCTTACTGATTTACCGCTATCATTTTGGGGTTATGCTTTAGAGATGGCTGCATTCATGTTAAATAAGGCACCATCTAAATCCGTTGAGACGACTCCTTATGAACTGTGGTTTGGCAAGAAACCAAAGTTGTCATTTCTTAAAGTTTGGGGCTGCGATGCTTATGTGAAAAAGCTTCAACCTGATAAGCTCGAACCCAAATCGGAGAAATGTGTCTTCATAGGATACCCAAAAGAGACAGTTGGGTACACCTTCTATCATAGATCCGAAGGCAAGACTTTTGTTGCTAAGAATGGATCCTTTCTAGAGCAGGAGTTTCTCTCGAAAGAAGTGAGTGGGAGGAAAGTAGAACTTGATGAGGTAACTGTACCTGCTCCCTTATTGGAAAGTAGTTCATCATAGAAACCGGTTTTTGTGACACCTACACCAATTAGTGAGGAAGCTAATGATGATGATCATGAAACTTCAGATCAAGTTACTACCGAACCTCGTAGGTCAACCAGAGTAAGATCCGCACCAGAGTGGTACGGTAATCCTGTTCTGGAGGTCATGTTACTAGAACATGACGAACCTACGAACTATGAGGAAGCGATGATGAGCCCAAATTCCGCAAAATGGCTTGAGGCCATGAAATCTAAGATGGGATCCATGTATGAGAACAAAGTGTGGACTTTGGTTGACTTGCCCGATGATCGGCAAGCCATCGAGAATAAATGGATCTTCAAGAAGACAGACGCTGATGGTAATGTTACTGTCTACAAAGCTCGACTTGCTGTGAAAGGTTTTCGACAAGTTCAAGGAGTTGACTAGGATGAGACCTTCTCATCCGTAGCGATGCTTGAGGGAGTCCTGGATTAGGGGTCCTCGACAGCCGGACTATATCCTTTGGGCCGGAACTGGGGGCTATGAAGATAACAAGATTGAAGACTTCATCTCGTGTCTGGTGGGACTCTCCTTTCGTGAAGGCGGACTGGCAATTCGGATATGTAGATCTTCCTCCCTTGTAGCCGACTCTGTGTAACCCTAGCCCCTCTGGTGTCTATATAAACCGGAGGGTTTTAGTCCGTAGGACAAGAACAATCATACCATA
>NC_053023.1:727053192-727079819 GCF_003073215.2 Triticum urartu
TGTTGTTGCTGTTGTTGCTGCCTTGGTTCTGGACTAGCAACTGCATCAAGGCATTCTGCTGTTGGATCAACTGAGTGAGCTTCGGTGGAAAGACGAATGCGAGGTCACGTCTCGGAGGCATCTGATAGGTTTAGAGGGGTGAGAACAGAATAGAGTGAGGTCTAAAGAGAAATTTCACTACCCATATGCACATGAGACAAACACATTCATTTCACACCACTCAATTCAAACAAGATTCATACAATCGATCTAAGCTACCGTTACAAAATCTCGTGGACTATTACTATATACATGGAAGAATTCTAATGGTAACATGGTGGTCGACTAGAAATATTTGATCGGTGGAAGACTCCATGATATCTGCTCCAGCTTCGTCTTCATAATCATCATCGCTGTCAGGGTCGGAGTCTGTGTCGTCTAGTATGATGTAATCCTCTGAACGAATGTCCACTCCAGGTTCAGGATCCCCCATGAATATTCCTAGCTTCTTCTTTAGGTCTTCATTCTTCTCTAGTAGTACAACAATTTCTTCTTCATATCCATCGCGTGTAGACTTGAGTTCCCCTTCTAGCTCCATGTTCCGAGTCATCACCTTCTTCATGTCTATCATGTTGGCGCACATCTGGTTCTCGTAGCGTCGAATGTGCTGGTTCAACTCCTGTATGTAGGCTGCAATGGATCTATCCTTCCCGGTGCGAATCATCTCCCATTGCTCATCTCTGCGTCCACATATTTGATAGATGGTGTCCTTAAGATCCTTGTTGTACACCTCGCCGATGCGTCCAATGGCGATGTGGGCGGCCATGCTCTTTCCTGGACTCTAGGTTGGTGCATCAAAGGAAAACTCGATAGGCTCGGTAACTGGTGTAAAAGTCCTTCCTGGAACACGAACTTGAATCGTCCAGCGCTCCTCTTCTGGTAAAGTGGCGGTGTAGGTTCCGGTGAAACTTGGTATGCCGATATTCAGGTACCTAGTGACTTCCTTCAAGTGTCGTCTGAAAGGGGTGTCATCATCTGGCTGAGTGAACTTGTTCCTTGGGTCCGCCATCTATAGAGTAGAAATGGAGAAGAGTTAGAAATGAGTAGAGAAGAGTATCCTGTGGCTTTTCCTAGTGGCCGCGTCCTACAGTCAGCGTGTGCTCTGATACCATCTTGTAGCGACCCGATCCCAATGGACTATAGTCTCTGTGCTTATGTGTCATCCCTGGATCGGTATTGCTGACACACACAGTACTCGAGGATTTATAACAGAGTTCAGTCACACACTTATTACATCAAGTGTCTCAGAAAGATTACTTATTACAATAATATGACTGAAGGCCATCTAAATAAGATAACTACGGAAGCATCGGAGATAAATGAGTCCATCCAACTCCACGGCAATACTGAGTGCATGACAATGACCTATCACACCTTACTCTTCGTCCGAAAATTCTGCAACATGATACGTTGCAGCCGTGTAGGTCAGCACATGGAATATGCTGTCAAGATAACACCATAGCGCAATGAACAAATAACAACTATCACTACATGGATATATGGCTGGTGGAGGCTCTACGGTTATCATTTGCATAAAGCTAATTTTTCCCTACAACAAAGGAATATATTTTATTTAACTACAAAGTTTATGTCACTATTGAGAAGGTTCCTCCAACTCAATCCCAAAATAATATTTATAACGCAATAATTTCATTAAGTAAAGTGACGAGATCAAATCAATAATTCAAGTACCAGATACTCAAGATGTCCATAACCGGGGACACGGCTAACCGTGATTAGTTTATACACTCTGCAGAGGTTTGCGCACTTTTTCCCACAAGACTCGACCTCCTCCGTTGAATTTCTCGCATTACATGATGTTTGAGAAACAGATGACCGAGACACAGTCTTTCAGAAGCATTAACTCTTCACTCTGGGTAGACAGTACCACCTACATCCCCTACATCTCCTAGCCTACCACTGAAAGAGGTCACACAACATACTCAACTATGCTAGAGCCCATAATGTCTTGTGGCTGCACACGGAAGTTTCTAGCATGAATAATATTATGACCCCTTTGAGCCTAGGTGCATATGATGACCTAATGATTAACATCCAAATAGAAAATTGGGATATTACAGGTGTATATAAAAATAAATAAATAATAAGTGTAGAGTTATGACATAATTTTTTGATGGAACATGCCTAACTTGAGAATGAAGTAGAATGACCTACTAGGTAGCAAACACATCCACGTGTGTCCACTAACAAGATGAAACTATTTGATATCGTCAGAAGCTAAAATGAGGACCCATTCTTAAATATTTGAGCAGGATATGAGCAAGTAAAGATTGGACCATAAATATCTTCCAATACATTCCACAAGTGTGTAGTAGCCTTTCACTACAAGCCGCCTTATCTTCTAGAAGGATGAATATAGATTTTTTCTCCATGATTATGAACATCAATACTTTGCCTACTCCATTAGTCGTCGCTGGTGACGTCGCCATATATGAGGATGAGGATGAGGATGACACTCAAGAGTATGTCAATACTGGCGCCTACGTAGGGTTTGAGCGTCATGAATCGGTGCCTGAATTGCCATCTCCGGAGTCTGAACGTATTATGGACAACCTTCCGGTAGTAAATAAGTCTAGGAAGAGACTGAGGAAAGGCAAAAAAGCTGCTTCTATGATCCAGCCGCCTCAGCAGCCTCAGGTTCAAGACCGTATAGATATCCCCGGTGCGGCAAAATGGCATATCCCCGGTCAACCAATCCTACCTGAAGCAGCGCTAGGGGCCAGATTCGGCGATTTAAGGAGTGACGGTGTCCTGGACTAGGGGGTACTCAACACGTCATCTCCCGATCTGATAGATTGGGCCGAGGACCCCCGTGGCCGTATACTCATGGGCCAGTTCGGACAGCTACCGCATACAAGGAAGATTCCACAAGACTTGGCGATCAAGACAAGGACTTCTCCCCACCGGCGTATTCGGCTAGGACTCTTGTTAACCTAGGCCTCTGGTGCATTATATAAACCAGGGCCAGGCTAGTTGATAGAGAATATACATACAATCATACCATAGGCTAGCTTCTAGGGTTTAGCCTCTCCGATCTCGTGGTAGATCTACTCTTGTACTATCCATATCATCAATATTAATCAAGCAGGACGTAGGGTTTTTACCTCCATCAAGAGGGCCCGAACCTGGGTAAAACATTGTGTCCCCTGCCTCCTGTTACCATTCGGCCTAGACGCATAGTTCGGGACCCCCTACCCGAGATCCGCCGGTTTTGACACCGACATTGGTGCTTTCATTGAGAGTTCTGCTGTGTGATCGACAAAAGGATCGATGGCTCGCCTGCAGATCAACTGCGACTTCGGCATCTTTGTCACCAGCTCGACTGGTCACCTTGGTTCGACCAAGAATTGCGCCCCGTGTTCGGATCACCATGTTCGGACAAGGGCCTTCATCAAACATCAACTCCGATCTCTATCAAGATCACGGAGGAACCATCTATGGAGCTCGGGGGCTCAACGTCAACATTACTCTCAAGCGACCGTGCTGTTTTTCCAAACAGTGAACTTGTATCCACTGTCACCACCTCTTAAAGCATCGCTTTGACGATCCCTTTGGTGGAATTGTGCGGAATTGAGTCTTCAAAGACCATGCCTTTACTACATCACGCCTTTACTACATCACGCCGACGCCCTGCATCGACATTGACTTCGGCGCCAGGCCATATTTCTTCTATTCCTCACTTTGCATAAATTATTTATTATGCAACACATTTTTTTAATTATCATTATTACTATTATCTCCGGTTTGCACTATTTTTTGTGCACAGGAAAATGATCCGAGGACTTCGGCGTCACTGGCATGTCGAGCTATGTCACCACTTCGGCATGTCGAGCTCTCCGCTCTGCCACCTCGGGACCAGCTTGGGGGATGGAACCTTGCCCCGCATCAAGCTCGGACCGCGTCATCAATACCGAACACATTAACCAGCTAAGTCGCTTTCATGCTCAAAGCTTTAATTTCTAACTTGTGTTCGGTTCGACCAAGCATTATACTTTTTTTGGAAAAAAGTTGCTTGTAAAAAATTTCCTTGTCCAAACTTTGTTTTTGACACACAAATTCAAGGACCCAATTCACTTGGGGGCTTCATTTATGAAGCTTTTCCTCTTGCATATGATTATACTTGTACGGCTTCGTTCCTTGTTCGTGTATTATGCCACAATATGCACCATATTGACTTAAGCGATTTGCAAGCTGGGTTGCCTCGCTCCTGTGTTTACCCCTACGTTCCCGATTGTTCGGCTAGGGAGTAAAGGGAGCACCTCTGCGATTGTCACAATCGGGTCACCCGAGCCGGACCTCAGACTGGGTGAAGCCGAAAGCTAGCGCTCTTATAGTTTTCAATGATGGTCGGCACACAACGGAACTCATGAGTACAAAAAATCTATTGCACAAGTCTCATAATAACAATGAGCACCAAAGAAAGGTATCGGTGGGGGTACTATTTTCTTCGAAGATGCTTCTTACACTTCGCAGTAATATAGAATAAGTTCCCTGAGCGCGCTTTGTCTGTTACAGCCTTATGGCTTGATTGCCTGGTTATTGGAAACACCGTCGATATTCTCGACCGATGGAGTACATAACACTTTTCGGTCCTTGACCGAAGAGGGAGAAGCCGACGGTCGGTTAAGATGCGTTTAAAGTTCGGTTGAACATAGATATGATATAAGTACTTCAGTACATGCAATCATTCTTCTACCCAAGTAACTTGGGAGCTCTTAAGTTTATTTGAGCCGTTTTATAATAAGTGTTCTTCTTCTTAGTCGTTGCAAAGTTTTATTATTATTTATCACTCCTTTTTTCGACGCGAGTGTGCGGTCACTAGCTGGGGAGCCTAATTTGCTAAACTGGCCTAATGAGAAGTACTCCGCCCTCGGGATAGGAGGTTGAAGCCATAGGCTGACCCGCTCGAAGTCTTGAGATAGGATGTATCATGTTAAAGCACGACAGAAGCACTTCTTTTTTCTAATACCAATTTTCAGATTGGGACTGAACACTTGATCTTGTTCGGACGTCATGTTTTTACTGACGTTTCTTGGTTTTCCAAGCTTTTTGGCACTTTTAAACTATTTGTGCTTTTCCAGCATTAGTCTCGCAGTGCAACGCCGGACACCTTTAGGGATTCGGCAAAAACATTCTCAGATATTGCTATATATGCATCGGTTTCGAATTGTGTCTTCGGTCAATAGTTGGGTTGCCCGGCTCCTGCACTTGCTTCCTACGTTCCGTTTTGTTCGGCTAGGCGTGCAAAGGGAGAACCACTGCGATTGTGCTTCCAGCTCACATGGTTAAGCACCTCAGTGGAGAAAGCCGAAAACTGACTGTCACAATAAGCGTAAACTGGTCAGCAATCCGATGACTATGTTAAATGATGGGCCGTTCATAACATTGGCCGAAGTGTTTACGGCTTGACCCCGACTGTCGCCGAACACTACCGGGGGCTATTAACTGGCCTCCCAAACTAAATCCTCGATATTTTGCTCTTACATTAGAGCTGAGGTTTAATGATCATGCTTAGCATGACAACCCAAAGAAAGGAACCGATAGCGGGACTATTTTCTTTGGAAGACATTTCTTCTGTTAAACAGTAATATAACTCTCTACGTACCTTTGTTTATAAAACCGTATGGCCAGATTGCCTTGTTTGTTGTAAATCTTTGCCCTCATAAAGGTTTTATAAAGTAGGACAAACACTCCTCGGCTACTGGCCGAGGAGGTGGAAGCCGATGGTCGGTCAACAAAGTTTTGTACAATGCGGATCTGAGCATTAATGACATAAAGTACTTGGATACATAGAGTCATTACACATAATTTGTGATTTTACTATGGATATTGATCCTTAATTCGGCCACCCGTGCCCGCATTAAGGCTCGGGGGCTACTGGGCTTCGGGCTTATTATTTACAAATATTAAAGGGGCACATCGATCCCCTGATATGGTGTTGCCACCCGACCAGTGTCTCGGGGGCTACTGCATTGCTTGTCCAATGCAGAAAATTTTATGTGCAATATAGTTTCCGAGGAGATTTTGATCCTCAGGTTGGTCGGCCGCACCCAACCTGAGTCTTGAGGACTGAGCACACCGCTTTTAGTGTCCCGAAGTATTCTGCCGAGTTTGGACTTGATCCTCAGGCCGGTTTTGCAAATCAACCTGAGTCTCAGCGGCTACTAGGATCAGCGGTCTTACGTCATCCTTCAGGTGCATCTCGGGTTTTATACCGATACACACCTTGAGGGCTACTGGCTATATATCTCGCAGAGAATAAATTGCACCAATAAAAAATATTCACAAAAATCGACCCACATTCGGGGTGGTGCACCACCTCGGAAGCAGTCCGGCATAAAGCTCGGGCGCTAGTGGCTGGCTCCATAGAGGGCATTTCCCGCATTAAGCTCGGCTAAACTCCTTCAAACTTTTTTGAACCAAGGTGATATGACACCTCGGATATAGTCCGGTGTTGGAGCTCGGATACAGTCCGGCGTTGGAGCTCGGATACATAGTCTGGCGTTGGAGCTCGGATACATTCCGGTGTTAGAGCTGGGAAGCGGTCCGGCATTGGTGCTCGGCTGCAAAAGATACCTCGAATACAGTCTGGCGTTAGAGCTCGGACGCAAGAGGACACTGCCTCCCGGGAACAACTTCAAACCCGAGGTGTGGCATAAAAATAATAAGGCATTGATAAAGGCCGGAAACTTAAAGGGGCTCCTCGGATACCCGGCGTATTAACTTGTCGAATGCATTTCGGGGATCCTCAAGATCGAAGATGAGAAGATTTGTTGAACCAGTTTTCAAGACCGACGACCGAAGATGAAGAACAGTTCGGAAGAATCAAGGAGTGTCCCTAACTTGAAGACCGATTCAGGGGGCTACTAACGGTGTCCTGGACTAGGGGGTACTCAACACGTCATCTCCCGATCTGATAGATTGGGTCGAGGACCCCCGTGGCCGTATACTCATGGGCCAGTTCGGACAGCTGCCGCATACAAGGAAGATTCCACAAGACTTGGCGATCAAGACAATGACTTCTCCCCACCGGCGTATTCGGCTAGGACTCTTGTTAACCTAGGCTTCTGGTGCATTATATAAACCAGGGCCAGGCTAGTCGATAGAGAATATACATACAATCATACCATAGGCTAGCTTCTAGGGTTTAGCCTCTCCGATCTCGTGGTAGATCTACTCTTGTACTACCCATATCATCAATATTAATCAAGCAGGACATAGGGTTTTACCTCCATCAAGAGGGCCCGAACCTGGGTAAAACATTGTGTCCCCTGCCTCCTGTTACCATTCGGCCTAGACGCACAGTTCGGGACCCCCTACCCGAGATCCGCCGGTTTTGACACCGACAAGGAGACTTCATGACGATGTGCTGCGGATAGAGAAAGGCCTCATCGCCTCAAAAAATCCAGGATACCCACTCTACGTGGTTAACGTGCCGCGGGGATTGTCGTACGTCGACACATTCCCCGTGGAGAAGTTCTTCCTTCAAATCGGTTACATCTTCGACATGTTTCACTTGAAGAAGCTGGATTTTGCATTTGTCCGCCTTTATGCTTTGCACATGAACTACCTCATCGAGGTTGAGCAGATACCTCATATCTGTGTCACTGACCGCACTTCATGCACGGGGCCTTCTTGAGAGTCTACGCAAAGCATTGTGAATACGCGAGGGAATACATCGTCAATTTCATGCTCGCCAGTAAGGACAAGGAGGCGATTCTCGTGCCTTATCATCGCATGTAAGTCATCCGTGCGGATATCCTTCCTTTGATTTCAATCATTCATTTGCACAGTGGAGGCTAATTAATTTGAGGTGTACTTATTTTGTGTAGCGGCGGGCACACCGTCCTCATCATCCTCTACCCCAATACTCCCACGCTCTTTACTTGGACTCGTCGAAGGACATTAACAAAAAGGATTACACCCACATCAAGTCTGTTCTCGACAGTGCTATGTTTTACTATGGCGCACGGGGTGGAGAGGTCAAGGACAAGAAGAAAAAGGACGGCAGGCCCGCCTTCGGCCATAAGACCGACTTCTGCTGCATCCAGCAACCGAGTGATTCTCTTAATGATGTATTCTATGTCCTACACAAGATGCTGGAGTACAGACGGGATCACCAGAACCTTCGCATGTCACCTACATCCGGCGATGCCCATATTTTGCAATGGGCAAAGAACTTAGGAGATATCAAGGATCATCGACTTTGAGCTGAGTTCTAGCACATCCAGCATGAACTTGCCCAAATCATCATGAAGGAGGTCATCGGAAAAACAGGGATGTTCTACGAAGAAGGACAAATGTCGCGGGAAGACGTCCGAACACGCGTAGCTGCTCAGCGTCTCGACCTGAAGCCTTTCACTAAGCTCGGGGACTATCTCCCTGACTTGGATGGATGGCACGACATGGCGTGATTGTCAATATATGACAATGTGTCCGTTTAGTCCATACTATCTATATGACGAAACTTTGAATTATGCACGACGAAAATTTATTTGTGATGTAATTAAACCGTCCTCCTCGACTAGCGAAGATCACTCTAGTTAGGGCATTTTGGGTACGATGAACTTTGTTATTTATGCTTATGATATGTTGCTTATATTTTTGCCAAGTCTATCTCTTTCTGTTGCTCAACTATATATGTTGCATATCATCGTCTCATGTGACGATGCAGGTGTATAGATCATCGATAGCGAAGAAGTGCTACGCTAGGAGTATACGACGAGTGGCCGGAATGTCAGGCCCAGGTGTACCGGTTTCCGGTTTCCGAGCGACAGCCAGTAGTTAGTTTAGGTTCACGCAAAGTGATAGCTCTTCTCACGTATATCATTGTTTAGATGGATGACGATGTAGTTGCAAGTAATCGAGATTTGTATCGCTATTTTCGAGACGATGACGAGAGACCACTTTGTGTTGGATGATGATTATGATGATGACATGATTTGATGAGACTATTTGTATGTATATGCTATGATTACATTTGTATGTGTATCATATGCTAAAGATTATTGTATCAAGCCTATTCAAATACAAAACACATATGCAAAAAAAGAAAAAAACTACTAAAATTAGCAGTAGCGAGTGGAGAAAAGTTAGCAGCAGCGCCACAGTAGCAGTAGCGTGTCCAGGCAAAGCGCACTAGAGCTATTAGCAGTAGCGAGCTTCCATGAAGCGCGCTGCTGCTACACTTGTATAGCAGTAGCGCGGGTGCGCACGCACTACTGCTATGGGTTAGCTGTAGCGCCTTATTAGTAGCGCCGATCACCGCGCTACTAATATACCTAGAACCCGCGCTGCTGCTAGCCTTTTCCCTAGTAGTGGGTGTTCACCCTGATCGTTCGAAACAGAATTGGTCATGGACATGAGCCTTACAACAGACTGTGAGAATAGCATTGATTTCATCAAGGACATTGGCATAGACACGGGCACGTGCTCGGGTGAAGGCAGAACACAAACAGTCTGCGGCGCTCGACGTCTGACGAATCTGCCGGCAGCAATGGTTCTTCTCAAATATGCTCATCTTGCCCAAACGGACGTTGACGCACACTTTGAGAGAAACTTCATCGCCCAAATTGCACCATCCGCCGGTGGTGGATGACGGCGGCGCCTGTGCTTGTGAAGACGGTAGGTCATCGCCACGTGCATTGTCTGAAGACATAGCTAGGAGGATTGCGATGAGAAGGAGGCCACAAGAAGATTTTATGGCTTTTGTGTTGGTGGTCCCCATTGTCGCTGACGCTTTCTTGTTGTGTGGGTGAGCGGATGGATGCTTGTGCATGTGCAGACTTGGAATATATCAATTTATAGGACGCGTGTGAAATTGTTTAGCAAGGCGATTATACTCGCGCATGTACATATTGTGACACATCATGTCTCATGCCAAATAATAGTATATTTTAGGCAGTTCATGGAATGCGGTATCAGACTAATTTAGTTCTTTTCTAAGATCTTAATTAATAGAACCGTACAATAAGAAATTATGCTTCTGTACCAAACGTGCATTGAAGGAACAATTGAGGAATGTCCACATTCTCATAGTTTTTCGTGCTTTTCTTTGAGAAACTATCTAAAACTTTACGGTGTATATAATAATAAATAAATAATAAGTATAGAGTTTTTTGACATAATTTTTTGATGGAACATGCCTAACTTGAGTATGAAGTACAATGAACTACTAGGTAGCAAACACAACCACGCGTTTCCACTAACAAGATCAAACTATTTGATATCCTCGGAAGCTCAAATGAGAACCCATTCTTAAATATTTGAGCGGGATATGAGCAAGTAATGATTGGGCCATAAATATCTTCTAATACATTCCACAAGTGTGTAGTAGGTTTCACTACAAGTCGCCTTATCTTCTTGAAGGATGAATATAGATTTTTTTCTCCATGATTATGAAAACCCTTGCTTCGTCAGAAGAATTCCGTCACACGTCAAGTCCAACACATGCGCATAGGGAATTACAGTGGTGATCCTTGTGACTACTAGTTAAGGAATCCTACATGAATAACATTCGTCTTATTTCGATCATGTGGTGACTTGCTCAAAACCAACAAGTTGATAGTGAAAAGTGTCCTTGGAAGCACGAGCCAAAAACTGAGTGAATTTGGATACCCGAAATTTAACCGTTTATTGGTGTGGTCGTACTCAATGCTTACCACACAAAGTCTCTCTTATGCATGAGAACTTTTACAAACTGGATAATCCCATTATGTCGATTTTTATCAATACATGGCATAGAATATCCTAGATTACACCGAAGTAAAAAAATCTTCTACTTATACAGAGAATTAGTAAACTCAATATACATGATCTTATATAGGGTGTCCCAAATATATAGTGCGACAACTAAATCGTAGGTTTTTAGTTTCAACATCTTGTGTATTTTTTTGCTTGTTTCATGTCGCACGCCATTTTGTATGAAATGTAATAACGTCGAGTTCGGCCTTGCCTGAGATCTCATGATTGAATTGTAGAAATTCATCTCCTGCTATTCGATTAATTGAATGTTAATTTCCTTCTCCTCAAAACACTAGAAAATTTCTTTTTCAGTGTGCACTGTCTTGTTTGCCGTCTATCCCATATGCTGAGTGAAATCAATCTGTCAATATTATTTTGCCCTGTCATTTTTTGGGGTGGCCTTTAAGCCTAGAACCAACCCTATTGTTGCATACTTACCATTTCCATCAACTAAATTTATCGACCCTATCACCATCTTAGAAATGTAATGATATATAGAAAACTAACTAAGCGGCAACATCACTCTCGCTTGTTGAGTGCCGGAATGAGGATGAAGGCGACTTGGTGTCCTAGGATCATAAACTTTGACGTGATCCCCATTTTTTAGTTAATCTTGGATTATTAATTTTATCAATTATTTCATGTAATATTTTAGATGGAGAGGCTCGGATTGTTGGCTCCGGTTTTGGAAATATAGCAAGTGTCAGTGGTGGTGATTTTGCAGAGTTACGTTGGATCTTATACCTAGGTATGAAACGTTGGCACAGTCCATTGGATGCTCGACATCTAGCACGATGTGATGGCTTATCAGCATCGGGGGCTTCATGGTTACGTGAGGTTTCTTCTATAGACAATGGTTCAAGTTTGTCACATTGTTGTTAAAGAATCTGGAATACAGATCTGATCATCTCTCTCATATTTAAATAAACAGAGCATGGCCAAAACATGCAATCTTGGCTTTGGTGACACAACAAACTTTTTTGATGCCTTTTTGCATGTTAAACCTCCATATGAGGTAGTTTCCTAAGACCATCTGCACTACATGTGTTTTGTCATTAGATGGCGCATTGTAGAGTGCTCAAATCATTTTCTGCTGCTAGTTTGTGTCTGTTTTTTTTCCTTATTTGAAAATGTAGTTTTTTCATTAGCAGTGTATTTGGATTAGTTGGGTGGATGCTAGTCACCATGTTGTTTTGGTGATTCTTATTATACAGAGATGTCAACCGGCCTTTCTGAGCGAACTAATGCCATCTCTCGCAACAACGTTTTTGACGGGCAAAAAAACTAGTCACCGATGAAATAGGGCATGTGTGGTCATTCATATCCTTGAGCTTTTTGATGCCATGCATGTCGTATATTTCAGCACTAGAGCCTGTGATGGGAAAGTTTCTACTACCCTCACAAATTCACTTGGCAAGCTATGTTGTGAGTAAAAAGCTTCAAAATGAACTTTTGAGCTAGACGAGTCGGGAAAATTTTCATATAGGAGGCATATCCATAGAACATGACCACACAGACAAAAAGGCATGCCATGAACGCATCACAAATAATACAAGTAGATGTCGCGGATTCTTATTTAGATGACCACTCGCAGTGGACATGATATACATGTGTATCACTGGTTAAGTCGGGTCCAAACCAGTACATGCTAGTATGGCAGGTTATTTAGGTAGAACATATACATTCTAGGTGATGTACATGTGTTGATGCACCTCTCATGGTGTGAGCCTGCCTGCTTGCACACGTTGAGCGTCATCGGTGAGGCTAGATGTTCACCCAGATCCTTGGAGACAGAATTGGTTGTGGAAACGAGCCTTACCACAGACTGTGAGAATGGCATTGATTTCATCAAGGACATTGCCATAGACACGGGTGCGTGCTCGGGTGAAGGCGGAACACAAACAGTCCGCGGCGTTTGGCGTCTGGCGAATCTGCCGGCAGCACTGGTTCTTCTCAAACGGGCTCATCTTGCCCAAGCGGACGTTCACGCACACTTTGAGAGCAATTTCATCGCTCAACTTGCACCGTCCACCGACTGGGGATGGCGGCGGCGCCTGTGCTGGTGAAGGCGGTAGGTCGTCGCCACGTGCATTGTCTGAATACATAGCTAGGAGGATTGCAATGAGAAGGAGGCCACAAGAGGGTTTTATGGGTTTGGTGTTGGTGGTCGCCATTGTCGTAGATGCTTGCTTGTTCTGTGGGTGAGCGGATGGATGCTTGTGCATGTGCAGACTTGGAATGTATCAATTTATAGGACGCCTGTGAAATTGTTTGGCAAGGCGATTAGTACTCGCGCATGTACATATTACAGCCCATCATGTCTCATGCCAAAGAATAGTATATTTTAGGCAGTCCACGCATTGTGATATCAGACTAATTTAGTTCTTTTCTAAGAATCTTAATTAACTAACCGTACAATAAGAAATTATGCTCCTGTACCAAACCGTGCATTGAAGGAACAATTGAGGAATATGTCCACATTCTCATAGTTTTTCGTGAATTTTCTTTGAGAAACTATCTAAAACTTTACGGTGTATATAAAAATAAATAAATAATAAGTATAGAGTTTTTAGGACATAATTTTTTATGGAACATGCCTAACTTGAGTATGAAGTAGAATGAACTACTAGGTAGCAAACACATCCACACGTGTCCACTAACAAGATCAAACTATTTGATATCCTCGGAAGCTAAAATGAGGACCCATTCTTAAATATTTGAGCAGGGATATGAGCATGTAAAGATTGGGCCATAAATATCTTCTAATACATTCCACAAGTGTGTAGTAGCCTTTCACTACAAGTCGCCTTATCTTCTTGAAGATGAATATATATTTATTTTCTCCATGATTATGAAAACTCTTGCGCTTGGTCAGCAGAATTCAGTCACACGTCAAGTCCAACACATGCGCATAGGGAATTACAGTAGTGATCGTTGTGACTAGTAGATAAGGAATCCTACATGATAACATTCATCTTATTTAGATCATGTGGTGACTTGCTCAAAACCAACAAGTTGATAGTGAAAAGTGTCCTTGGAAGCACGAGCCAAAAACTGAGTGAATGTGAATACCCGAAATTTAACTGTTTATTGGTGTGGTCGTACTCACTGCTTACCACACAAAGTCGCTCTATGCATGAGAACTTTTACAAACCGGATAGTCCCATTATGTTGATTTTTATCAATACATGGCAAAGAATATCCTAGATTACATCGGAGTAAAACAATCTTCTAGGTTATACAGAGAATTAGTAAACTCAATATACATGATTTTATATAGGGTGTCCCTCACATATAGTGCGACACCAAAATCGTAGGTTTTTAGTTTCAACATCTTGTGTATTTTTTGCTTGTTTCACGTGGCACGTCATGTTATACAAAATGTAATAACGTCGAGTTCGGCCCTACTTGAGATCTCATGATTGAATTGTAGAAATTCATCTCCTGCTATTCGATTAATTGAATGTTAATTTCCTTCTCCTCAAAACACTAGAAAATCTCCTTTTCAAGTGTGCACCGTCTTGTTTGCCGTCTATCCGATATGCTGAGTGAAATTATCTGTCAGTATTATTTTCCCTGCCATTTTTTGGGGTGGCCTTTACGCTAGAACCGACCCTACTATTGCATACGTTACCATTTCCATCAATTAAATTTATCGACCCCATCCCAGTCTTATAAATGTATGGATATATAGGAAACTAACTAAGTGCGGCAACATCACTCTGCTTGTTGAGTGCCGGAATGAGGATGAAGGCGACTTGGTGTCCTAGGATCATAAACTTTGACGTGATCCCATTTTTGTTAATCATGGATTATTTATTTTATCAATTATTTCATGTAATATTTTAGATGGAGAGGCTCGATTGTTGGATCCAGTTTTGGAAAAATAGTAAGTGTTAGGGTGGTCATTTTGCAGAGTTACGCTTGGATCTTGACCTAGGTATGAAACGTTGGCACACTCCATTGGATGCTCGACGTCTAGAAGATGTGATGTCTTGTCACTGTCGGGGGTTCATGGTTACGTGAGGTTCCTTCTATAGACAATGCTTCAAGTTTGTCATATTATTGTTGAAGAATCTGGAATACGGATCTGATCATCTTTCTCATAGTTAAATAAACAGAGCATGGCCAAAACATGCAATCCTGGCTTTGGTGATACAACAAACTTTTTATGCCTTTTCGTATGTTAAACCTCCATATGAGGCACTTTCCTGAGACCATCTGCACTACATGTGTTTTGTCATAGATGGCGCAGTTGTAGAATGCTCAAATCATTTTCTGCTGCTAGTTTGTGTTTGTTTTTTCCTTATTTGAAAATGTAGTTTTTTCAATAGCAGTGTATTTGGATTAGTCGAGTGGATGCTAGTCACCATGTTGTTTGGTGATTCTTATATTACAGGATATGTCAATTGGCCTTTCTGAGCGAACTAATGCCATCTCTCGCAACAACGTTTTTGATGGGCAAAAAAACTAGTCACCGATGAAATAGGGCTTGTGTGGTTATTCAGATCCTTGAGCTTTTTGATGCCATGCATGTCGTATATTTTAGCACTAGAGCCTGTGATGGGAAAGTTTCTACTGCCCTCACAAATTCACTTGGCAAGCTATGTTGTGAGTAAAAAGCTTGAAAATGAACTTCTTGAGCTAGACGACTGGGAAAATTTTCACATAGGAGGCATATACGTAAAACATGACCACGCAGGACAAAAAGGCATGCCATGAACACATCACAACTAATACGAGTAGATGTCGCGGATTCTTATTTAGATGACCACTCGCAGTGGACATGATATACATGTGTATCACTGGTTAAGTCGGGTCCAAACTAGTACATGCTAGTATGGCAGGTTATTTAGGTAGAACCTATACATTCTAGGTAATGTACATGTGTTGATGCACCTCACATGGTGTGAGCCTTCCTGCTTGCACACATTAAGCGTCATTGGTGAGGCTAGATGTTCACCCAGATCATTGGAGACAGAATTGGTCGTGGACACGAGCCTTACCACAGACTGTGAGAATGGCATTGATTTCATCAAGGACATTGGCATAGAAACA
Organism: Triticum urartu; assembly: GCF_003073215.2. Lineage (NCBI taxonomy): Eukaryota > Viridiplantae > Streptophyta > Magnoliopsida > Poales > Poaceae > Triticum > Triticum urartu. The sequence continues at coordinate 727,069,054 of NC_053023.1, forward strand.
TAGACGTGTTCGGGTGAAGGTGGAACAGAAACAGTCCGTGGTGTTTGGCGTCTGACGAATCTGCCGGCAACACTGGTTCTTCCCAAAAGGGCACATCTTTCCCAAGCGGACGTTGACACACACTTTGAGAGCAATTTCATTGCTCAACTTGTGCTGTCCACTTACGGGGGATGGCGGCGGCACCTGTGCTGGTGAAGGCGGTATGTTGGGGATATTGCTACCAGGTATGACCCGCCCAGGAGGGGCCGGGTCAACCCCAATGGCGGGTTACAAAAAGAAGCCCGGTAAACATGCAAGGCGATGGTTTGTTATAGGGCTTGTAGTAGGCCCAAGCCCAGAGGCGGCTTAAGGCCCAATATTGTAAACCACCATATGTAACGAAATACTTGTAAACAAAGGCATATACAAGAAGTCACCGAGCCGGACACGATTTACGAGCCGGCCGGGACTCTATAGGCCGCCAGGCGTCAACCCGTGTATATAAGGGGACGACCCAACGGCGGCTTGGGGACAAGGATCAACAGATTGATAGCCAAGATAGCGGATTCGCTCCTTGGTCATCGAAACCTAGCAATACAACATCAACTGGATTAGGCCTTACCTTCACCGTAAGGGGCCGAACCAGTATAAACCTCTCATGTCCTTTGTCCCGATTAAGCCCTTTAAGCTTCCTAGTTGCGATGGCCCTACGACTAAGTCCTTTCGGTAGGACATCTGCCGTGACAATTCCACAACAGTTGGCACCCACCGTGGGGCCAGCGCATAGTGGATTTGATTTCTTGAAGGGCAAATTCGAAGGGCTCAAGGGATACGTTGTGGGCCGGATGACCAAGAGTTGTCGCGGCAAGCTCTACATCGACGACGAAGGCTGGGGCCCCGACGCCAGCTCAATTGAGTACAGATACTGGTTCCCCTTCGGCGGAATCCACGTCTTCATCGGCCGGATCGGCAAGCCGGGCCCTGAGCCGGACATCTGCACTGACCTCGTCGAGACGGCTCAGCGCGCTAGATCTACCCGGGCTCAACCCGCCATGAAGCATGCCTTCGTGGGTTGCATCCATGGAGGTGAATTTTCTGAAGGATCGGTGGATGGTGGTGAGACGGCCGTTTGTTCTGACGGTGAGTCATCCACGGGCGAAACAGATTCTTTGTATCAGTTACATGACGGCGGGCTCGGGGGCTGTTCCGATGGCAGCAGTATTTCGGACCCCACTGAGCCGCCGAATCGAACCGGAGTCTTCATGGCTGGCACTCAACCTGGTCAGAATTCTACGGCTGGGGTAGCCATAACCACCGGGTCAGCAGCGGCCGGGTCAGGAGACCCCGTGCGACCGCCAGCTCAAGTATTAATGGACCTCATGGATAGGATGACGGCCCTGTTGATTGTTGTGGTTGAGCAGGCGGATAAGGCTCAGCATGACGCAGAAGTAGCACGGCTACGCGGAGAGGTAGCACAGGCCAAGGAAAATTTAGCAGCGGAAGACGTCAGGATGGCCGCAGAACGGGAGGCTCTGGATGCACGTGCTCAACAGCTTCAAGCGGAGACTTTACGGCTCTAGGTGGATCTGAACGCGTCAAACGAGGTCATGAGGAGAAGACACCAGAAAAATCAGTCACGTCTGCCTCTGACTTACGATCCTAGGAACCTTTTCCACACACCCGGGGCGGTCCCAGCAACCCGCCGGAGGCAAATCGGATCACAACACCCGGGACAGGGGCGCCGGTTCAGCCGAGGGCCATGGAACCACCCCGTGTGAATACTGCTCCGCCTCATTACATGCCAGTACCACCGGGTCACTTCTCTAACCCTTTGGAGAATTTAATTGCTGCATCGGCTCGTCTGGCGGCTCTCCCAATGGAAGGCGTCTCTCCAATGGCGATCGAAACACGAAGGGTCAGAGAACTTCTTCAGACAGCCCTGGCACAGCAGGATGCGTACTCTTATAGTCGAGACAGAATCCATTCGACCCATCACCCAAGACGGAGCCCGAGCTATAGCAGGCATATGGACTCAGCGGCTATGTCAAGCAATGCCCAACGCCGTAACCAGCCGCACATGCATGACCCAGCATAGGATGGAGCCTTTAACTTGGTGGATCAGGAGAGGATTCGTCAGGAGGCTGAGTGGACGGTTCAACTGGCAGCTGAGCAGGCGACTCATCAGGCTTTTCCGGTTTATCCAGCAACCTCTGTTGAGGCAGGAGTGGCCACAAGAACAGGAGGTGTCCCTTTCCTGGTGCCGGCTCTATGATGTCTACTACACAACCTTCTTCTTGTAGACGTTGTTGGGCCTCCAAGTGCAGAGGTTTGTAGGACAGTAGCAAATTTCCCTCAAGTGGATGACCTAAGGTTTATCAATCCGTAGGAGGCGTAGGATGAAGATGGTCTCTCTCAAGCAACCCTGCAACCAAATAACAAAGAGTCTCTTGTGTCCCCAACACACCCAATACAATGGTAAATTGTATAGGTGCACTAGTTTGGCGAAGAGATGGTGATACAAGTGGTATATGGATAGTAGATAAAGGTTTTTGTAATCTGAAAATATAAAAACAGCAAGGTAACTAATGATAAAAGTGAGCGTAAACGGTATTGCAATGCGTTGAAACAAGGCCTAGGGTTCATACTTTCACTAGTGCAAGTTCTCAACAATAATAACATAATTGGATCACATAACTATCCCTCAACATGCAACAAAGAGTCACTCCAAAGTCACTAATAGCGGAGAACAAACGAAGAGATTATGATAGGGTACGAAACCACCTCAAAGTTATTCTTTCCAATCAATCCGTTGGGCTATTCCTATAAGTGTCACAAACAGCCCTAGAGTTCGTACTAGAATAACACCTTAAGACACAAATCAACCAAAACCCTAATGTCACCTAGATACTCCAATGTCACCTCAAGTATCCGTGGGTATGATTATACGATATGCATCACACAATCTCAGATTCATCTATTCAACCAACACATAGAACCTCAAAGAGTGCCCCAAAGTTCTACCGGAGAATCACGATGAAAACATGTGCCAACCCCTATGCATAGGTTCATGGGCGGAACCCAAAGTTGATCACCAAAACATACATCAAGTGAATCACGTGATATCCCATTGTCACCACAGATACGCACGGCAAGACATACATCAAGTGTTCTCAAATCTTTAAATACTCAATCCGATAAGATAACTTCAAAGGGGAAACTCAATCCATTACAAGAGAGTAGAGGGGGAGAAAAACATCATAAGATCCAACTATAATAGCAAAGCTCGTGATACATCAAGATCGTATCACCTCAAGAACACGAGAGAGAGAGATCAAACACATAGCTACTGGTACATACCCTCAGCCCGAGGGAGAACTACTCCCTCCTCGTCATGGAGAGGACCGGGATGATGAAGATGGCCACCAAGAGGGATTCCCCCCTCCGGCAGGGGGCCCGGACGGGTCTAGATTCGCCTTCGGTGCCTACGGAGGCTTCTGGCGGCGGACTCCCGATTGAAGGAAATATGCCCTAGAGGTAATAATAAAGTTATTATTTATTTCCTTATTTCATGATAAATGTTTATTGTTCATGCTAGAATTGTATTAACCGGAAACATAATACATGTGTGAATACATAGACAAACAGAGTGTCACTAGTATGCCTCTACTAGACTAGCTCGTTAATCAAAGATGGTTATGTTTCCTAACCATAGACATGTGTTGTCATTTGATTAACGGGATCACATCATTAGGAGAATGATGTGATTGACATGACCCATTCCATTAGCTTAGCACCCGATCGTTTAGTATGTTGCTATTGCTTTCTTCATGACTTATACATGTTCCTATGACTATGAGATTATGCAACTCCCGTTTGCCGGAGGAACACTTTGTGTGCTACCAAACGTCACAACGTAACTGGGTGATTATAAAGGAGCTCTACAGGTGTCTCCAAAAGTACATGTTGGGTTGGCGTATTTCGAGATTAGGATTTGTCACTCCGATTGTCGGAGAGGTATCTCTGGGCCCTCTCGGTAATGCACATCACATAAGCCTTGCAAGCATTGCAAACTAATGAGTTAGTTGAGATGATGTATTATGAAACGAGTAAAGAGACTTGCCGGTAACGAGATTGAACTAGGTATTGAGATACCGACGATCGAATCTCGGGCAAGTAACATACCGATGACAAAGGGAACAACGTATGTTGTTATGCGGTCTGACCGATAAAGATCTTCGTAGAATATGTAGGAGCCAATATGAGCATCCAGGTTCCGCTATTGGTTATTGACCGGAGACGTGTCTCGGTCATGTATACATTGTTCTCGAACCCGTAGGGTCCGCACGCTTAAGGTTTCGATGACAGTTATATTATGAGTTTATGAGTTTTTGATGTACCGAAGGAGTTCGGAGTCCCGGATGAGATCGGGGACATGACGAGGAGTCTCGAAATGGTCGAGACGTAAAGATCGATATATTGGACGACTATATTCGGACATCGGAAAGGTTCTGAGTGATTCGGGTATTTTCGGAGGTACCGGGGAGTTATGGGAATACGAGGAAGAAGCAATGGGCCTTAATGGGCCTTAGTGGGAAGGACCAGGAGGTGGCGCGCGCCCCTCCCAAGCCCAGTCCGAATTGGACAAGGGGTTTGGGGCGTGGCCCCTCTCTCCCTTCCTTCCCCTCTTCCCCCCTTTCCCCCCTTCTCCTAGTTGGACTAGGAAAGGAGGAAACCTACTCCAACTAGGAGTAGGAATCCTATTCCCTGGCGCGCCCCTCCTAGGGCCGGCCTCCTCCCCTTGCTCCTTTATATATGGGGGCAGGGGGCACCCCTAGACACACAAGTTGATCTTCGTGATCGTTCTCTTAGCCGTGTGCGGTGGCCCCCTCCACCATAATCCTCGATAATATTGTAGCGGTGCTTAGGCGAAGCCCTGCGACGGTAGAACATCAAGATCGTCACCACGCTGTCGTGCTGACGGAACTCTTCCCCGACACTTTGCTGGATCGGAGTCCGGGGATCGTCATCGAGCTGAACGTGTGCTAGAACTCGGAGGTGCCGTAGTTTCGGTGCTTGATCGATATGGCCGTGAAGACGTACGACTACATCAACCGCGTTGTCATAACGCTTCCGCTGTCGGTCTACGAGGGTACGTAGACTACACTCTCCCCCTCGTTGCTATGCATCACCATGATCTTGCGTGTGCGTAGAAATTTTTTGAAATTACTACGTTCCCCAACAGTGGCATCCGAGTCTAGATTTTATGTGTTGATGTTATATGCACGAGTAGAACACAAGTGAGTTGTGGGCGATATAAGTCATACTGCTTACCAGCATGTCATACTTTGGTTCGGCGGTATTGTTGGACGAAGCGGCCCGGACCGACATTACGCGTACGCTTACGCGAGACCGGTTCTCCCGACGTGCTTTGCACAAAGGTGGCTAGCGGGTGACAGTTTCTCCAACTTTAGTTGAACCGAGTGTGGCTACGCCCGGTCCTTGCGAAGGTTAAAACAGCACCAACTTGACAAACTATCGTTGTGGTTTTGATGTGTAGGTAAGATTGGTTCTTGCTTAAGCCCGTAGCAGCCACGTAAAACTTGCAACAACAAAGTAGAGGACGTCTAACTTGTTTTTGCAGGGCATGTTGTGATGTGATATGGTCAAGACATGATACTAAATTTTATTGTATGAGATTATCATGTTTTGTAACCAAGTTATCGGCAACTGGCAGGAGCCATATGATTGTCGCTTTATTGTATGCAATGCAATTGCGCTGTAATGCTTTACTTTATCACTAAGCGGTAGCGATAGTCGTGGAAGCATAAGATTGGCGAGACGACAACGATGCTACGATGGTGATCAAGGTGTCGCGCCGGTGATGATGGTGATCATGATGGTGCTTCGAAGATGGAGATCACAAGCACAAGATGATGATGGCCATATCATATCACTTATATTGATTGCATGTGATGTTTATCTTTTATGCATCTTATCTTGCTTTGATTGACGGTAGCATTTTAAGATGATCTCTCACTAATTATCAAGAAGTGTTCTCCCTGAGTATGCACCATTGCGAAAGTTCTTCGTGCTGAGACACTACGTGATGATCGGGTGTGATAGGCTCTACGTTCAAATACAACGGGTGCAAAACAGTTGCACACGCAGAATACTCAGGTTATACTTGACAAGCCAAGCATATACAGATATGGTCTCGGAACACGGAGACCAAAAGGTCGAGCGTGAATCATATAGTAGATATGATCAACATAGTGATGTTCACCAATGAAACTACTCCATCTCACGTGATGATTGGACATGGTTTAGTTGATTTGGATCACGTGATCACTTAGAGGATTAGAGGGGTGTCTATCTAAGTGGGAGTTCTTAAGTAATATGATTAAATTGAACTTAAATTTATCATGAACTTAGTCCTGGTAGTATTTTGCAAATCATGTTGTAGATCAATAGCTTGCGTTGTTGCTTCCCTGTGTTTATTTTGATATGTTCCTAGAGAAAATTGTGTTGAAAGATGTTAGTAGCAATGATGCGGATTGGATCCGTGATCTGAGGTTTATCCTCATTGCTGCACAGAAGAATTATGTCATTGATGCACCGCTAGGTGATAGACCTATTGCAGGAGCAGATGTAGACGTTATGAACGTTTGGCTAGCTCAATATGATGACTACTTGATAGTTTAGTGCACCATGCTTAACGGCTTAGAATCGGGACTTCAAAGACGTTTTGAACGTCATGAACCATATGAGATGTTCCAGGAGTTGAAATTAATATTTCAAGCAAATACCTGAGTTGAGAGATATGAAGTCTCCAACAAGTTCTATAGCTAAAAGATGGAGGAGAATCGCTCAAGCAGTGAGCATGTGCTCAGATTGTCTGGGTACTACAATCACTTGAATCAAGTGGGAGTTAATCTTCCAGATAAAATAGTGATTGACAGAATTCTCTAGTCACCATCACCAAGTTAGTAGAACTTCGTGATGAACTATAATATGCAAGGGATAACGGAAACGATTCCCAAGCTCTTCGTAATGCTGAAATTGACGAAGGTAGAAATCGAGAAAAACATCAAGTGTTGATGGTAGACAAGACCATTAGTTTCAAGAAAAGGGCAGAGGGAAGAAGGGGAACTTCAAGAAGAACAGCAAGCAAGTTGCTGCTCAAGTGAAGAAGCCCAAGTCTGGTCCTAAGCCTGAGACTAAGTGCTTCTACTGCAAAGGGACTGATCACTGAAAGCGGAACTACCCCAACTGATTGGCGGATAAGAAGGATGGCAAAGTGAACATAAGTATATTTGATATACATGTTATTGATGTGTGCTTTACTAGTGTTTATAGCAACCCCTCAGTATTTGATACTAGTTCAATTGCTAAGATTAGTAACTCGAAACGGGAGTTGCAGAATAAACAGAGACTAGTTAAGGGTAAAGTGATGATGTGTGTTGGAAATGGTTCCAAGATTGATATGATCATCATCACACACTCCCTATAATTTCGGGATTAGTGTTGAACCTAAATAAGTGTTATTTGGTGTTTGCGTTGAGCATGAATATGATTTGATCATGTTTATTGTAATACGGTTATTCATTTAAGTAAGAGAATAAATTGTTGTTCTGTTTACATGAATAAAACCTTATATGGTTACACACCCAATGAAAATAGTTCGTTGGATCTCGATCGTAGTGATACACATAATCATAATATTGAAACCAAAAGATGCAAAGTTAATAATGATAGTGCAACTTATTTGTGGCACTGCCGTTTAGGTCATATTGGTGTAAAGCGCATGAAGAAACTCCATGCTGATGGGCTTTTGGAATCACTTGATTATGAATCAGTTGATGCTTGCGAACCATGCCTCATGGGCAAGATGACTAAGACTCTGTTCTTCGGAACAATGGAGCGAGCAACAGATTTGTTGGAAATCATACATACTGATGTATGTGGTCCGATGAATATTGAGGCTCGCAACAGGTATCATTATTTTCTAATCTTCACAGATGATTTGAGCAGATATGAGTATATCTACTTGATGAAATATAAGTCTGAAACATTTGAAAAGTTCAAAGAATTTCAGAGTGAAGTGAAAAATCATCGTAATAAGAAAATAAAGTTTCTATGATCTGATCATAGAAAAGAGTATTTGAGTTACGAGTTTGGCCTTCAGTTAAAAACAATGTGAAATAGTTTCACTACTCACGCCACCTGGAACACCACAATATAATGGTGTGTCCGAACGTCATAACCGTACTTTATTAGATATGGTGCGATCTATGATGTCTCTTACCGATCTACCACTATCGTTTTGGGGTTATGCATTAGATACAGCTGCATTCACGTTAAATAGGGCACCATCTAAATCCGTTGAAATGACACAATCTGAACTATGGTTTGGCAAGAAACCAAAATTGTCGTTTCTTAAAGTTTGAGGTTGCAATGCTTATGTGAAAAAGTTTCAACCTGATAAGCTCAAACCCAAATCGGAGAAGTGCGTCTTCATAGGATACCCAAAAGAAAATGTTGGGTACACCTTCTATCACAGATCCGAAGGCAAGATATTCGTTGCTTTGAATGGATCCTTTCTAGAAAAGGAATTTCTCTCGAAAGAAGTGAGTGGGTGGAAAGTAGAACTTGATGAGGTAACTGTACCTGCTCCCTTATTGGAAAGTAGTTCATCACAGAAATCTGTTCCTGTGACTACTAGACCGATTAGTGAGGAAGCTAATGATGATGATCATGTAACTTCAGATCAAGTTACTACCGAACCTCATAGGTAAAACCAGAGTGAGATCTGCACCAGAGTGGTACGGTAATCCTGTTCTGGAGGTCATGTTACTTGACCATGACGAACCTACGAACTATGAGGAAGCGATGATGAGCCCAGATTCCGCGAAATGGCTTGAGGCCATGAAATCTGAGATGAGATCCATGTATGAGAACAAAGTATGGACTTTGATTGACTTGCCCAATGATCGGCGAGCCATTGAGATTAAATGGATCTTCAAGAGGAAGATGGACGCTGATAGTAGTGTTACTATCTACAAAGCTAGAATTGTCGCAAAAAGGTTTTCGACAAGTTCAAGGTGTTGACTACGATGAGAGTTTCTCACTCGTATTTATGCTTAAGTCTGTCCGAATCATGTTAGCAATTGCTGCATTTTATGAAATTCGGCAAATGGATAAACAAAACTGCATTCCTTAATGGATTTATTAAAGAAGAGTTGTATATGATACAACCAGAAGGTTTTGTCAATCCTAAAAGTGCTAACAAAATGTGCAAGCTCCAGCGATCCATTTATGGACTGGTGCAAGCATCTCGGAGTTGGAATATGCGCTTTGATGAGATGATCAAAGCATATAGTTTTATACAGACTTGCGGTGAAGCCTGTATTTACAAGAAAGTGAGTGGGAGCACTACAACATTTCTGATAAGTATATGTGAATGACATATTGTTGATCGGAAATAATGTAGAATTATTCTGCAAAGCATAAAGGAGTATTTTGAAAGAAGTTTTTCAAAAAAAGACCTCGGTGAAGCTGTTTACATATTAAGCATCAAGATCTATAGAGATAGATCAAGACGCTTGATAAGTTTTTTTTTCAATGAGTACATACCTTGACAATATTTTCAAGTAGTTCAAAAATTGGAACGGTCAAAGAAAGAGTTCTTGGCTGTGTTACAAGGTGTGAAATTGAGTAAGACTCAAAGCCCGACCACGGCAGAAGATAGAAAGAGAATAAAAGTCATTCCCTATGCCTCAGCCATAGGTTCTATAAAGTATGCCATGCTGTGTACCAGATCTATTGTATACCCTACACTGTGTTAAGCAAGGGAGTAAAATAGTGATCTAAGAGTAGATCACTGGACAGCGGTCAAAATTATCCTTAGTGGAATAAGGAAATATTTCTCAATTATGGAGGTGACAAAAAGGTTCGTCATAAAAAGTTACGTCGATGCAAGTTTTGACACAGATCTGGATGACTCTAAGTCTCGATCTAGATACATATTGAAAGTGGGAGCAATTAGCTAGAGTAGCTCCGTGCAGAGCATTGTAGACATAGAATTCGCAAAATACTTACGGATCTGTATGTGACAGACCCGTTGACTAAAATTATCTCACAAGCAAAACATGATCACACCTTAGTACTCTTTGGGTGTTAATCACATAAACGATGTGAACTAGATTACTGACTCTAGTAAACCCTTTGGGTATAGGTCACATGACAATGCGAACTATGGGTGTTAATCACATGGTGATGTGAACTATTAGTGTTGAATCACATGGCGATGTGAACTAGATTATTGACTCTAGTGCAAGTGGGAGACTGAAAGAAATATGCCCTAGAGGCAATAATAAAGTTATTATTTATTTCCTTATATCATGATAAATGTTTATTATTCATGCTAGAATTTTATTAACCGGAAACATAATACATGTGTGAATACATAGACAAACAGAGTGTCACTAGTATGCCTCTACTTGACTAGCTCGTTAATCGAAGATGGTTATGTTTCCTAACCATGAACAAAAGAGTTGTTATTTGATTAACGGATCACATCATTAGAAGAGTGATGTGATTGACATGACCCATTTCATTAGCTTAGCACCCGATCGTTTAGTATGTTGCTATTGCTTTCTTCATGACTTATAAATGTTCCTATGACTATGAGATTATGCAACTCCCGTTTGCCGGAGGAACACTTTGTGTGCTACCAAACGTCACAACGTAACTGGGTGATTACAAAGGAGCTCTACAGGTGTCTCCAA
>NC_053023.1:727080819-727122117 GCF_003073215.2 Triticum urartu
TAGAACCAATCATATATATATCATCAATGTCTCACAAACCACCATATTAATTTACACATACACACATGTATAGCTATATACAATTTCTCCTACATATGCATGTTGCCTTCGGAGCCAGTGGCATTAGCCTAATTGGTGCCTTCGGAGCACGATGACAATTGGAAGTGGTTCATGACCTGTTCGATGGGGGCGGTAGCGGGTAATAGTATTCTCCCTTCGGATTTATGACCTGGTCGAGCAAAAATCCCGCTATTTCCTCTTGAAGTGCTTCTACGCGCTCTGTTTCTAGGAGCTTGTCCCGCACCTCTTTGAACTGTTAAGAAGGAGATCAATATGCATGTGTATTAGTTGTGTGACTAGATATCGATAATGGTGTAAAAATTGTGAATAGTGTTCTGACAAGCGCACCCATTCCTGTCTTTGAGATCTGCTCCTTTCGGACGCCATCATGCGAATGTTCTCGCAAACGCAGTATGCACACAGATTAGTCCCCTGCGCCTGCTTCAGGGCCTTTATTACGAGAATGGAATTTAATTTGATCAGATAATAATTAATCAAGCATGATAATTAAAGAGATGGCAGCTAGCTAGCTAGTACTACTTAATTACTTACCTTGGATCGAAACCATTTCAGCTGTGGTTTTCATTCGCCTTCCGTGACGCTGATGAACCTTGCCCAAGCCCTGCCCGCCGACAAAGAAAATGAATAAAGGGGTTATTAAATAGTTCATATCATGAAATGACGAACTAAATAGGCCGAGATATATAGTTAATAATGATTGAAATTACCTGTTGACTATCCCATACAGGATGTTGTAGTCACTATTTGCTTTGAGTAGCGAGTCCAGTATTTCAACTGTTCCGGCGTCAACTTTAATGATACACAAGATCCAGTGAAATCTGCATGCACACACGTTTGCATGTCTTAATTAAGCGGGCATATGTAAGCAAAAACATGTAGCTAGCTAGTAGGCAAAAACAGAGAATTTGTAGTACAAGAAAGTGTGACTCACTCGAAGTTGTAAGGAAGTAGTATATCTTCATTGTATTTGAGGCGCTTCAAGAACTCTAGCATGCTGTCCTCTACCTGCTTTTCATAATACTTGCTCATTTTCCATGTGTATTGATTAACGGTGTTTGGGTCAATGAACCCAATGCCATAGCGTCCACCTTTTCTCATTTCATATATCTTCATCCTGCATAATACCACAGAAAAGAATATAGTGAGGATAATTACAGGTAATGATTGATCAAAAGGATCACTACAGCTAGCTTGAGACTTAAATTACAGAAAGAAATCACTTATAGACAATAGCAACTGACGATAGATTTGTCGAGTGCGTCTTGATTGTATAACTGAAACAGTTCAGAATACTCAACGGCCACAGCTTTCTCATGGTAGTAATGATCCTTCTTGACATACACCATGAGGGACTCTCGATCGGATCTCTTGATAATGTCCATGTACCATTGATGCAATTCATACATTCTCGTTGGGAGCTTCTTGACATCTTCTGGCTCGACCAAAGGTTGGCCCCGGACATATTTCCATTTTATTTCCTCCTCTGTAATCACAGGCATGTCCTCGATCTCGAGGAGTTGTCCAACAGTGATCTTGAGTTCTTCAGCCTGCATTATATGCTCCTGGGTTATTACCACATCGCCCACCTCGGGAACGTAAACTGTTTGGCCACAATAATATTGGGCGCGCGAACTGTCACGTGTTGTTGGCGGCACAACAAGCGGGGGGGGGGGGGGGGGGGGCGATTGCGCCGCCTGTTCTCCCAGCTGGGCAATGGTTTTCCCGCATTTTTCGACAGCTGCTTGTTGTTTGCTCGAGCTCGAGCTCGCCTCCTTCTGTAGACGTTGTCGATGTAACTTCCTGATGTGGCGCTCATAGTCTGTGTCAACAGGCTTAGGAGCTGGTGGTTGAGCCATACGAATGAAGTGGTCAACTACTTCCACAGGCACTTTCTCCCTTGGCGGCGGTGGCGGTTTCGGTCCAAAATGGGCGTCGACTTCTGCCCGCACTATGGCATTGGTTTGCTCCTCGGTCCTGTCGTAAGCCCTCACAGGAAGAGGAGTAGTGAGGTTTGGACCATATTTGTATCGCTTGCCTCCGCTTGTACTTCCTGTACTATGACCTCGACTGGTACCGCTACGCACCATAGCTGCGGGGTGTCTCTTCTGATATTGCTGAGGCGGCGGAGACGGCTGACGGGGCTGAGTTGGACGAGGAGGAGTGGCCTGAAGTTGTGCCGGACTTGGAGGAGGAGTGGCCTGAGGTTGTGCCGGACTTGGAGGAGGAGTGGACGTCTGACGCTGTGTCGGACTTGGAGGAGGAGTGGCTTGACACTTTGCCGGACTTGGAGGAGGAGGAGTGGCCTCACGCATTGGTGGACTTGGAGGAGCGGGAGTCTGCTGACTCGGTGGCGTACTTCGACGAGGAGTCGGGTGACGCGGTGTTGGTGGCCTTCGAAAAATGATGCAATCCTTTCTCCATAGGATGATACGATGTTTGGCATCTCCGAGTGTGTGCTCCTCATCACCTCCAGGAATTTCAAGCTCTAGCCCCGAATATTGGTCCACCACCTCATCAACCAAGACACGAGTATAGCCCGCTGGAATCGGGTTGCAATGGAAGGTTGCCTCGGGGGAATTTGAAAAAGCAACGGCGTCCGCCACCTTCATGGATATGTTCTTCATTTTGAAGTGTAGCTCGCAGTTAGTGTTCTCCATGATGTCATCCAATGGGTATCTATCCAGCACTACTGCGTCGCCCGGGGCGGAACCCATGCTGCTTCTCGGCATGGATGGGGCGGTGGTATCCAATGCTGGATCATCCGCTAGCTGCTGCAGCTGCTGAGACCCCCTTTGCTGGCTAAGTGAGTCGATCTGCTCCTGCTGCCGCTGGAATTTAGCTGCCAATTCCGCTTGACTTGCTTCTAGGCCTTGAAGGCGTTCATAGTCGAGCTTCCTTTGCTCCTCCTCCATCTTCCTCTTCTTCTCCTCCGCAATCTTCTTTCTTGCACGGGTTCTGTAGTCGGCGTTCCAGTCCGAAAACCCCTCATACCACGGAATAGCGCCCTTGCCTCGTGTTCTTCCCGGGTGTTCAGGATTTCCCAGGGCACGCGTAAGCTCGTCGTTCTCTCTGTTGGGCTGGAACACCCCCGATCAAGCCTCTTCTATTGCAACAAGTAGCGCATCGTCGGCTCCGTTCAGACATGCCTTCGTCGAAACATTGCCTGTCTTCGGGTCCAACTCCCCCCCATGCGCATAGAACCAAGTCCTGCACCTGGGGGGCCAGCTCTTAGTAACCAGAGTGACACCTGCATCCTCCATCTCTTTCTCAGACTTATCCCACTTAGGCATTGCCACCGCGTAGCCACCTGGCCCCAGCTTATGAAACTTATCCTTTTTTTCGGCATTCTTCTTGTTTATTCTCGACCGTTCCTTAGCTAATTCGGAATCCTTGAATTTCACGAAATCGTCCCAATGAGCACTTTGATTCTCTAGTATCCCCTCGAATACTGGAGTCTTCCTTCCTCCCTTGACGTACTTCTCCCACGTCATTCTCTTGTGGTTCTTGAATGCAACCGCCATCTTCCTAAAAGCAGCGTCCTTGACTTTCCACACGTCTGCTTCTGTGAAATTATCTGGTAGGGTGAAATGTTCCATGAGAGTATCCCAAAGCAGATTTTTTTGATTCTCGTCGACAAAAGTAACATCTGGACGTGGATTTGCTGGCTTTCTCCATTCTTGAAGGGAGATCGGGAGTTGGTCCTTCACAAGAACTCCGCACTGACGAACGAACTTGTCCGCAATCTTCTTAGGCGCTAATGGTTCGTCATTAGGTCTGATTGCCTCGATATTGTACTTTACGCCCTCCTTCAACTTTTTGTTCGGGCCTCGTTTCGTCCTTTTGCCTGAAGATTTGCTCGATCCGGATGGCTGAAAGAAGAAAGATCGATTCGTTAATATATCTTCAACTCATTTAAAACATGCGATGATCACCAGATTCTTGCTTATATAAATATATATACCTCGCCGGTGTTTGTTGTTTCAGGATCAACATGTTCTTCGTCGTAGTTCATGACTTCATCTTCTCGGTCGTCGCGATCGAATATCATATCACCCTCTCCGGTGTTGTTTAGAAATTCGGAGCCGTCAAAATCTTCTTCATTCTGATCATCATCTGGCCCGCGTATGATATCGAACATGGTCTATTCTCTCTCTCTGTCGGTATTGTCCGCCATAGCTTTTATTTAACTATGCCAAAAGAAATATAAAACAATTTAGTATAATCTCGAATAATAGATATAATCTCGAATACATCGTCTCGAATAATAGATATAATCTCGAATACATCATCTCGAATAATAGATATAATATTGAATACATCACTAGCTAGCTAGCAAGCTAATAAAGATCAAATACTACAGAGTAATCTAGGCCACTCGCGGTTCCTGAGGTGCGGGCGGTGGACACCCAAAGAGAAGGAACCATCACTGGATCATAGCTCGGGTGATCTCCCCAAAGAACCTGCCAGGTATTGGAGAACCTGACGTCCATAGCAGCCACGTAGCGATGGACGTGCTCGTCCTCCTCCTTGACACGGCGACGTACCACCTCCGGCGGGGCCGGCTCCCTCCGCACCGAAAGTGGCCCACGCGAATGCCACCAAAGGAGATGAGGGTCGACGACGGGACCCGGGGCCGGGTTCCTCACCAAGCGTCGCGCCCGTGAAGGTAGCACCTCCCAGTGCCAGCCCGGCGGAGCCCAGTCCCGGACATGGGTCCTCTGAAGCAGGACGTCGTCGCGGACATGTCGACGGCGAGGATGCGGGCCGGGCATCATCGACAACAAAATACTATATGCCGCAAAAGTAAAGTAACATTTTTTAAATGATGGATTGTGATGATTTCATATATGGAAATTCTAAATTTTATAACTAAAAATATAAGAAACTAAAAAAACATCGATCATCGTCTAACAATTTGAAATTAATCTAATTCATCTAGCTAGCTAAAACTAACAATTTCCAAAATTTCTAACATTTCTATATAACTAACATTTCTATAACATTTGACATTATATATATTATAACTAACATTTCTACATACTATTTGACATTAATCTAATCTAATTAATTAATTCATCTAAAACTTTGTATGAAAAACAGAAAAACAGAAAAAACTAAAAGCTAAAAACAGAAAAATTGTGTGTGTGTGCGCGTCTAGTGTGTGTAGTGTGTGTGTGTGTGCATGTGTGTGTGTGTGCGCGCGCGCGTGTGTGTGCGCTACGGTCGGCGCCGGCGCCGGCGCCGGTGTGCGCTACGATCGATTGGAGGGAGGAGAGGGGCCGGGGGAGGGGCTCACAGCGCGCGCGGGCAAGGTCGAGGCGACGGCGACGGCGAGGGCGAGGTCGATCCAAAGGCGACGGCGACGGCGAAGCGAGGGGATCGGCGACCGGGACGGCGACGGGGGTGCCGCGGAGTCGACGGGGACGACGCGACGAGGACGGGGGCGTCGCGGAGTCGACGGGGACGGCGCGACGGGGGCGGCGACGGCGCGGGACGGGGCGGCGGCAGAGAGAAGTGGGAGATGAGAAACTGAAAATTTTCGAAGTGTTTCTTATATAGGGGACACCTTTAGTACCGGTTGGAGCCACCAACCGGTACTAAAGGCCTGTTTTGGCCAGGCCAAGCGGGGGGAAGCACCCCCCTTTAGTACCGGTTCCTGGCTCCAACCGGTACTAAAGGCCCCCCCTTTAGTACCGGTTGGTACGACCCGGTACTAAAGGGGGTGCGCTGCTAGGCGAGGGGCGCAGAAGTTTAGTCCCACCTCGCTAGCCGAAGGGCGCTCACACCTGCTTTAAGCCCCGCCGCCGCTGCTGTCTCGAGCTCCTCTCTAAAGCAGGCGTTCTGGGCCTACCTCTTCTACTCTGCCCTGTGGGGCCTATTGGGCTTGCGGACCTGCGTCCTGGCCCAACAACAGGTTGGGTTTCTAGTCGTATGCAGGCCGCTATGGCCCGGTAGGTGGGCTTTTTTCATTTAGTTTTTTCTTTTCTGCTTTATTTATTTTGTTTTATTTATTTTTAGTTGTTTTTTGCTGTATTTAGAGTTTCTTTGTGAATATTTTTGATAGTTTTTAGAAACTTTCAGTTAGTGCCGGTAGTTTTTAAATTTGAATAGTTTAAATTTTGAATTATTTGAAATTTGTGTGAATCACTTGTTTGTGAATAACTTAACTTTAAAAATACATTCTCCGGTGATTCTTTTTTCTTATGTTTAATATTAGTGTGTTTTTCATTATATTCAATTTGGTAATGCTTAAGTTATTTAAAAATGAAATGCCTTTGTATTGGATGAGTTTTCGTCCGAAACCCTGATACTTCGAAACAGATTGTCCATTTTGTACATCCAGTTTTTACGGTAACCCTCTCTACTTTTTTGCACATGCTATGTGGGTGAAATTATGATACCATGCCAACTTTCATCCTTTTCTGAGTTCATTTGAAATGCTTTTCAATTTCAGGGTCATTTAGCTAAAAAAATCAATAAATGCATGAAAGAATTTGCTTGCACATAATTCTCGCAGATCACATCCCACAGATCTTCTGGGAAGTGATGATAGTAAGCCGATCACTCCCAGATCTTTTGTGTGTTTGCGTCGTAGCCATGGAAAATCTTCATCATTTAACTGGATGCTCGGGTCAATATTCACTGTGAATGGAGCAATTTCATCAAACTTTTCATAATCTTCTGACATGTCTGTCTTGTCATCCACTCCCACGATGTTTCTCTTCCCAGAAAGAACTATGTGCCGCTTTGGCTCATCGTACGATGCATTCGCTTCCTTATCTTTTCTTTTTCTTGGCTTGGTAGACATGTCCTTCACATAGAAAACCTGTGCCACATCATTGGCTAGGACGAATGGTTCGTCTGCATACGCAAGATTGTTGAGATCCACTGTTGTCATTCCGTACTGCGGGTCTTCCGTTACCCCGCCTCGTGTCATATTGACCCATTTGCACCGAAACAAAGGGACCTTCAAACCACGTCGATAGTCAAGTTCCCATATGTCCTGTATATAACCATAATATGTTTCCTTTCCCGTCTTGGTTTCTGCATCAAAGCGGACACCACTGTTTTGGTTGGTGCTCTTCTTATCTTGGGCGATCGTGTAAAATGTATTACCATTTATCTCGTACCCTTTGAAAGTCATTATATTCGAAGATGGTAACTGGGACAGCAAGTACAGGTCATCTTCAATAGAGGTGTCATGCATGGTACGTGTCTGCAACCAGCTGCGAAACTCCTGGTTTGTTCCGTGTAATCCAGTCATGTGTTTGGAGCGTAGAAAATTCTTGTGTTCATCCATATACGGAGCCACCAAGGCGGAATTCTGTAGAATGTGTAGTGTGCTTCAGTGAGAGAATGTCCGTCCATACATATTATTTGATTCCCTCCTAGCGTGCCTTTTCCATCCAGTCTGCCCTTATGCCGCGATTCAGGAACACCAATCGGCTTAAGGTCAGGAATAAAGTCAATACAAAACTCAATGACCTCCTCATTTTCATGGCCCTTGGAGATGCTTCCTTCTGGCCTAGCACGGTTATGAATATTCTTTAAGACTCCCATGAACCTCTCAAAGGGGAACATATTGTGTAGAAATACAGGACCCAAAACGTTAATCTCTTCGCATAGGTGAACTAGGACGTGCGTCATGATGTTGAAGAAGGATGGTGGGAACACCAACTCGAAACTGACAAGACATTGCACCAAATTCCTTCTGAACCTTCTGAGAGATTGCATTGAGAAATGCACATAGCTTCACAATGGCTAATCGAACGTTTTCCGGTAGAAGCCCCCTCAATGCAACCGGAAGCAGTTGCATCATAATCACGTGGCAGTCATGAGACTTTAGGTTCTGGAACTTTTTCTCTGCCATATTTATTATTCCCTTTATATTCGACGAGAAGCCAGACGGTACCTTATACTGAGCAGGCATTCAAAGAAGATTTCCTTCTCTTCTTTGGTAAGAGCGTAGCTTGGCATGACCCTGATGTATTGCCGTCTTTTCCGTGCATACGTTGCTGGTCCTCCCGTGCGGTGTATCTTTTGTCTTCCCATACACGCCCAAGAAGCCAAGCAGGGTCACACAAAGATTCTTCGTCACGTGCATCACGTCGATTGCGGAGCGGACCTCTAGGTCTTTCCAATAGGGCAGGTCCCAAAATATAGATTTCTTCTTCCACATGGGTGCGCGTCTCAGCGTCATTCGGAACAGGTTGTCCACCAGGACCCTTTCCAAAGACCACCTTCAAATCCTTGACCATATCATGTACATCAGCACCAGTACGGTGGCGAGGCTTCGTCCGGTGATCCGCCTCACCTTTGAAATGCTTGCCTTTCTTTCTTACGGGATGCCTGCTCGGAAGAAATCGACGATGTCCCAGGTACACATTCTTATTAGCCAAATATATACTGTCAGTACCGTCCAAACAGTGCGTGCATGCGCGGTATCCCTTGTTTGTCTGTCCTGAAAGGTTACTGAGAGCAGGCCAATCATTGATGGTCACGAACAGCAACGCCTTTAGGTCAAATTCTTCCCCCATGTGCTCATCCCACGCACGTACACCTGTTCCATTCCACAGTTGTAAGAGTTCTTCAACTAATGGCCTTAGGTACACATCAATGTCGTTGCCGGGTTGCTTAGGGCCTTGGATGAGCACTGGCATCATAATGAACTTCCGCTTCATGCACAACCAAGGAGGAAGGTTATACAAACATAGAGTCACAGGCCAGGTGCTATGGTTGCTGCTCTGCTCCCCAAAAGGATTAATGCCATCTGCGCTTAGACCAAACCATACGCTCCTTGCGTCATCTGCAAACTCCTTCCCGTACTTTCTTTCGATTTTTCTCCACTGCGACCCGTCAGCGGGTACTCTCAACTTTCCGTCTTTCTTACGGTCTTCTCTGTGCCATCGCATCCTTGGCATGCTCTTTGTTTTGGAACAAACGTTTCAACCGTGGTATTATAGGAGCATACCACATCACCTTGGCAGGAATCTTCTTCCTGGGGCGCTCGCCCTCGACATCACCAGGGTCATCGCGGCTGATCTTATAGCGCAATGCACCGCATACCGGGCAAGCGTTCAAATCCTCGTACTCACCGCGGTAGAGGATGCAATGCATTAGGGCATGCATGTATCTTTTGCACCTCTAACCCTAGAGGGCAGACAACCTTCTTTGCTTCGTACGTACTCTCGGGCAATTCGTTGTCCTTTGGAAGCATATCTTTATCATTGCAACTTTCCAATCCTTGTCAGATACACCATTCTCTGCCTTCCATTGCAGCAATTCCAGTGTGGTGCCCAAGCTTTTTCTTGTCAGCTTACGCAATTCGGGTACAACATTTCTTGTGATCCTCTAACATGCGCTGCAACTTCTTCTTCTCCAAATCACTTGCGCAGTTTCTCTTTGCCGGCAATGGCCCGACCTAGATCATCAACGGGCTCATCTGATGCCTCTTCTTCAGCTTCTTTCCCGCATTGCCGGCTCAGCTTCTTCCCATTCCGGCTCGCTTTGGATCCCCATTGCAGTGGTAGTGTTGGAAATATGCCCTAGAGGCAATAATAAAAGCATTTTTATTATATTTCCTTGTTCATGATACTTGTCTTTATTCATGCTATAATTGTGTTATCCGGAAATCGTAATACATGTGTGAATAAGACACCAACATGTCCCTAGTAAGCCTCTAGTTGACTAGCTCGTTGATCAACAGATAGTCATGGTTTCCTGACTATGGACATTGGATGTCATTGATAACGAGATCACATCATTAGGAGAATGATGTGATGGACAAGACCCAATCCTAAACATAGCACAAGATCGTATAGTTCGTTTGGCTAGAGTTTTCCAATGTCAAGTATCTTTTCCTTAGACCATGAGATCGTGTAACTCCCGGATACCGTAGGAGTGCTTTGGGTATACCAAACGTCACAACGTAACTGGGTGACTATAAAGGTATACTACGGGTATCTCCGAAAGTGTCTGTTGGGTTGACTGGATCAAGACTGGGATTTGTCACTCCGTATGACGGAGAGGTATATCTGGGCCCACTCGGTAATGCATCATCATATGAGCTCAATGTGACCAAGTGTCTGGTCACGGGATCATGCATTACGGTACGAGTAAAGTGACTTGCCGGTAACGAGATTGAACGAGGTATTGGGATACCGACGATCGAATCTCGGGCAAGTAACATATCGATTGACAAAGGGAATTGCATACGGGGTTGATTGAATCCTCGACATCATGGTTCATCCGATGAGATCATCGTGGAGCATGTGGGAGCCAACATGGGTATCCAGATCCCGCTGTTGGTTATTGGCCGGAGAGTCGTCTCGGTCATGTCTGCTTGTCTCCCGAACCCGTAGGGTCTACACACTTAAGGTTCGGTGACGCTAGGGTTGTGAAGATATGTATATGCAGGAACCCGAATGTTGTTCGGAGTCCCGGATGAGATCCCGGACGTCACGAGGAGTTCCGGAATGGTCCGGAGGTAAAGAATTATATATAGGAAGTGCTGTTTCGGCCATCGGGACAAGTTTCGGGGTTATCGGTATTGTACCGGGACCACCGAAGGGGTCCCGAGGGCCCACCGGGTGGGGCCACCTGTCCCGGGGGGCCACATGGGCTGTAGGGGGTGCGCCTTGGCCTAGATGGGCCAAGGGCACCAGCCCCACTAGGCCCATGCGCCTAGGGTTTCCATGGGGGAGGAGTCCCACTAGTGGAAGGCACCCCGAGGTGCCTTGGGGGGGAGGGAAACCTCCCCTTGGCAGTCGCACCTAGGAGATTGGATCTCCTAGGCTGCGCACCACCCCCCCTTGGCCCTCCTATATATAGTGGGGGAGAGGAGGGACTTGATACACCAGCCCCTGGCGCCTCCCTCTCTCCCCGTTACGTCTCTCTCTCGTAGTATAGGCGAAGCCCTGCTACTGTGACGCCCTGCATCCACCACCACGCCGTCGTGCTGCTGGATCTTCATCAACCTCTCCTTCCCCCTTGCTGGATCAAGAAGGAGGAGACGTCTCCCGTCCCGTACGTGTGTTGAACGCGGAGGTGCCGTCCGTTCGGCGCTTGGTCATCGGTGATTTGGATCACGTCGTGTACGACTACATCATCACCGTTCTTTGAACGCTTCCGCACGCGATCTACAAAGGTATGTAGATGCATCTGATGGCTCGTTGCTAGATGAACTCCTAGATGGATCTTGGTGAAACGAGTAGGAAAATTTTTGTTTTCTGCAACGTTCCCCAACAGTTGTATCATCGTATTCAGGGAACCCATGGCCAGGATAGCTGTCGTCGTCCTCTTCTTCTTCATTGTCTTCCATCATAACCCCTCTTTCTCCGTGCTTGGTCCAAACATTATAATGGGGCATGAAACCGGTCTTAAACAGGTGGACGTGAATGGTTCTTGACGTAGAGTAATTGTGACCATTCTTACAGCGAGCACATGGACAAGGCATAAAACCATCCGCCCGCTTGTTTGCCTCAGCCGCAAGCAGAAAAGTACGCACGCCCTCAACGAACTGGGGAGAGCATCGGTCATCGTACATCCATTGCCGGCTCATCTTCATTACACAACACCGAATAGACCAAATTAATACTTGTTCATACATAAAGTTCATACAGCACTTAAATGCAACAAACAAATAACTCTCTAGCTAAAGCATTTAAATGCAACAACAAATACGATCAAGATCGCAACTAAGGTAACAATGGATCCAACAGCATAATGATACCAAGCCTCACTATCGATGGCATATTTTCTAATCTTTCTAATCTTCAAGTGCATTTTCTCCATCTTGATCTTGTGATCATCGACGACATCGGCAACATGCAACTCCAATTCTATCTTCTCCCCCTCAATTCTTTTCATTTTTTCTTTCAAGTACTCGTTTTCTCTTTCAACTAAATTTAACCTCTCGGCAATAGGGTCGGTTGGAATTTCCGGTTCAGATACCTCCTAGAAAAAATTTCTATGTCAACTTGATGGGCATAATTTGTCATAAACACGAAATGCAACTATTTTTAAAAGAGAATATACATACCACATCCGAATCATAACAAGGACTAGGGCCGACGGGGACGGATATCAAAACCATGGCACTATATGTATAACAAACAACGTACGGGTAAGATAATTATACGAGTAACTATATATCCAAATCACACAAACATCAATTTTTATATAAAATTTCATGAACAAGAGGCTCACCACAAGGTGGTGCCGGCGACGAGACGGTGCGGGCGATCGACGGTGGCTTCGATGGAGATTTAGAAGGCACTAAGTAAACCACGCCTACATATGCAAACTAAGTGTTATTTTTGACCTCAAATTGCATATAAATCAAATACTAGCACATATATATATATATATATATCCTCCCAAATTACTAAACTCACAAATTAATCACTATATAAACCAATGCAAGAGCTAATCTAGCAATGAGAGATGAAAGGACAAAGTTGCTAACCTTTGTGATCATTTGAATGGATGAGGGCCTTCAAATCTTGACAAATTTTGGGCAAATTTTGTGATGAACTCGAGAGGAAGAAGGGAAGAACAGAGGAGAGGGCCGGAGAGGGGAAAGGGGGAAGAACAGAGTGCTGGTGAACGAAGGGTTTATATAGGACGACATTTAGTACTGGTTCGTGGCACGAACTGATACTAAAGGTGCTGGAGGGGCCCCACTCTGACAACATCCTGCCACCACTCTCATTAGTACCGGTTCGTGGCACGAACCGGTGCTAAAGGTTCGCCACGAACCGGTACTAATGAAAGCAGCCCGGCTATCCGTTGGAACCGGCACTAATGTATACATTAGTGCCGGCTCAAATACAAACCGGCACTAATGTGCTTCACGTTTGACCATTTTTCTACTAGTGCATGGATGCGAATTTGTATATCTGGATTATTCATGTGCAATTTTATAATATACACTTGAATAGGTTAAGGAGATGGAATGAAAATTAAGCATCTACCACTTCATGTTAGTATACGCCTCTATTTTTTATATGAAATGTGGTAGAACCAGGGGTTCTACCGGATCTGCTCCGGAGGTTGTAGGGGAAGGATGGAGTGGGATAGGGCGATGATCGGGCGCGCCGATGGCGCCGCCGTCGCGTCGGAGGGAGATGGCAGCGGCGGCTAGGGTACCGGCTCCTCTGGGAGCCGGGTAATAGGGATAATAATATTCTTATTGCTTAATTCCAAAAAAAGTCTTACAGCCTATATTTATAACCTAAATAACTTGCATAAGAATTAACCTAAGATAACTTGCGTAAGAATTAACCTAAGATAACTTATGGGCTAAGATTGCTTGGTGGGCCTAGCTAAACCGGCCATAACATAATGCCTCTGTCTCATTGGAACTTTCAGAAGTGAAAAAATCTACTGAAATTTCAATGTTAGTTATCCTAATACTCAGGGTTTGCTGCATTCATTCGTACACTATATGAGGCATTAAGTATTGTAACTTTTTGTGGCTGCGATTCGAGGTTAGAGTCAATATTTTCACATGGCGCCAACTTTTTGCAATAGCATATCAAATAGAGGAAGTTGCCCTCCTCCAGATAAGTGGCACAACAGGAGCACGAATATTCGAAATTTTGTCAATTGTACAATATAGCAAGTTGTTTCAAAAAATCAGATTAGTATTAATTGATGTTGTCATTTATTGTGCTAAAGAAATGTTCAGTATGTGATCCCTTACTGTAACTTAAAATGTTCTACCTTTGAGTCTGCAGCTATTTTTCATGTCGATTTGGTGGTATTCATACAGTCTAACTGCAAAATTAAAGGATCATATTGGATTAAACTTTCCGAAAATTTGAGCCAGCCAGTACATGGAAAAGGGAGAAAAGATGGAATACCTAACCTATCAATATGTAAGTATAATTGTTTATGCTACGTGTGCTAATGTCATCTTTCCAGTTGGTTTCTTATTACTGAGATTGTAGGAATATTTTAAACAGATACTCATTAATTTCCAGTCAGTTTAGAAACGTTGTCGAGCTTAAACTTTATACAATTTCATCAGCCTAGCCTCACCTCATTGTCTCTTAAAGATGGTTTGCATTGATCAGTTGTGTGCTCTCCCGATGTGATTCAATGAATCTAAAGATTAAAAAAACTTCACAAGTTGCAGCTCCGCCCAGAACAACATTTTGATTGTTAACATCTTCTGTTTTAAATAGAAGGAAGTATGAATCTTGGTTCCACACTAAATGAAATTCACCCTTTTAGAATTTTGTTTCACTTACTAGGAGGGCCACTAATTATATGGTTGCTACAACTTTTTCCGTATCATGGTGGAAATATGATTATTTGCATAGGAGCTCTGCAATAAGTATAATATTAACCTGAAGGACGGCTGCTTTCTCATTTGAAAAAAAATTGGATGGTGTATCCACAATAATCGTGGCTCATTTTCATTTTGTAGGAAACATAATGCACCATCTTGAGAGAACTTAAATGATAAGTCACAGAACTGTTTTCAGATATGTTTTAGTTTGGCCTTCATAGATCCCGACATAATTTTATTTGTACGCTTGACATAACCGTATTTGTAGTAAAATGCTTACTAGAGATAACTAGCTGCAGGAAATGAAATGAAACAATAATTGTGCCCACACAAAAATTTTCCGTCTAAAATTATTTGGCATCATATTTCGAACTACATCTATGGAGTGTGCTCTTTTAGTAACTTTGAATCAGTTTCAAGGTTTTTGATTTTACCAAGTTGAATATTTTTACCTTTGTTGTGCCTTGAGAAGTTTGGAAAACAAGCTATATGAAGGTTTTAGATTAGTCGATTGCACGATACGTAGTTGGTTTGTGCCGACATCTTGAAGCACATGCCAGGGAATGGAGGAGCTACTATACCAGGTCTTAGAATCGGCAAAATAGAGAACTTAATTGGCTACCATGAGGATATGACCTAAATCATGATTGAAGTTATCATGAAATCTGAAAATGGCAGATCCTGAAAGCGAAAAATAGCCAGTTGTAGATGTAGCACAAAAAGGAAGTTCAAATGACTTCTCGGGCTTTGTATAATGTCCTTGATGTAACAAAAAATTAACTGAAAGTTATTACATCATGTCAGCATGTCATTCAGTGAAATTAGGAAAGTTAGGTGTTGACGAAGTTTCAGTTAAAGGCCAGGATACCACATATGCTCTTAAAATAGATGGCGAGATTGGCATGTGTAATTGTTTTTTCGTTTACACATATCGATGGTCTAGAACCTGTTTTTGTTGGGCTCTGTCTTCACTCAGAGTAGGTTAGCAATACATTCATGAACTCCATTTCTCTCAAATGAAACAGTACAAACAAATTTATGCTTCCTCATGGTTGTCCATCTATGGTAATGATGCACACTCGATTCTTTCTTTGGTATTGTGTTGGCATAGTAGTTCTATATAGTGTACCCAGATGAGTTTGGTTCTACTGAACCAGATTGGCTCTCCATTTATTGGCATAGTAGTTTTATTTAATCTCCATTTTTTTTTGAACACATAGCTTCGCTGATATGGTATTCAAAAAAAGTCTTTATCTTCAATTTGCAGTATAAGGGTATTTTTTCAGTGATGCCATACTATATAAGCTTTTCTCCAAAACTTTGTCCATTTCCGTGTCGCAAAAAAAAAAAATACTAGGCGTGCAGATGCACGGGTTGCTGACTAGTTCTTCTAATCATAACTGCATGGCTGACCCTGACAAGGCATCATCCTCAGCAGTGCACAGGTACAAGAAACTTCTAAGAGGACAGCAACGTGCGAGACTGCAGCTTCGGCGTTGCAGGCGCATGGGTGCCCGGGGCGAACCTAGTATTGAATTGAACCGGTAAATATATTGCCCTATTAATCAGCGGTTGGACGATGCATGCATGGATGAGGCCTTACTACACGAACTCGTAAGTCAAGGTAGAAAAACAGCTGTTTCGAACGTGTTTCATTCACGTTACCAAGCATGCATGCATGGATAATACTGCATCCATTCCCAAATATAAGTCTTTTGATATTCAACTATAAACTACATACGGCATATTTTAGAGTGTAAACACTCATTTTGCTCCGTATATAGTCTATAATAAAATCTTTAAAGACTTATATTTAGGAAAACGGAGGGAGTACTTATTAACACGCAATGTACGCACAATCTAATTCAGATCGATCGGTGCATGGTGCTGGAGAGCATCGGGACGCTGGGCAGAGATGTGCATGACGGCAATGGGCTGACGGCGAGGGTAATTAGAGCATTAAACGTGTTTGGTGCTCAACATGGGAGCGATTTGAACCTCTAGATAACATAATTTAACGGTCGAGATGGCTTAGATCTGCCCATTTGGGTCTTTTTATATTGGTATAAATGATATAGACTAATAAATTTACGGAGTGTCTGCAGCCGTCCTTCGTCATATTTTCTAAAAAAAGCCTCTGAATTTTATTTAGGTAACCTGCGGTCCAATTAACTGCCCTTTCTCTGTTGGGCTTCAGCCCAACGGTGGCAGCCGCTATCTCGCGCGCCTGGCCCCGGTTGGGAGCGCTTATTCGGCGCCTTCATCACCGAATATTCGATCTGGCGCTCGCTAGAGGATCAAGTGGGCTTCATTCGCGAAGCCCATTAGCTGAACTGTTTCATTTCGTTGACTGTTTCGATTCATGGCTGTTCTGGTTTGTTCAGAAAACTGTTACATATACACATCTGTTTTGTTTCGTTTTGGTTTGGTTTCTTTTAGAATCTTTGTTTCGTTTCATTCAGAGAGAATCCTGTTTTAATGAACTTTTTTAGCAACCGGACTGTTTTGATGGGAAAAACCTCGTTTCTTTTCTCTTTTTTTCTTCTTCTGGAAAACAGATGCGTACTGCTAAAAAATAAAGGCAAAATCTTTCCTATGATGCAAAACTTGTTGCATTTAAAAAAAAATAGTTGATGCTTACAAGTTATCTAATGTAGCTAGGAAAATACCTTGGAGTGAGACATATAATTAAAAAAACAAGAAAACACTGCCACATAGTATAGTCTTCAGATATTTTTTTTTATCTATCTGAAAAGAAGGTTGAATTGCTTGATCAATGAAAATCCTGTGACCAGTTTTACAAAAACATTGTTCAAAAACTTTTTAAAAAGTTCGTGGATTTGAAAAAGGTTCATTACTTATGAAAAATAGTTCACAAATTCTGAGAAAATAGTTCACTATTTCGAAAAAAGTTCATCAAACTTTATTAAAAAAATCATGAATTCAAACAAATTCAATGGTTTTGAAAACAAAATCACGCATTTGAAAAATGTTCATCCATTTTGATAAAAAAAAGGTCATGAACTTGAAAAAGGCTCATCAATTTTAAAACAAGTTGACGAATTTTCAAAAAAGGTTTCACGAATTCGGAAAAAAGTTCATCAATTTTGAAAACTAGTTCACCAATCGTGAAAAAGTTCATCAAATTTGGAAAAAATTCATCGATTTTGGAAAAAAGTTCATCAATTTGAAAAACAAATTCATGGAATTTATAAAACAATCATGAAATTTTACAAAGCTACATAGGATTTTTAAAACAATCGTCAATTTGAAAAAAGTTCATTAAGTTTTTTAAAATGTTCACATAAAATCAAAAGGTTCTTCAAATTTGAAAGAAAAGTTCACAAAACTTTCAATTGTTCATCGCTTTTTGAAAAAAATGTTCATGCATTCGAAAAAGGAAAATAAGGAAAACTAAATGTAAAGAAATGAAAAGAGAAAGAAAACTGAAATAAAAACCATCACAAAAAGGGGTCCAGAAAAAACAAAAAAAAACCTGGCTCGGAGCTTCCGAAAACAGGGTTTCCGTGAAATGAAGACAGAATAAGAGGGAAAAAGAAGAAATTAGTCTAAGTGTGAAAGAATTCCTAGTGCTTACTAGGTTTGTCTATGAAAGGAGAGGTCTCGAGTTTGAATTTGTTGGTCGCCTCTTTTTTGGAATTTAACAGAAATAGAAAAAATGTTAAATAGGTTGGCCTGTGTAGCATCGATGGAAGGAAGTGGGGTGTGTGCCCATTTGCGCCGATGCCCCTCGGTTAGTATTCTGCGTTTAGCCATTGTAGGCCCAGTTCGCTCTATTTTCAGTCTTTACGTCCATGACTTTTATTCTTTACAGAGAATATGTTAAACATAATTATGCTAGAATTTTGCAACCGTAAACCGGATTGAAATAATGAGTATATGTAGTTTGATCAGAAAATGTGTAGGTTCCAACCATGTTATTATTTGTTCCTGTTAATAATGCTTTTAGAGAAATTTTCAGGGCAGTTATGTCCGACCCCCAAAGCTGATGACCACGGTCATATTGTGCAGAAGCCTGGGGAGTCAGCCAGAAAATTCTGGAATCAGTTCTTGACTAAGAAAAAATAAATAGTAGACTGTCGGATGCGAGGATATAGCAACTTTCGGGCATATCATCCGCGATGAATGACTCGCTAGATAGCTCGGACAGGAAAAACCTCGGTCAATGGCTGCCCTCACACATCTGATGACTCGATTTAGCGCAGGTGAGGAAAGCTGGCTGGCTCGTCAAAGCAGTCATAGTGGCGACACATGTACCTCCTAGGGTCACAATTGAAATGGTAAATCTCGGCGAAATAAAAATAACAAGCTCCGCAAGAGAGGTAATAATAGCGACGCCGATGAGGGAGCAGTAAATGCCGGATTCAATAACCAACGTGGTGGAAACAAGTAGAGACCCTCTCAATGGAATAAAGATGGCCCATCAACATTGGACAAGATATTGGATAAAGCATGTGCCATACATGGCACCCCAGACAAGCTTGGTACTCATTTCAACTAGGATTGTTGGCTAATCAAGTAAGCCGGCAAGATAGCAGCCGAGAAACAGGGCATGGACCGCCCCGCTCCCCGGCTCTCCCGATCTAGGGTTCCTCCCTCCCTCCCCCCGCCGCCGCCGGCCATCCTAGGCCCCGCTGCCGCCGCCGGTCGTCGGCCGCCCCCGCCCCCGCCCCCTCCACCCTTCCCCCGGATCCGCTCCGCGCCGCCTCCCTAGGAGGTGGCCGGGGCGGTGCGAGACCTGCCTCCCCTTCGGCCACCCTCGTCGGTCCTTCCCTCCCTGCCGCCGCCGACGGGCGCCCCCGGCGCTGGCCGGGTGGTGTTGGCGGCGGCGGGGCCTGCCTGTCCCCGCGCATACAGCTCCCTGCCCGAGGCATGGGGGCGGCAGTGGTGCCCCTCGGCCTGATGACGGCCCGGCGTCCGGCGCGGTGGCCGGCGGCTCGCACGGTGGTGGCGCGGCCCCTTGGCGGCGAGATGGCGTGGTGGCATTGGTTGGCCGGTGGCGCGCCCCCGGCCCAGATCATGGCCCGCGGGCCCCATCTGGGTCCTAGCGGGCCGGCCCCCGACGTGGCTTCGTCGTCGTCTGTGTGGTGAGGTGGCGGAGCAGCTCGGACGGGGGGCAGCGACGCCGACGGCATGCCAGCTACGGCGCGGAGGCGGGAGTTGTCCGGGCCTCTGAGGGCTCGGCCGGGCCTGTGGGGCCACGGGCCCGGCAGGCTCCCGCTTTGGCGTCCGGTCGGCTACCGTCGTGGACGGTGGAGGTGGGGCCCTCCAGTATGCTGACGGTGCTGCTGCCCTAGTCCCGGCTCCCCTTCCTCGTTGTGCGGGCCATCTTCGCAGTGCCGTGGTGAGACAGCATGGAAACTTCGTGTCCATGTGCACAGGGTGGTGGTCGGTTTGGTGGCGAGCACCGGAGTGCCTGAGGTGGAGGATGGGATCAGGAGAAATCCCTGTTGGCTTGGCCGACAGCGACGCGGTGGCGCCTGAGGGTGCCATCGGACCTTCCTGGAGGGCGTCGGGGCTACCCTTCCTCTTTCCTCACCATGTACCGGGGGAAACCCTTGGTAGCAGCGTCGTCATCGTCGCACCCCTTCTTGAAGGTGTTGATTGGTACCGGCGCTTCGGAGTCTCGGAGCTCGGGGGACGATTTCCGGTGGAAGCAGCGGTCGCGAGGCTTCGTCGTCTTTGTTGTTCCGCCGTTATCGACATTTGTTTCTTTTTTTTTCTCTTTCTTTTCTTTTCGAACGTGGTTATGCTGCTTCCGTCCCAATACCTATCGTTGATTGTATCGGATGTTTGCTTTTGTAATACAAAATAGGAGAAAACCCTTTTTCTCAACAGGGCATGGACCAGCTGCGTAATGGGATGGTAACTGGCCCGGGCCAATTAACGACGGCCAGAAACAATTCCTTTCTGAAGTCAAAGACGTTAGTATTATTTATGCCACTCACGTCATCAAGAAGGAGAGAAAACGCGCTCTTCAAGATGTCACCGATGAACAACTCGTGGTCGGAAATTTCGATCACCTTCAACCGAAGAGACCAGCGGACAAGTATCTGTCATGGAGACACGGACGCCTTGGTACTCGATCCCATAGTTGATGGTTTTTATCTGACCCGACTCCTTTGAACGGGGTAGCAGTCTCAACTGGATATACGCTGATACCTTCAAGAAAATGCTTACCGATCCGGCAAGAGTCAATCCCGGTACTACCACTTTCAAGGGTGTCGTATACCCAAAACTATTTTACTACGTTTCAGTAACTTTTTGTTGTGCTATGAGACTTTTAATGCTGAGTCGATCTGGATCACTCAGTCAATTTCAAAGATCTGTTAAAATGCTAGTAGTAATGATGTTTAACCTTTTGGATCAGCATCACACGACAGCATCAGGGTGGCCATCACCAACACGAGGGCTGCCAAGCATATAAAGCTTGCATTTCTCGTACTAATCGCCATCAAGGTACAATGCTAGCTATGTACTGATATCCTCTCTTCTTTTTACCGTTTGATCTGATCTTCCAAATATGTTGATGAGCAACTCGTTTTGCTATCATTTATATAGGGCCGAACACCCAAATTGATCCTGAGTTTTATTAACTATAGTATTTAAATACCATCCTCCTTGAATAGATGTGCATACTTGTCGTCTCACTAAATTTTATGTGTGAATTGATTTGTTCCATTTTTTTGGCGTGTCCCGTGTATCTATCCAATATCCAGCTAAGAGGATGCTTGGATACGTTTTAGTCTCATGACTAAAAATAGTGGGACTAAAACTTGCTAACCTCACCCATGTTTGGATCCAAATACTAAAGAGACTAAAATCAAGTTAATGAACATGTATTATCTTCCAAACCCTCCAATCCAGAACTCGCATGTGTTAAAAAAGAAGAGTTAAATGAGGAGAGAGAGGACTAATCAACATTTTAGTAGGGGTACCCCTGACTAAAAAAATGTAGTCTCAAGACTAGTTTTAGTCCCTCTTTAGTCAGGGGTGCTTGGAACTTTAGCCTCTTAAAAAGACTATTTATAGTCAGACTAAAATAAGTCCTTTGGATTCAAGCACCCTCAATTTTAAGACCCATGCATAAAAAAATCTTTTTGGGATGAATAGATTGATTTCTGCATACCTTGAGTAGACCTGCATACTTATCGCCTCACTGATTTTATAAGGTGCATTAATATTTTCATGGGAACCATCTATATACCCGATGCCTAAAATTAATTTTACCACGTTTCAGTAACTTTTTGTTGTGTTGTGGGATTTTTAATGCTCAGTCGTTCTGGATCACTCAAGCAATTCCAAAGAGCTCTTAAAATGCTAGTTGTAGAATGTCTTCCTGTTTCCGGTTACGAAATGCAACTATGCACACTGTCGTATTTCTCTTCTTACTATTTTCGCACACGCTCACGACCAGGCTAGTACCCATCCTTGTTCATCAACTACGTTATTTACCAAACTTGTTGCATTTCAAGATCAGATAAAAATGCAACAAGTTTAACAAAATATGTACATGTCCAACAAATAAAAATAAATAAGGTGTTCTCTCATTCTATATTGAAGCTTGTGCATAAAAATAAAAATAAATAACATATGTACATGTCCAACACATATGTAAATAAATAACATATGATCATACAACTAAGTTAATGGGTTAC
Source organism: Triticum urartu (assembly GCF_003073215.2). Taxonomy (NCBI): domain Eukaryota; kingdom Viridiplantae; phylum Streptophyta; class Magnoliopsida; order Poales; family Poaceae; genus Triticum; species Triticum urartu. The sequence continues at coordinate 727,102,876 of NC_053023.1, forward strand.
AATCTACCACTAGAACATACAACCTGGACATAAAAGATGGTGCAACCCCACACATGATCCATGTTGTTAGCTTGGCAAATTAATAAGAGGAAAATCTTAATTAATATGTCTTGATCACATAGTATTCATAATAAAGCATGCCAGTGTAAATAGTACCATTTCATAATTAAAACCATGAGAGAGAACTTGAGCTAATTTGTGCTACTGCATCTTCAGTGCTAATTTGGCCAATTACAGATTAGAGAGACCCGAAGGACTGAAATATCACAAAAGATTTAGCCATGGAAGTTAGCTATCCACATGCCAAGACAATGACTTGGTTTCAATATCTTATGGGTTTCAACACTCGCCTACCCCAACTTGTTTGTGACTGAAAGGCTTTGCTGCTGCATAATCTCCTTTTGCCTTTGTTTCTTCTCCTCCTGCTCATCTAATCTCCAATGCAAACACAGGGGTTCAAAAAAAATTCAAAGAATACAATTAATGTCACAAGGAACATGGAGGGCGAGGGACTTACTTTTATTGCTCTTTGACAGCATTCCACACCTGTTGTTTTCTGGTCCATGCATGGCTTCCCACATTTCCATTTGCTTGTCAACACCACTTGATCATTGATACCACGCTCATCTGAAATTAAAATTTGTTTGTCTATATCATTTCTGATATACAAGATGAAGTATATACATAGAAGTATACAATGTGAGCATCATTGCTAGTAAATGCAACTTGACAAATTGTCTTGTATCTTGTGAATTGTAGGTAAAAACTATGGCTAGAATTAATATGTTTGTCAAGAAATGCAAGAGTGGGCGGTTTTTTGATTTTTGGGGTATTTATAGAGCAAAGAAGCGGCCGAGGAGGGCACAACCCACCAGGGCGCACCTGGGCCCCCAGGCACGCCCAGGTGGGTTGTGCTCCCCTCGGAGCCCCCCTCTGGTACTTCTTTGGCCAACAGGTGTCTTCTGGTCCAGAAAAAATATCCAAAAAGTTTCGCTGCGTTTGGACTCCGTTTGGTATTGATTTTCAGCGAAGTAAAAAACAAGCAAAAAACAGCAATTGGCACTGGGCACTATGTCAATAGGTTAGTTCCAAAAAATGCTATAAAGTTGCTATAAAATGATTGTAAAATATCCAAGAATGATAATATAAAAGCATGGAACCATCAAAAATTCTAGATACGTTGGAGACATATCACCTGCCATGTAGACTGCGGTCCAGTGGGGCGACTCATGGTCGGCCGAGGCCGACTCATCATCAGAGCAGCCCCCAAGCTTGCCATCGTACAAGGGGCGAATTAACTCTGTCTCCCCGACCGATGATTTGCTGTAGGAGTAGACCAGGGTGTCGTTGCCAAACGCTGAGTTATCTATGAGATGGACCCCCTGGGTGAAACCGACGAAGACGTGGTTCCGACCGGCTTGAGCCCAGGCGGGTTGCGTGCTCCGAGCCGGCTCGATGATGTCAGTGCACATGTCTAGCTCGGGTCCTGACTCGCCGATCTTGTCGATGAAGACGTGGATTTTGCTGAAGGGGACCCGGTACCCCTACTCGATTGAGTCGGCCTCGGGGCCCCAGCCTGAGTCGTCGATGTAGAGCTTGCCACAACGACTCTTGGTCATGCGGCCGATTGCGTATCCCTCGATCCCTGGGAAAGCTCCCTCCAAGAACTCAACACCACCGAGTGATAGCCCCACGATGGGCGCCAACTATCGTGGTTTTGTCAAGGCAGATGTCCTCGTGAAAGGAATTTGTTGTGAGGCCATCTCCACTAGGTAGTAGCTTGAATGGGGTTGACCGGAATCAAAGGACAAAGGTTTAACCAGGTTCGGCCCCTCGCAGTGGAGTGATACGTCCATTTTGCATCATGCTTTTATATCGATATTTATTGCATTATGGGCTATTATTACACATTATGTCACAATACTTAATGCCTATTCTCTCTTATTTTACAAGGTTTACATAAAGAGGGAGAATGCCGGCAGCTGGGATTCTGGGCTGAAAAGGAGCAAATATTAGAGACCTATTCTGTACAGCTCCAAAAGTCCTGAAACTTCACGGAAGATGTTTTCCAAATATATAAAAAATACTGATAGCAAGAACTTCACCAGGGGGGCCACACCCTGCCCACGATGGTGGGTGGCGCGCCCTACCCCCCAGGGCGCGCCCCTACCTCGTGGGCTCCCTGGTGGCCCTCTGGTAGCCATCTTCTGCTATATGGAGTCTTTCAATGGGAAAAAATCATAAGCCATCTTCTCGGACGAAACTCCGCCGCCACGAGGCCGAACCTTGGCGGAACCAATCTAGGGCTCTTGCGAAGCTGTTTTGCCGGGGAAACTTCCCTCCCGGAGGGGGAAATCATCGCCATCGTCATCACCAACGCTCCTCTCATCGGGAGAGGGCAATCTCCATTAACATCTTCATCAGCACCATCTCATCTCAAAACCCTAGTTTATCTCTTGTGTCCAATTCTTGTCTCCAAGTCCGGGATTGGTGCTAGTAGGTTGCTAGTAGTGTTAATTACTCCTTGTAGTTGATGCTAGTTGGTTTATTTGGTGGAAGATCATATGTTCATGTCCTATATGCATATTAATACCCCTCTGATTATGAACATGTTTATGCTTTGTGAGTAGTTACTTTTGTTCCTGAGGACATGGGAGAAGTCTTGCTATGAGTAGTCATGTGAATTTGGTATTCGTTCGATATTTTGATGAGATGTATGTTGTCTCTCCTCTAGTGGTGTTATGTGAACGTCGACTACATGACACTTCACCATTATTTGGGCCTAGAGGAAGGCATTGGGAAGTAATAAGTAGATGATGGGTTGCTAGAGTGACAGAAGCTTAAACCCTAGTTTATGCGTTGCTTCGTAAGGGGCTGATTTGGATCCATATGTTTCATGCTATGGTTAGGTTTACCTTAATACTTTTGTTGTAGTTGCGGATGCTTGCAATAGAGGTTAATCATAAGTGGGATGCTTGTCCAAGTAAGGGTAGCACCCAAGCACCGGTCCACCCACATATCAAATTATCAAAGTACCGAACGTGAATCATATGAACGTGATGAAAACTAGCTTGACGATATTCCCATGTGTCCTCGGGAGCGCTTTACATCATATAAGAGTTTGTCCAGGCTTGTCCTTTGCTACAAAAAGGATTGGGCCACCTTGCTGCACCTTATTTACTTTTGTTACTTGTTGCTCGTTACAAATTATCTTATCACAAAACTATCTATTACCACTTATTTCAGTACTTGCAGAGAATACCTTGCTGGAAACCGCTTATCATTTCCTTCTGCTCCTCGTTGGGTTTGACACTCTTACTTATCGAAAGGACTACGATAGATCCCCTATACTTGTGGGTCATCAAGACTCTTTTCTGGCGCCGTTGCCGGGGAGTGAAGCGCCTTTGGTAGGTGGAATTTGGTAAGGAAAATTTTATATAGTGTGCTGAAATTTACTGTCACTTGTTACCATGGAAGGTAATCCTCTGATGGGCTTGTTCGGGGTGTCTTCACCCCGACCAGTAGAGCAAAGAGTTACTCCTCAACCTACTGAAAATGAATATGAAAATGAAAATGCTTGCTTTGAAGTTCCTTCGGGTATGATAGAAAAACTGGTAGCTAATCCTTTTTTAGGAGATGGAACAAAACATCCTGATGAACATTTGATATATGTGGATGAAGTTTGTGGATTATTTAAGCTTGCAGTTGTACCCAGAGATGTTGTTAAGAAGAAGGTCTTCCCCTTATCTTTGAGGGGAGATGCATCGACATGGTATAGGCTATGTGATGATATGAGGTCTTGGAATTCCAAACGATTGAAGTTGTAATTTTATCAGAAGTTTTATCCTATGCATCTTGTTCATTGTGATCGCAATTATATATATAATTTTTGGCCTCGTGAAGGAGAAAGCATCGCTCAAGCTTGGGGGAGGCTTAAATCAATGTTATATTCATGCCCCAATCATGAGCTCTCAAGAGAAATGATTATCCAAAATTTTTATGCTCGGCTTTGTGGTAATAATTGCACCATGCTTGATACTTCTTGTGCCGGCTCTTTTATGATGAAGACTATTGAATTCAAATGGGATTTATTGGAAAGAATTAAATGCAACTCCGAAGATTGGGACCTCGACAATGGTAAGGAGTCAGGTATGACACCTAGTTTTGATTGTGTTAAATCTTTTATGGATACCGATATTTTTCGTAAATTTAGCACTAAATATGGACTTGACTCTGAGATAGTAGCTTCTTCCTGTGAATCTTTTGCTACTTATGTTGATCTCCCCAAGGAGAAGTGGTTTAAATATCATCCTCCAATAGAAGTAAAAGTAGCCGCACCTATTAAAATTAAATAAAAGACTATCACTTATAATGATCCTATTGTTCCTACTTCTTATGTTGAGAAACCACCTTTCCCTGTTAGGATAAAGGATCATGCTAAAGCTTCAACCGTGGTTCATAAAAGCAATATTAAAACATATACACCTCCTGAGAAAGTTAAAGTTGAATATAATATTGCTATTGTTAAAGATCTCTTATCTGATAATATAGATGGGCATGTTATTTATTTCTGTTATGAAACTGCTAGAATTGCTAAACCCCGTGATAAAGATAAACCTAGACCTGTGGTAGGCATGCCTGTTATTTCTGTTAAAATAGGAGATCATTGTTATCATGGCTTATTTGATATGGGTGCTAGTGCTAGTGCAATACCTTATTCCTTATACCAAGAAGTTATGCATGATATTGCACCTGCTGAGATGGAAGATATTGATGTCACAATTAATCTTGCCAATAGAGATACTATTTCACCAATGGGAATTGTTAGAGATGTTGAAGTCTTGTGTGGGAAAACTAAATATCCTGCTGATTTTCTTGTTCTTGGTTCACCACAAGATAGCTTTTGTCCCATTATATTTGGTAGACCCTTCTTAAATACTGTTAATGCTACCATAGATTGCAAAAGAGATGTTGTTACTATCGGTTTAGATGATATGACTCATGAATTTAATTTTTCTAAATTTAGTAGACAACACCGTGAAGAAGAATTACCTAGTAAGGATGAAATTATTGGTCTTGCTTCTATTGTCGTACCTCCTAGTGATCCTTTAGAACAATATTTGCTAGACCATGAAAATGATACGTTTATGAATAAAAGAAGGGAATTAGATGAAGTATTCTTTAAACAGGAACCTATTCTGAAAAACAATTTACACTACAAGAAATATGTCAACTAGTGACCTTCTGTCAGTGACCCTGGAAGAATTGGTCATAGATCTATGACCATTTGAGACCAATTGGTCAAAAGCTGTTCGGGGGGCTCCAAACCCTAAACCATTGCGACCATTTTGGTCAGAAAGGTCGTAATTTCCTTACACGAAATGGTCATAAAGCAGACAGCACTAGTCCGCTGCCTTATTTCTAGCTGATCATGACCAATATAGATGGTCATAACCTTGTAAATTGTGGTGGATTGGTATGACTTGGCGCCACCTCATCAGTTTTGCCTATGTGTCGTGTCCATGTGTCAATTTTTGCCCTAGGTTGTGAAGCAACCTATATTTCTGTCATTCCCAAAATTCCCAAAAAAATCTCATAAATTCTTTGGGTCATATCTTCATCAAATATGTAAAAATCATTCCTTGCCTAGTTCAAAACTAATTCAACAATATTCATTTTCCTATTCTGTTCACAACAGCACTTTATGAAGGAAGTGCTATTTATATATTCTTGATTGCCCTCGGAATTTTGGGGCACTCTTTCCTATCCAAATCATTACCGCATGACAAAATTTAGCTCCATTTGCCTAGCAAATTCTTCCTCGGAAAATTTCCAAAGTTTTAGTCCACCTAGAAGCATTGTGAAGGAAGTACCCTTTTTATATATTGAAATGATATGAAATTTATAAAGTTCCTTCATATGCCCAAATTACCACCCTCCTCCAAATTGTAGCTCAGTCAAATCATCTATGTGAGCCCAGGTTCAATTTATATTTTATGGCCAAATTGGCACGTTGCAAAGCAAGTGTTATCTAGATCCCTCCTATTACCCTCAAACTTTTTGGGCACTCTTCCATACCGAAATCATTGCCACATGATAATATTCATCTCAATTTTCCTAGTAAATCTTTCTCAGGAAATTTCCAAAGTTTCTACCTCGAGAGAAGCTTTGTGAAGTAAGTACTAGCTAGGATTACCCAAATGATCTGAAAATTTACCAGTGCATGACCAAACCTATGTAACTTACCTACACCAATTTTGAGCTCATTTCATTCATCCAATCTCTCTCACTAGTTTTCCCAAGTTTCTGTCCATAGAAGAGCATTGTGAAGGAAGTACTACTTTGGCATGTCCAAATGGTATCAATTTTCTACAATGCTTTCCTATGCCCAAATAACCATCCTCCACCAAATTTCAGCTCAACCCATTCGTTATTTTGAGCCCAGCTTCAACATTCATATTTTTGTCCAGCGTGGTACTTTGCAAAGCAAGTACCAAATAGGATCCTCCTTTTGAGCTAAAAATTTGTGAAGACATTCTCCTTAGAGATGATCATCCTCAGCTAAAACTCACGCCCATTGGCCATGTGCATTTCCCGTACCGCTAATCAAACACTTGGCTACTAATTCATCTTTGAGCATAGGTCAGTCTCCTCGTGAGATTCTTCTGTTGTAATTTTCTTCCTAGCATCTACCTGGGGAGTGCCCAACCCACTAGACATTCCTAGGCCTCCCAGAACGCATGTCAACGCCAAGGTCACGCGGTGACCACGCGGCGGGCATGCGAGTTTACGCGCTTTGGAGTTGGGGCCCTGGGCCACATCCAAACCTCGACGTATCGCCACCAAACCATGTATTTATGATTAAATAGATACTTATGTAACTAGAAATGATTTTTGGAAAAAAATAAAGAGCAAACAATAAGGTAGATGGAGTTCAAAATTGACCCGCTTCCTACTGAATCGGCAGAAATTTGTCTTTTTCACAAGTGGTGGATCAAAACTTTTGACACCAAACCATTTTGTCAATTATGCATTAAATATGGCCTAATGTTTCATAAAAATGATTTGGTCCAATTTTGTAACAAATATATGATAGCTCCTTCACAAAAAAAACTCATTTTGGGCATTCAAAAAATGGAAAATGAATTTTCCGTGCAAAGAAAATGAAAACTCCCTTAGGCAACATTGTTTGGAATTCCAAGTTGCACCCTTATGCACAATATGAGATCATTTAAACAAACTATGCCATGAATGTGGCCATAAGTTTGACCATTTGGCTTGAAAGCCCTGAATCTTCACGCATGATAGCTCATTTCTGAGAATACTTTTTTAAAATAATTGCCGTATTACAAGTTTGTTATTTTTCCTGAAAACTTGGTCACATATAATGACACACTGTGAAGGTTTTCCAATTTTTTGATTTTTTTTGAATTTTTTATGCCCGTTTCGAATTTCGATCAAAACGTCGGGTTTGACCGTTCCTAGCTAGTGGTTGAATCTTGGAAAACTTTTGATGTTTCTCTAATTAAATAGATACTTATGTATCTAGAAATGATTTTTTGAAAAAATAAAGAGCAAACTATGAGGCAGCTGTAGTTCAAATTTGACCCGCTTCCTACTGAATCGGCGGGAATTTGTCTTTTTCACCAGAGGTGGATCAAGGCTTTTGACACCCAACCATTTGGTCAATTGTGAATCAAATATGGCCTAGTATTTTAGAAAAATGATTTGGTCCAATTTTGCAACAAATATATGGTAGGTCCTTCACAAAAAGAACTCATTTTGGGCATTCAAAAAATGGAAAATGAATTTTCCCATGCCAAGAAAAATAAAAGTCCCTTAGGCAACATTGTTTTGGAATTCCAGATATGCACCCTTGTGGCACAATATGAGATCATTTGAACAACTATGCCATGATGTGGCCATAAGTTTGATCATTTGGCTGAAAAGCCATGAATCTTCACGCATGATAGCTTCATTTTCTGAGAACACTTTTTTAAAATAATTGCCATATTACAAAGTTTATTATTTTTCTGAAACTGGTCACATATAATGACACAATGCGAAGGTTTTCCCAATTTTTTGATTTTTTTTAAATTTTTTATGCTCGTTTCGAATATCGATCAAAACGTACGGTTTGACGCATTCCTAGCTAGTGTTGAATCTTGGAAAACTTTTGATGTTTCTCTTGATTAATAGATACTTATGTATCTAGAAATGATTTTTTGAAAAATAAGAGAAAACTATGAGGCAGTGTAGTTCAAATTGACCCGCTTCTACTGAATCGGCGGGATTTGTTTTTCACCAGAGGTGGATCAAGGCTTTTGACACCCAACCATTTGGTCAATTGTGAATCAAATATGGCCTAGTATTTTAGAAAATGATTTGGTCCAATTTTGCAACAAATATATGGTAGGTCCTTCACAAAAAGAACTCAATTCGGGCACTCAGAAAATGGAAAATGAATTTTCCGTGCAAAGAAAATAAAAAGTCCCTTAGGCAACATTGTTTGAAATTCCAATATGCACCCTTGTGCACAATATGAGATCATTTGAACAAACTATGCCATGAATATGGCCATAAGATTGATCATTTGGCTTGAAAGCCATGAATCTTCGCGCATGATAGCTCATTTCTGAGAACATTTTTTTGAAAATAATTTTCCGTATTACAAGTTTATTATTTTTTCTGGACTTGGTCACATATAATGACACAATGCGAAGGTTTTCCAATTTTTTGATTTTTTTTTGAATTTTTATGCCCATTTCAAAATGCGGTCAAAACCGCGGGCTTGACCGTTCCTAGCTTGTGGTTGAATCTTGGAAATTTTTTGATATTCTCTGATTAAATAGATACTTATATACCTAGAAATAGATTTTTGGAAAAAAATAAAGAGCAAACTATGAGGCAACTGCAGTTCAAATTGACCTGCTTCGAGCTGAACTGACGGAAATTTATGTTTTTCACCAGAGGTGGTTTGAAACTTTTGACACCCAACTATTTGGTCAACTGTGCATTAAATATGTTCTAATATTTTATAAAATTGATTTGATCCAATTTTTTAATAAATATATGGTAGATCCTTCACAAAAAAAGACTTATTTTGAGCATTCAAAAAATGAAAAATTGATTACGACCATTTTAGATGATCATAACGTCATCAAAGCCTGCACTTCCTTTTGATTGGTCTACGGGCATGTCAGCGGATCAAGCATTAGAGACCGTCGGATACTGCCAGATCCAACGGCCCACACCCCTCACCCTCTCTCCACCCACACCCAGCCGGAAGCAGCTTCCTTCACCTACACCACATGCCGTTAAGGACACTGACATGTGGGCCTAATTCCGTGCGGGCCCACCTGTCAGTGGCCGAATGCCACCACTCACCCACCGCACACCACTCCTCCCCCTCTCCCCCTCTCCCCCGCACACCACTCCTCCCCCACGTCCCGAATCCCAAACCCTAACCCCTCTCCCCTCTCCCACCATTGGACTGTCGCCGCCACCGCCCCCTACGGCGGCCGATCCTGCCGCGACCTCCGCTCCCCTCCCACCTCAAGCCGCTCCTCCTCGCCTTCGTGGACGACCACTTGCTCCTGCCATTCGAGCCCGCGCGCCTGCTCCTCCTCGCCTTCCCCACCGACAACCCGCTCCGCGACCACCTCATCGCCACCACCGCCTCCGCGTTCTCAGCGCCGCTCTCCGACCACTGACAAGATGGAGCCGTACCTCTCCATCTCTCCCATGGCGCCAGATCGAGCCAACGAGGTCAGTCCGCGGCCAGATCTGCCACGGCCACAGAGGGCCTTCTGGATCCGCGCCGTCGTCGAGCTTGATCCGCGCCCTCCCAGGCACACCATGGCAGACGTCCTCAAGGTAACCCCTTCTCCCACTCGACTTCCCTTTCCCTTCCCCGGCCCCGATCCTCTCTCTACTTCCTTGTCTGATCCCCTTTTTTGGGTTGGATTTGAACCGGCAGGCGACATCGACGACGATGACAAGGAGGAGGAGGAGGATGACCAGGACATGCGCGACCCCACCCCCGGGCCTGACGAGCTTGAAGAGGAGATCGCCGAGTCCGACCTCAAGCTCGACCATGACGGTGTCGTCCATCCCGACCACGACGACGCGCCACAGAAGGTCATTCCTCTGCTCCCTCCTCTGCCTTCCCCACCTTGTTTACTGCCTTACCACCGAACAAGATGTTCTATTTTCCTCTGTAATTTATATCGTCAGCGCCCTCCCCAGCAGCAGCAGCAACACACGATGAGCGGCGCGAGGTGGGCGGCGAGGCCGGCGACCTTCACGGCGGCACAGTACGAGGAGCTGGAGCAGCAGGCGCTCATCTACAAGTACCTCGTCGTCGGCGTCCCCGTCCCGCCGGATCTCCGCCTCCCCATCTGCCGAGGCTTCGACTCCCTCGTCTCGTGCTTCTACCACCACCACCACGCCCGTACGTTCTCCTACCTCGGCAGAGTATTTCTTCTGTAATCCACACGCCCGCTTTTTGAGCAATTCGCCCGTGCGATTTGCTCAGCTTGATTACTGGGGTCGAGAGATTCAGGTGTAGTCGCCCCCCTAGGTCGTCTCTTTGTTAATTGCTCCCAGTCATTTGTTAATGCTCCCCCGGATTTGGTCACGCAAAGTTCTCATTATTCTAATTCAAGAAGCCCGTGCTCTGTTCCAGATTTGCTCCTACCACCTACTATTACCATCTAGCATCTCCTGTCTTGGTGGGTCTTTTCATTTATTTGTTTCGATTCAAGAAGCCTCATGTGGTTCGATTTGATTAGATGGCATGCGTTAGTTGAGTTTGAGTCTTTGCTTGGCCCAGGCTAAAAAAAGTAGAGGAGGTGGGTTGGGTTAGTTTATTTATCCTTCCTTGTCATGGGGGTTATTCCTGCGCTAGTTGATGTGGTGATATTATAATGTGCATCTCATTCAAATTAGATTGTTTTTTCCTTTATTAAATGTTCTGTGCAAAACTTGCTGTCAACAACACTGTACATACATCTATCGCAACTGACGATTACATTACACAGAGCACAAGTAGAGGCCAGTTGTGGTGGTCCGAAGGCCTCCGGGCGCCGCATCACCACGCCGCCCCGACGCTGACCCAGTCGCAAACGACGGCCATCTCTGGTATGTAATATATACATTCAAGCTGTAACAGAATTGGATCTTGTTATCAGTATGTGTGGAACACTGTGGGTCAAGTCAATACTTAGCATTGGTTGACTGTGAGCAACTCAGATGTTTGGTGTTATGCCTATGTGGCTATGCAGGGCTTAGGCAGGAACTTTCATACAATAATCACTAATCAATGGACTCTATTTCAGTTTATACGTCTAGTTTTAGCACAACTTTAGAGTTTAGGGAGATAATCTGTATCATGCGCTGTCGATATTTGGCCACGAGGTGCAAAGATTGAACCTCTCAATGTGATATTTGGCCACGAGGTGCAAAGATAATGTGAACTGCTCAACATAGTGGATGTTGACGCGTAGTGTGAATGCTGTAGGATTTCATAGATCGACTGACATGCGTATCAATGACTCGGCGATTACTGACTGGCTCACCTAGCAGCCACTTGTTGGCCACTTGATTCAGAGTTTCAAACCATATAACCCCAAGTCTACTTTCATCATAGAAATGAAAGATAAACGGATCAGGTCGATGGAGTGAGCAAGTAACCATGTGGTATCTCTTCTGTTCTGTTTTGTTTCTTCTTCCTTAAGACATGCTTCCTCTTGCTTAAGACATGCTGGATCTTCGCCTATACTTCAAAAAATTGAACGAATCATGCATGCATGTAAACAGAAATCATGACGTAAATTTTCTAATCTGAATTCTGAATTTGAACCAGAGTTGATTGTTAACTCTGAATCTTTCAGACCTCATGGGTTACTCCCAAGTTAGTGTGAAGCAACAGTACGTGTTTAAAAATCTTACAGGTGCCAAGTTAACTTGAATCAGAGCAGAAAGCTAACAGCAACCTTAAAACAAAGTTTTTTAAATGATACTGCCAATCTGTTGTCTTTCTACTGGTAGAGAAAAATGTGCATAAAGGCCCTGTTCATGTGATTGACCAAATTTCCCACAAGTTTTAATGCTCACAGATTTTAGTTGGCTCTGTTAATTCTTTTCAAAATGTGCATACATGCCCTGCTCACATGTCCTTTTCCCTGCTGCCTCGATTAGGATGATTACCTTAGTTTTTTTACACTATTTTACATAGCATCAGAACAACCTAGTATTCTAAGGATGCTTCACTTTGAAAGGTATTCCATCATCTGGAGGACTCTGCATCATATATGATATTGATTAGTTAGATGGACTATGCATCATCCTAGAACACCACGGTCTCTGTTAGTGGTATGTATGCATTAGAAACACAATCTGTCTGTATGTAATCTAACTTGCAGTGTGTGTGTGTGGCATGCAGGGAGGTGGTGATCAGGTGAACAACATATGCCTGGAAGACCTCTGGCCCAGCTCAACTCCATCTCCATGCACCTCGGCGAGATCGTCGGTAATGGACGCCGCCTGCCTCGTATCATTCTTTCTGGATAACATTCTAGTGTGGCAACATTTAGTAATCTACAGCTGCCTATTCATGGTGCTATGCAAACTCTGAAAATTGGTACTTCAGTCAAATGTGCTTTCCTTTCTAAACAGCTGTTCACCTCGCTGAGATTGTCTTACCTGGCATCATTCCATACTAGTATAGATAGCATCCAAATACGGTGTGCTGTTCACTGGTTTTATTTTCATACGATGACAAGAGTTGATGAATATTCAGGCATACTAGAACATATTTCGTGGCAATTCTAGAACTGCAGAAGTTGACCTGTTTGTTGTAGAATTCAATAGGCAGTATCCTTTATTTAGGCTCAAAAAAGCCTTGCCAGTGGTTTTATTGTAACGTCAAGTTTTCATCACAAACACTAGTTGTTTATTATGAAACATTCATTCTACTGCACACTATTCAGTTATTATCTAAAAAAACACAATTCAGTTAACTTATACTTTATCTTTTAGATTTGTAGCTTCAAACCTGGAAAAATGGACATGTAGCTTCTACTTTTGAACAAAGTAAAATGCAATGCACATAGATAGACATGCATCATAGGCAGTGCTTGTTTCTAAGTTAGCTAAGCATAATCTGTTGTTTAATCCAAATTGTGTTATCAAAAGTTGCGCAGAATGTGTTCTGGTCTTGCTTCATGGATCAGTTTTCTCATAAAACTAATGTGCCTGGACAACAGTTTGCTCCACTAATGTTATATCTCTCTCATTGTAGGATGGCAAGTTGTGGCAGCTGGAGCATGTCGCATAAGAGAGAGCAATGAAATCCATTGTACTGTTCCGTTAAGAAAAGTACGTTGTGCTGTTATGATAGTAGCAGATGTGCCATCATTTTATTATTGTATATTCCTGTGTAAGGAAATGTATTCCTGAGATGATTTTTTGTGTTATGTAAACCTGGGAGATATTTTCTTTTTGTGTTATGTAAACCTAGGAGTTTTCCTAATTTGAATGAAATAATGTTGGATGTATGTGTGTGATTGGGCTAAACTCTGCTGGGGCCAAACTGGACAAATAATTGGGCTGAAACAAGCCACATACCAACAAGGATCGAACAATTTCAAAAATGAAATGAAAAGTCTTACAAAAAAAGAAATGGACTGCAAAAAGCTTGAGGGCCAAAAAAATTGCATGAATCTCAAAAACTAACAAGGCTGAATTGTTGGGCCTGGTCCATGAAGCTGATAAAAAATTGACATAAAAAATATATAAAAAGGCTGAATTGTTGGGCTCGGCCCATGTAAAACAGCGAATTGGACCGGGCTGATTCTTGTGCCACATCAGCTTGTCACGCTGGATGCCTACGTGGTCTGAGGAGGCTGCTAGTGACCAAAACAAAACAATAGGCATATTTTGGTCGTAAACGTCTAAGGTCGTTAATTTCAGTTTACGACCGCCAGCTTTTGACCTTCTGTTTTTGGTCACAAAAATGTTGCAAATAAAAAACAATGACCTTTCAGTGACCAATAGTCAAGGTCACAAGTTGACATATTTCTTGTAGTGTTACCTGTTGAAATCCTAAGGGATCCTCCTCCACCCAAGGGTGATCCCGTGTTTGAGCTTAAACCGTTACCTGATACTCTTAAATATGCTTATCTTGATGAGAAAAAGATATATCATGTTATTATTAGTGCTAACCTTTTAGAACATGAAGAAGAGAGATTATTGAAAACTCTGAAGAAGCACCGTGTTGCTATTGGGTATACTCTTGATGATCTTAAGGGCATTAGTCCCACTCTATGTCAACATAAAATTAATTTGGAAGAAGATGCTAAACCAGTTCGTGATCATCATTGCCGGCTGAATCCTAAAATGAAAGAAGTGGTAAGAAAGGAGATACTAAAGCTCCTTGAGGCAGGTATAATTTATCCCATTGCTGATAGTCAGTGGGTAAGCCCTGTCCATTGTGTCCCTAAGAAGGGAGGTATTACTGTTGTTCCTAATGATAAAGATGAATTGATTTCTCAAAGAATTATTACAGGTTATAGGATGGTAATTGATTTCCGCAAATTAAATAAGGCTACTAAAAAGATCATTACCCCTTACCTTTTATCGATCAAATGCTAGAAAGATTATCCAAACATACACATTTTTACTTTCTAGATGGTTATTCTGGTTTCTCTCAAATACCTGTGTCAGCCAAAGATCAATCAAAGACTACTTTTACATGCCCTTTTGGTACTTTTGCTTATAGACGTATGCCTTTTGGTTTATGTAATGCACCTGCTACCTTTCAAAGATGCATGATGGCTATATTCTCTGACTTTTGTGAAAAGATTTGTGAGGTTTTCTTGGACGACTTTTCCGTCTATGGATCTTCTTTTGATGATTGCTTAAGCAACCTTGATCGAGTTTTGCAGAGATGTGAAGAAACTAATCTTGTCTTGAATTGGGAAAAGTGCCACTTTATGGTTAACGAAGGTATTATCTTGGGGCATAAAGTTTCTGAAAGAGGTATTGAAGTTGATAAAGCCAAGGTTGATGCTATTGAAAAGATGCCATGGCCCAAGGACATCAAAGGTATAAGAAGTTTCCTTGATCATGCCGGTTTTTATAGGAGGTTCATTAAGGACTTCTCAAAAATTTCTCGGCCTCTGACTAATTTATTACAAAAAGATATACCATTTGTCTTTGATGATGATTGTGTAGAAGCATTTGAAATACTTAAGAAAGCATTGATTTCTGCACCTATTGTTTAGCCACCTGATTGGAATATGCCCTTTGAAATTATGTGTGATGCTAGTGATTATGTTGTAGGTGCTGTTCTGGGACAAAGAGTTGATAAGAAATTAAATGTTATTCAATATGCTAGTAAAACTCTAGAAAATGCTTAAAGAAATTATGCTAGTACTAAAAAAGAATTCTTAGCAGTTGTATTTGCTTGTGATAAGTTTAGACCTTATATTGTTGATTCTAAAGTAACTATTCACACTGATCATGCTGCTATTAAATATCTTATGAAAAAGAAAGATGCTAAACCTAGACTTATTAGATGGGTTATCTTACTACAAGAATTTGATTTGCATATTGTTGATAGAAAAGGATCTGAGAACCCCGTTGCAGACAACTTGTCTAGGTTAAAAAATGTGCTTGATGACCCACTACCTATTGATGATAGCTTTCCTGATGAGCAATTAAATGTCATAAATGCTTCTCATACTGCTCCATGGTATGCTGATTATGCTAATTACATTGTTGCTAAGTTTATACCACCTAGTTTCACATACCAGCAAAAGAAAAAGTTCTTCTATGATTTGAGGCATTACTTTTGGGATGACCCACATCTTTATAAAGAAGGAGTAGATGGTGTTATTAAACGTTGTGTACCTGAGCATGAACAGGAACAGATCCTACGCAAGTGTCACTCCGAAGCTTATGGAGGACACCATGCTGGAGATATAATTGCACATAAGGTACTGCAATATGGTTTTTATTGGCCTAATCTCTTCAAGGATGCCCATAAGTTTGTATTATCTTGTGATGAATGTCAAAGAATTGGTAATATTAGTAGACGTCAAGAAATACCTATGAATTATTCACTTGTTATTGAACCATTTGATGTTTGGGGCTTTGACTATATGGGACCCTTTCCTTCCTTTAATGGATATACACATATTTTAGTTGCTGTTGATTATGTTACTAAGTGGGTAGAAGCTATTCCAACTAGTAGTGTTGATCATAACACTTCTATTAAAATGCTTAAAGAAGTTATTTTTCCAAGATTTGGAGTCCCTAGATATTTAATGACTTATGGTGGTTCACATTTTATTCATGGTGCTTTCCGTAAAATGCTTGCTAAATATGATGTTAATCATAGAATTGCATCTCCTTATCACCCTCAGTCTAGTGGTCAAGTAGAATTGAGTAATAGAGAACTCAAATTAATTTTGCAAAAGACTGTTAATAGGTCTAGAAAGAATTGGTCCAAGAAACTTGATGATGCATTATGGGCCTATAGAACTGCATATAAAAATCCCATGGGTATGTCTCTGTATAAAATGGTCTATGGAAAAGCATGTCACTTACCTCTCGAACTAGAACACAAGGCTTATTGGGCTATTAAAGAACTTAATTATGATTTTAAACTTGCCGGTGAGAATAGGTTATTTGATATTAGCTCACTTGATGAACAGAGAACCCAAGCCTACGAGAATGCCAAGTTGTTTAAAGAAAAAGTTAAAAGATGGCATGACAAAAGGATACAAAAGCGTGAGTTTAATGTAGGTGATTATGTCTTGCTATACAACTCTCGTTTAAGATTTTTTGCAGGAAAACTTCTCTCTAAATGGGAAGGTCCTTACGTTATCGAGGAGGTCTACCGTTCCGGTGCCATAAAAATCAACAACTTCGAAGGCACAAATCCGAAGGTGGTGAAGGGTCAAAGAATCAAACATTATATCTCAAGTAATCCCATAAATGTTGAAACCAATGTTATTGAAACCGTAACCTCGGAGGAATACATAAGGGACACTTTCCGGAACGTTTCAGACTCCGAAAAGGAATAGGTATGTGGTACGGTAAGTAAACCGACTCCAAAACAGTTTTTAAGGCAATATTTCTCTGTTTTGGAATATTTAGAAAAATAGAAAAATAAGCAGCAGTCCGGGAAGGACACGAGGGCTCCACGAGGGTGGGGGGCGCGCCCCCTACCTCGTGGGCATCTCGTGTGCTCTCCGGACTCCGTTTTCGTACACGACACGTATTTTGGTCGGTAAAAAATCATTATATACTCTCCCGGGGGTTTTGACTCCCGTATCACGCAAAAATCTCCTGTCTTTGTTTCGAGCTGTTTTTCTGACAGATCTAGATTATCATGGCGTCTCCAAGTGCTCCCAAGGACAAGTTCTTGGGAGAATTCCTTATTTAACACCGTGTCTAAATTTTATGCCCTATTTAACATCGACAAATAATTTCTTCCCTATCTAATAAAGAATTTAAATTTTATGCCTTATATAGCATTTTTTTCATTTCAAGCCTGAATGACACTTGAAAAGACTCTTTTGCCCTCATGTGGTATGTTTGTGTGATGTTGCACGCGTGCGTGTACGTGTACCCGTGTGCTACTGCTTTGTGTGTGTGTGCGCGCGCGCGTGTGCATGTGCTGCTGCGTGTGTGTTTGCTAGTGCAAGTGTATGTACGTGTGTGTCCTATTACGTGCATGTGTGTTTGCTAGTGCATGAGTTTAAATTTTTTGGGTTAAAACTAGGCCCCTATGATCAGACTCTGTTTTTTCTTTTCAATCCCAGCCATCTATATGACTAGATGCATGTGTGTACCGGTATAAAAGCTTTTGCACCGCGTCCTCCGCCTGTGTTGTGTGTTGTGTGCTGCTGTGTGTGCTGCTGCTGCTGCCGCCGCTGCCGCGTGTGCGCGCTCGCACTACGCTCGTGTGTGCTACTGCCCGTGAGTGTGTTGCGTGCGTGTGTGCGCGTGCATGTGTGTGTTGCTGCGTGTTTATGTTGGAAATATGCCCTAGAGGCAATAATAAAATCATTATTATTATATTTCTTTGTTCATGATAATTGTCTTTATTCATGCTATAATTGTATTATCCGGAAATCGTAATACATGTGTGAATAATAGACACCAACATGTCCCTAGTAAGCCTCTAGTTGACTAGCTCGTTGATCAACAGATAGTCATGGTTTCCAGACTATGGACATTGGATGTCATTGATAACGGGATCACATCATTAGGAGAATGATGTGATGGACAAGACCCAATCCTAAACATAGCTTAAAGATCGTATAGTTCGTTTGCTAGAGTTTTCAAATGTCAAGTATCCTTTCCTTAGACCATGAGATCGTGTAACTCCCGGATACCGTAGGAGTGCTTTGGGTATACCAAACGTCGCAACGTAACTGGGTGACTATAAAGGTATACTACGGGTATCTCCGAAAGTGTCTGTTGGGTTGACACGGATCAAGACTGGGATTTGTCACTCCGTATGACGGAGAGGTATCACTGGGCCCACTCGGTAATGCATCATCATAATGAGCTCAAAGTGACCAAGTGTCTGGTCACGGGATCATGCATTACGGTACGAGTAAAGTGACTTTCCGGTAACGAGATTGAACGAGGTATTGGGATACTGACGATCGAATCTCGGGCAAGTAACATACCGATTGACAAAGGGAATTGCATACGGGGTTGCTTGAATCCTCGACATCGTGGTTCATCCGATGAGATCATCGTGGAGTATGTGGGAGCCAACATGGGTATCCAGATCCCGCTGTTGGTTATTGACCGGAGAGTCGTCTCGGTCATGTCTACATATCTCCCGAACCCGTAGGGTCTACACACTTAAGGTTCGGTGACGCTAGGGTTGTAGGGATATGTATATGCAGTAACCCGAATGTTGTTCGGAGTCCCGGATGAGATCCCGGACGTCACGAGGAGTTCCGTAATGGTCCGGTGGTAAAGATTTATATATGGGAAGTCCTGTTTCGGCCATCGGGACAAGTTTCGGGGTCATCGGTATTGTGCCGGGACCACCGGAAGGGTCCCGGGGGTCCACCGGGTGGGGCCACCTGTCCCGGGGGGCCACATGGGCCGTAGGGGGTGCGCCTTGGCCTACATGGGCCAAGGGCACCAGCCCCAAGAGGCCCATGCGCCTAGGGTTTCAAGGGGGAAGAGTCCTAGGAGGGGAAGGCA
>NC_053023.1:727123117-727160634 GCF_003073215.2 Triticum urartu
ATATGTTTCATGCTATGGTTAGGTTTACCTTAATACTTCTGTTGTAGTTGCAGATGCTTGCAATGGGGGTTAATCATAAGTGGGATGCTTGTCCAAGTAAGGACAGTACCCAAGCACTGGTCCACCCACATATCAAATTATCAAAGTACCGAACGTGAATCATATGAACGTGATGAAAACTAGCTTGACGATAATTCCCATGTGTCCTCGGGAGCGCTTTACTTCATATAAGAGTTTGTCCAGGCTTGTCCTTTGCTACAAAAAGGATTGGGCCATCTTGCTGCACCTTATTTAATTTTATTACTTGCTACTCGTTACAAATTACCTTATCACAAAACTATTTGTTATCGATAATTTCAGTGCTTGCAGAGAATACCTTACTGGAAACTGCTTATCATTTCCTTCTGCTCCTCGTTGGGTTCGGCACTCTTACTTATCGAAAAGGCTACGATAGATCCCCTACACTTGTGGGTCATCAAGAATCTTTTCTGGCGCCGTTACCGGGGAGTGAAGCGCCTTTGGTAGGTGGAATTTGCTAAGGAAAAATTTATATAGTGTGCTGAAGTTTACTGTCACTTGTTACTATGGAACATAATCCTTTGAGGGGCTTGTTCGGGGTATCTTCACCCTGACCAGTAGAGCAAAGAGTTGCTCCTCAACCTACTGAACCTACTGAAAATGTTTACTTTGAAATTCCTTCGGGTATGATAGAGAAACTGCTAGCTAATCCTTTTGCAGGTGATGGAACACTACATCCTGATTTGCACCTAATCTATGTGGATGAAGTTTGTGGATTATTTAAGCTTGCAGGTATGCCCGAGGATGTTATCAAGAAGAAGGTCTTCCCTTTATCTTTGAAGGGAGATGCATTGACATGGTATAGGCTATATGATGATATGGGATCATGAGACTACAAGCGATTGAAATTGGAATTTCATCAGAAGTTTTATCCTATGCATCTTGTTCATCGTGATCGTAATTATATATATAATGTTTGGCCTCGCGAAGGAGAAAGCATCGCTCAAGCTTGGGGGAGGCTTAAGTCAATGTTATATTCATGCCCCAATCATGAGCTCTCAAGAGAAATGATTATTCAAAAATTTTATGCTCGGCTTTCTCTCAGTAATCGCTCCATGCTCGATACTTCTTCTACTGGATATTTTATGATGAAGACTATTGAATTCAAATGGGATTTATTGGAAAGAATTAAACACAACTCTGAAGATTGGGACCTCGACGAAGGTAAGGAGTTAGGTATAACACCTAAGTTTGATTGTGTTAAATCTTTTATGGATACCGATGCTTTCCGGGAATTTAGCACTAAATATGGACTTGACTGTGAGATAGTAGCTTCTTTCTGTGAATCCTTTGCTACTCATGTGTTGGGGAACGTAGTAATTTCAAAAATTTTCCTACGCACACGCAAGATCATGGTGATGCATAGCAACGAGGGGGGAGAGTATGATCTACGTACCCTCGTAGATCGACAACGGAAGCGTTGACACAACGTAGAGGAAGTAGTCGTACGTCTTCCCGATCCAACCGATCCAAGCACCGTTACTCCGGCACCTCCGAGTTCTTAGCACACGTACAGCTCGATGACGATCCCCGGGCTCCGATCCAGCAAAGCTTCGGGGAAGAGTTCCGTCAGCACGACGGCGTGGTGACGATGATGATGTTCTACCGGCGCAGGGCTTCGCCTAAGCGCTGCAACGATATGACCGAGGTGGAATATGGTGGAGGGGGGCACCGCACACGGCTAAGGAACGATCACGAGGATCAACTTGTGTGTCTAGGGGTGCCCCCCTGCCCCCGTATATAAAGGAGCAAGGGGGACGCCGGCCGGCCCTATGGGGTGCGCCAAGGGAGGGGGGAGTCCTTCTCCTAGTGGGAGTAGGACTCCCCTTTCCTAGTCCAACTAGGAAAAGAGAGGGGGAAGGAAAGAGAGGGAGAGGGAGAGGGAAAGGGGGGCTGCGCCCCCCTCCTAGTCCAATTCGGACTTCCCATGGGGGGGGGTGCCACCTCCTAGGCTGCAGCCCTCTCTCTCCCCTCAGGCCCACTAAGGCCCAATACTTCCCCGGGGGGTTCCAGTAACCCCTCCGGCACTCCGGTTTTCTCCGAAATCACCCGGAACAATTCCGGTGTCCGAATATAGCCGTCCAATATATCAATCTTTATGTATCGACCATTTCGAGACTCCTCGTCATGTCCGTGATCACATCCGGGACTCCGAACAAACTTCGGTACATCAAAAATGCATAAACTCATAATAACTGTCATCGTAACTTTAAGCGTGCGGACCCTACGGTTCGAGAACAATGTAGACATGACCGAGACACGTCTCCCGTCAATAACCAATAGCGGGACCTGGATGCCCATATTGGCTCCTACATATTCTACGAAGATCTTTATCGGTCAGACCGCATAACAACAGACGTTGTTCCCTTTGTCATCGGTATGTTACTTGCCCGAGATTCGATCGTCGGTATCCAATACCTAGTTCAATCTCGTTACCGGCAAGTCTCTTTACTCGTTCCGTAATACATCATCTCACAACTAACATATTAGTTGTAATGCTTGCAAGGCTTATGTGATGTGCATTACCGAGAGGGACCAGAGATACCTCTCCGACAATCGGAGTGACAAATCCTAATCTCGAAATACGCCAACCCAACATGTACCTTTGGAGACACCTGTAGAGCTCCTTTATAATCACCCAGTTACATTGTGACGTTTGGTAGCACACAAAGTGTTCCTCCGGCAAACGGGAGTTGCATAATCTCATAGTCATAGGAACATGTATAAGTCATGAAGAAAGCAATAGCAACATACTAAACGATCGGGTGCTAAGCTAATGGAAATGGGTCATGTCAATCACATCATTCTCCTAATGTGTGATCCCGTTAATCAAATGACAACACATGTCTATGGTTATTGAGGGAGTCCTGGATTAGGGGGTGTTCGGATGGCCGGACTATACCTTCAGTCGGACTCCTGGACTACGAAGATACAAGATTGAAGACTCCGTCCCGTGTCCGGAAGGGACTTTCCTTGGCGTGGAAGGCAAGCTTGGCGATACGGATATGAAGATCTCCTACCATTTTAACCGACTTTGTGTAACCCTAACCCTCTCCGATGCCTATATAAACCGGAGGGTTTTAGTCCGTAGGACAACATACACATCAACAATCGTACCATAGGCTAGCTTCTAGGGTTTAGCCTCCTCGATCTCGTGGTAGATCTACTCTTGTACTACCCATATCATCAATATTAATCAAGCAGGACATAGGGTTTTACCTCCATCAAGAGGGCCCGAACCTGGGTAAAACTTCGTGTCCCTTTTCTCCTGTTACCATCCGGCCTAGACGCACAGTTCGGGACCCCCTACCCGAGATCCGCCGGTTTTGACACTGACATTGGTGCTTTCATTGAGAGTTCCTCTGTGTCGTCGCCGTCAGGCTCGATGGCTCCTACGATCATCGATAGCGATGCAGTCCAGGGTGAGACCTTCCTCCCTAGACAGATCTTCGTCTTTGGCGGCTTCGCACTGCGGGCCAATTCGCTTGGCCGTCTGGAGCAGATCGAAAGCTACGCCCCTGGCCGTCAGGTCAGATTTGGAAGTTTAAACTACACGGCTGACATCCGCGGGGACTTGATATTCGACGGATTCGAGCCACTGCCGAGCGCACCGCACTGTCACGACGAGCATGATCTAGCTCTGCCGCCGAACAGTGCCTTGGAGGTCGCACCCGCATCGGCCCCGACCCTTATTTCGGAGCCGACTGCGCCGATCGAGGATGGGCGGTTGGACGCCACCTCGGGGGTTGTGACCCCAACGGCGATTGAGCCAAGCACCAGCCCCATACTCTGCGAGACTCATGACTCCAAGGAGCCGGACTCCTCTTCGGACTCCGAACCCTCCGCGTCCCTGCCGATCGAATCCGATTGGGCGCCGATCATGGAGTTCACTGCCGCGGACATCTTTCAGCACTCGCCTTTCGGCGATATCCTGAAGACACTGAAGTCTCTCTCTTTATCAGGAGAGCCCTGGCCGGACTACGGTCAGCAAGGTTGGGGTACGGATGATGAAGAAATTCAAAGCCCACCCACCACCCACTTTGTAGCCACTGTCGACGACTTAACCGACATGCTCGACTTCGACTCCGAAGATATCGACGGTATGGACGCCGATGAAGGAGATGATGAAGAACCAGCGCCTACTAGGCCCTGGAAAGCCACCTCGTCATATGACACATACATGGTGGACACCCCAAACGAGGGAGATGGCGATGGAACAGCGGAGGATGACCCCTCCAAGAAACAGCCTAAGCGCCAGCGTCAGCGGCGCCGCTCAAAATCCCGCCAAAACAAACACGGTGATTCTAGCACGGGAGATAATAATACTCCGGAAAGCGCCAAAGAAAACCCCCTCCAGCAAGATTTAGCACAGGAGGATGGAGAAACCAGCCCTCATGAGAGAGCGGCAGACAGAGAGGTCGAGGACGATAATTATATGCCTCCCTCCGAAGACGAGGCAAGCCTCGACGACGACGAATTTGTCGTGCCAGAGGATCCCGTCGAGCAAAAGCGTTTTCAACGCAGGCTTATGGCCACGGCAAGAAGCCTCAAGAAAAAACAGCAACAACTTAGAGCTGATCAAGATTTGCTAGTCGACAGATGGACTGAAGTCCTTGCGGCCCAAGAGCATATACTCGAACGCCCCTCCAAGAGCTACCCAAAGCGCAGGTTGCTACCCCGATTAGAGGAGGAAGCACTTGATGCGGCCGACCGGCCACCTCGTGGTCGCGACAGAGAGGCCTCTCGGCCCTCCACTAAAGCCGCACCCCGTACCAAGGCATGGGAATATGCGCCGGACATACGAGACATGTTGGAGGACAAGGCAAGGCAAACAAGATCGATCTACGGATCGCGTGGGCGCCCCACGGCTCGAGGCGGTAACCATCACGCCGGCCACAAACTCGGCGGGGCCGAACACAGTAGACAAGGCTCATTGGAGCTACGTCATGATATAGCCCAGTACAGAGGCGCCGCACACCCACTCTGCTTTACAGACGAAATAATGGATCATCAAATCCCCGAGGGTTTCAAACCCGTAAACATCGAATCATATGATGGCAGAACAGATCCTACGGTATGGATCGAGGATTATCTCCTTCATATCCACATGGCCCGTGGCGATGATTTCCATGCCATCAAATACCTCCCACTCAAGCTTAAAGGACCAGCTCGACATTGGCTTAACAGCTTGCCAACAGGATCAATCAGTTGTTGGGAGGACCTGGAAGCCGCATTCCTCGACAATTTCCAGGGCACTTATGTGCGACCCCCAGACGCCGATGACCTAAGTCACGTAATTCAGCAGCTAGAGGAATCGGCCAGGCAATTCTGGACACGGTTCCTAACAAAGAAAAATCAAATAGTCGACTGTCCGGACGCTGAGGCCCTAGCAGCCTTCAAGCACAATATCCGTGACGAGTGGCTGGCCCGGCACCTTGGACAGGAAAAGCCGAAATCCATGGCAGCACTCACGACACTCATGACCCGCTTTTGCGCAGGAGAAGACAGTTGGCTTGCTCATAGCAACAATATGACCAAGAACCCTGGTAATTCGGACACCAGGGACAGTAGTGGCAGGTCGCGTCGCAGAAAGCAGAAGCGTCGCATTAACGGCGACAATGCTGAGGACATGGCAGTTAATGCCGGATTCAGAGGCTCTAAATCCGGTCAACGTAAAAAGGCATTCAAAAGAAATCCTAGGGGCCCGTCCAGTTTGGACCGAATACTCGACCGCTTGTGCCAGATACATGGCACCCCTGAAAAGCCGGCCAATCACACCAACAGGGATTGTTGGGTGTTCAAGCAGGCAGACAAGTTAAACGCCGAAAATGAAGACAAGGGGCTGCATAGCGATGACGACGAGGAGCCCCGGCCGCCGAACAACAGTGGACAGAAGGGTTTTCCCCCACAAGTGCGGACGGTGAACATGATATACGCAACCCACGTCCCCAAAAGGGAGAGGAAGCGCGCGTTAAGGGACGTATACGCGGTAGAGCCAGTCGCCCCAGAGTTCAACCCATGGTCTTCCTGCCCGATCACCTTTGATCGAAGGGACCATCCCACTAGCATCCGTCATGGCGGATTCGCCGCATTGGTCCTAGACACAATTATTGACGGATTTCATCTCACTAGAGTCCTTATGGACGGCGGCAGCAGCCTGAACCTGCTTTACCAGGATACAGTGCGGAAAATGGGCATAGATCCCTCGAGGATTAAGCCCACCAAAACGACCTTTAAAGGCGTAATACCAGGTGTAGAGGCCAACTGTACAGACTCAGTCACACTTGAAGTGGTCTTCGGATCTCCGGATAATTTCCGAAGCGAGGAGTTAATCTTTGACATAGTCCCGTTTCGCAGTGGTTATCACGCACTGCTCGGGCGAACCGCATTCGCTAAGTTCAACGTGGTATCACACTACGCATACCTTAAGCTCAAGATGCCAGGCCCTCGAGGAGTAATTACGGTCAATGGAAACACCGAACGCTCCCTCCGAATGGAGGAGCACACAGCGGCCCTTGGAGCGGAAGTACAAAGCAGCCTCTCCAGGCAGTTCTCTAGTCCGGACACTAAACGACCGGACACCGTCAAGCGCGCCCGGAGTAACCTACAACAAGACCGCCTGGCACGATCCGAGCAGGCATAGCAATGCGGCCCCAACCCCAACCCTCGCAAAAAGGCGACGTCGGTACTTCGTGTACATAACTACGCTCTAGAGATACCATGGGTATAGGGGGAGGGGCACCATCACGGCACGCCCAAAACACGGATTAAACCATACCAGGGGCTGCCGATTTTTTAATTTTCTCTTACTTTCAGGAGTCCATCCTTCGGAAGGCCTGTTCGGCAGTTCAATTGCCGCACAAACGATGCAAGAACCAGGGAAGCAGACAAGCCACGCCGCATTTCGGAACTCCCAGGTGGTCTCTATCACGAGCAGTATACCCGTTCCGCATACTATTCCGCAGCTTGCTCCTGGAACGGACATGTTAACTAGTCCAACCTTCCACTTATTGCATTATTTGTATCGTTCTGCTTTGATCGCAGCCCTTTTTAATAAACAATGCATAGATTTCGTCTATTTTTGCATTACCTTTTTTCTTTATATATGTTCCTTAATGACATGTTGCACCCATACACGTTGGTACGGCCAAAATACGCCAGGGGCTTTAGTACCCCTCAATATGGTGTGAGAAGTCCGAACACTTTAACAAGTGCGGCACCCCGAACTTATAGCATTATATGCATCGGCTCCGAATCATGTCTTGGGTCAATAGTTGGGTTTGCCCGACTCCTATGTTTTGGTGCCTTACATTCCGCTATATCGGCTAAGGTAGCACTAGGAGAACCACTGCGATTGTGCCCCAGTTGAGCTGGGTCGAGCACCTCAGTGGAGAAAGCTAAAACTGACTGTCATGATGAAGCGAGAGCTGGTCGTTGTTCGAGAGGTTTTTTCGAGTCCCTAAAGACTTATGCCGCTTAGGGCGAGGAGCCGGCTCTGTCCGGCCAAGGCGTGGATAGTGCCCCGAACTCGGTCTTCCGAATACCAGGGGCTTCGCCGAAATTTAAAATTATAGAATTCTATGGCTAAGTGAGAGTGTTCACGCATTATAGTCCGATTACCTTGTTCGTTGGGCTGAGCGCCTCCCTCGAAGGACCCAAACATGGGAAAAAGAGCGCTCGGGTTTATCCCCGAACACCCCAGCACTAGCGGCACGGGGGCAGAAGCCGACGACTCGCCATCTCTCAGAATTGATAAACAGCCGCACAGAAGGTAATATTTTAAATTCCAACAGCATTGCTTAGCGCATATAAACAAGTTTTCAGCGCACAGGACAAAACGAGCAAGTTTCACTCAAAAATTACATCCCTAGAACATTCATCCGCCACAAGGCGGGCACCCTTCAGAACATCCTTATAGTAATTCTCGGGCTTGAGATGCTCTTTCCCCGGCGGTGGCCCGTCCTTCACAAGCTTCTCAGCATCCAGCTTGCCCCAGTGCACCTTAGCACGGGCAAGGGCCCTATGGGCACCCTCAATGCAGACGGAGCGCTTGATGACTTCGATCCTTGGACAGGCCTCCACCAGCCGCTGCACCAGCCCAAAATAGCTCCCAGGCAGAGCCCCTCTAGGCCACAGCCGAACAATGAGGCCCTTCATGGCCTGTTCGGCCGCCTTGTGGAGCTCGACCAGTTGCTTCAGCTGGTCGCTCAGGGGCACGGGGTGTCCGGCCTCAGCATACTGAGACCAGAACACCTTCTCCGTCGAGCTGCCCTCCTCGGCTCGATAGAATGTGGCGGCATCGGACACACTCCGGGGAAGATCTGCGAACGCTCCTGGAGAGCTCCGGATTCGGGTAAGTAACAAGTAACTCACATTTATGTGTTTGCTTTGCATAAGGAATGCCTTACCCGCCGCTATCTTCTTCACCTCATCCAACTCCTGGAGGGTCTTCTGGGATTCGGCCTTGGCAGACGTGGCATTTTCAATAGCCACCGCGAGCTCGGACGCTCGCGTCTTTGAGTCAAGCTCCAAACTCTCATGTTTTTCCATGAGAGCCTGGAGCTCTTGCCGCACCTTGCCAACCTCGGCATCACACTTCTCCCGCTCGGTGCGCTCCGTGGCCGCCCTCTTCTCGGCCTCGTCCAGCGCTTGCTTAAGGGTCGCCACCTCAGACGTGGTCCCTACAATAGCCACGATAATCCTGTCATTTTTTGCAATTGCACCTTTTTTATATATATTTAAGCAAGGTATTTCTTACCTTCATTATCCTCGTGCTGCTTCTTGGCACGACCGAGCTCTTGCTCGGACCGTTCGAGGTTCTGCTTTAGCGTATCCACTTCCGCAGTCAGTGCGGCGGACGCAAGCAGAGAAGCCTGCATACGCATATTGACTCCTTTTGTTAGACTCCTGCGAATTTTATTTGATCCTCTATTCGGCTTTTCTTCCCGGACGCCAAACAGAGCATCAGGGGCTACTGTCTATGCGGTAATATTATTTACACATTCTTTACATACCTCAAAGCCTGTCAAAAGGCTAGTACAAGCTTCAGTCAGTCCGCTCTTGGCGGACTGAACCTTCTGGACCACCGCACTCATAATGGCACGGTGCTCCTCGTCGATGGAGGCGGAGCGCCTCCAACATATTGTCCGGCGCCTTCGGTTGGACGGGGGCCACCGGCACAGTGGGCTGGCTCCTCTTGGAAGGAGGTCGCCCGCCGGACTCTGGAACCTTTGAAGGTTCCGGAGTAGTGTCCGGCCTAGAGCCGGACTTAGAGCCCTGGGGGGTTTCATCCCCTTTGCTCCTGGAGTCCGGGAGGTCGCCTTGCGGCGCCTCCAGGACCACCTCCTCCCGGCTTGGAACCTATTGGGATAACACTTTGGTGTCGTCCGTAGGGCGGGGGGAGGAAGCCGTCGGAAGCGAGTTCACATCCGATGAGTCCAGTAAGCCGCTCGACGACGCGTCGAGCCGGTCTTTGGGTGGGCTGCATAAACATATTCGACATGAGGGAAAGCTGCGAAATAAACGAATGCTATGAATTACTCTGGTATCTGGATACTTACGATTTGGCCAGGGGCTTGGCCCTAGGCGCCCACTCCTCTCCGCCGCCGTCGGCGTCGGTGGAGCAGTCCGGAGGAAGGGTTTTCCCCTTCTTGGACCCTTCGGCCTCCCCAGTTGGGTCGGCCTTCCTTTTCTTCCCTTCCCCCGCTGGAGGGGGAGGGGTCTCTTCTTCCTCCTCCTCGTCTTCGCGGGAGGAGTGCGTCTTGGATTCTTCGGATGATGAATCCGACACCTCCGGGCGTCGGGCACTCTTTCGAGTCCCCGTGGCCTTCTTCTTGACCTTCTTCTCCGGCACCACATAGGGTGCCGGAACCAGCAGCTTCGCCAAGCGAGCATCCGCTGGGCCTTCGGGCAAAGGAGCCGGACAGTTGATCTGTCCGGATGTCACCTGCCAATCCTGTCAAAGGTAAGGGAGTTTAGATCCCGCATGGAGTCAAACTATGAAAAATTGATACCCTATAAAAGGAAAAAACAGCTTACCGCGAGAGCGTGACGCTGCGCACTGAATCCGCGATCCTCAGTAGCGGATGCGGGAGCCTCGGCGCCCTTGAAAAGCACCTTCCAGGCATCTTCGTACGTCGTGTCGAAGAGCCTGCTCAGAGTTTGGTGCCGCGCCGGGTCGAACTCCCACAGGTTGAAAGCCCATTGTTGGCACGGGAGGATCAACCGGATGAGCATAACCTGGACTACGTTGACAAGTTTGAGCTTCTTGTCCACCAGGGTTTTGACGCATGTTTGGAGTCCGGTCAGCTCTCCTTTTTTACCCCATGATAGGCCCGTCTCTTTCCAGGACGTGAGCCACGTTGGGGGTCCGGACCGGAACTCGGGGGGTGCGACCCATTCGGCGTCGCGCGGCTTGGTGA
The DNA here is from genome assembly GCF_003073215.2 of Triticum urartu. Taxonomy (NCBI): domain Eukaryota; kingdom Viridiplantae; phylum Streptophyta; class Magnoliopsida; order Poales; family Poaceae; genus Triticum; species Triticum urartu. The sequence goes on from NC_053023.1 coordinate 727,133,617, forward strand.
TGTAAAACCACCCCGATTGCCACCCCTTCAGGGTCTCCACAAAGGAGCCCTCGAGCCAGAGGAAGTTGGCCATCTTGCCCACCATGGCGCCTCCGCACTCCGCCTGGTTGCCGCGCACCACCTTCGGCTTGACGTTCAAAGTCTTGAGCCATAGGCCGAAATGGGGGCGGATGCGGAGGAAGGCCTCGCACACGACGATAAACGCCGAGATGTTGAGGACAAAGTTCGGGGCCAGATCATGGAAATCCAGGCCGTAGTAGAACATGAGCCCCCGGACAAATGGGTGGAGAGGGAAGCCCAGTCCGCGGAGGAAATGGGGGAGGAACACCACCCTCTCATGGGGCCTAGGGGTGGGGATGAGCTGCCCCTTTTCGGGGAGCCGGTACGCGATTTTGTTAGACAGGTATCCGGCCTTCCTCAGCTTTTTGATATGTCCCTCCGTGACGGAGGAGACCATCCACTTGCCTCCTGCTCCGGACATGGCTGGAGAAGGTCGAGGTGGGGAGTGCGGACTTGGGCGCTGGAGCTCGAGTGCACAAGAATGGATAGGCGAAGGAGGAAGAAGGCATAGGTGAAAAGGTGGATCCTTATCCCCTTATATGGGTGGACGCAACTACATGTCCCCACCAGCCTGGTAAAACTCGCTTATCTCCAAGCGCCGTAATTGATGGCGCGGTTGGGTTACCCACGCCCGTATTGATGAGAATCCCGGAATAAGGGGACACAATCTCTTCTTTAACAAGACGTGCCAAGGAAACCGCCTCGCATGACGCGCTGAGATGGGACAGTAAAACGGTTCGAATAAAAGCTTGGCCGTGGTGTGATGTCACACTACGAAATACGTCAGCAGATTAGATTTGTGTAAATATTATTCTCTCTATGGCAATATGTGGAAACTTATTTTGCAGAGCTGGACACTATCTTTGTGTTCAAAATCTTCTATGAAGTACTTGGAGGAGGAACCCGCCTTGCAATGCCGAAGACAATCTGCGCGCCGGACTCGTCGTCATTGAAGCCTGGTTCAGGGGCTACTGAGGGAGTCCTGGATTAGGGGGTGTTCGGATGGCCGGACTATACCTTCAGCCGGACTCCTGGACTATGAAGATACAAGATTGAAGACTCCATCCCGTGTCCAGAAGGGACTTTCCTTGGCCTGGAAGGCAAGCTTGGTGATACGGATATGAAGATCTCCTACCATTGTAACCGACTTTGTGTAACCCTAACCCTCTCCGGTGCCTATATAAACCGGAGGGTTTTAGTCCATAGGACAACATACACATCAACAATCATACCATAGGCTAGCTTCTAGGGTTTAGCCTCCTCAATCTTGTGGTAGATCTACTCTTGTACTACCCATATCATCAATATTAATCAAGCAGGACGTAGGGTTTTACCTCCATCGAGAGGGCCCGAACCTGGGTAAAACTTCGTGTCCCTTGTCTCCTGTTACCATCCGGCCTAGACGCACAGTTCAGGACCCCTACCCGAGATCCGTCGGTTTTGACACCGACAATGATGGATAGTCGCACATCGAGCGTAGGAGGTCTTCTAGCTTGCGAATAATGCCCTTGAGTGCGATGATATGCTCCTTCAACAAAATATTTTCACGTGTGAGATACTTATTTTGTATACAAGCCAACTCAATCATCTTGAAAGCTTCGATTTCTGTTGGAGTAAGAAGATTGTGATCCAGTTGAAGGGTGTTCTCTGTTGCTGGAACTTGGTCCTCCATGGCCTTCTTGATCCCTTCATCCTTGTTGATCTCCATAGGTTCTTCTCTCTTCAGCTCTATCTTCATTAGCCAAGAATCATTGCCCTCATGGTTGGAGGAGGAGGGAGACGACATAGTGCCTGGCCTTGAGAACCCTGACAGAAAATAGCTCGAAACTAAGACATGAGATTTTTGCGTGATACGGGAGTCAAAAGCCCTGGGAGGTTATATAATGAATTTTTATCGACCAAAATACGTGTCCTGTAAGAAAATGGAGTCCGGAGCGCACACGAGGTGCCCACGAGGTAGGGGGGCGCGCCCAGTAGGGTAGGGCGCGCCCTCCACCCTCACGGAGCCCTCGTGTCCTTTCCGGACTGCTGCTTATTTTTCTATTTTTCTAAATATTCCAAAACAGAGAAATATTGCCTTAAAAATTGTTTTGGAGTCGGTTTACTTACCGTACCACATACCTATTCCTTTTCGGAGTATGAAATGTTCTGGAAAGTGTCCTTTATGTATTCCTTCGGGGTTACGGTTTCAATAACATTGGTTTCAACATTTATGGGATTTCCTGAGATATAATGTTTGATTCTTTGACCATTCACCACCTTCGGATTTGTGCCTTCGAAGTTTTTGATTTTTATGGCACCGGAACGGTAGACCTCCTCGATAACGTAAGGACCCTCCCATTTAGAGAGAAGTTTTCCTGCAAAAAATCTTAAAGGAGAGGTGTATAGAAATACATAATCACCTACATTAAACTCACGCTTTTGTATTCTTTTATCATGCCACCTTTTAACTCTTTCTTTAAACAACTTGGCATTTTTGTAGGCTTAGGTTCTCCATTCATCAAGTGAGCTAATATCAAATAACCTCTTCTCATCGGCAAGTTTAAAATCATAATTAAGTTCTTTAATAGCCCAATAAGCCTTGTGTTCTAGTTCGAGAGGTAAGTGACATGCTTTTCCATAGACCATTTTGTACGGAGACATACCCATAGGATTTTTATATGCAGTTCTATAGGCCCATAATGCATCATAAAGTTTCTTGGACCAATTCTTTCTGGACCTATTAACAATCTTTTGCAAAATTAATTTCAGTTCTCTATTACTCAATTCTACTTGACCACTAGACTGAGGGTGATAGGGAGATGCGATTCTATGATTAACATCATATTTAGCAAGCATTTTACGGAAAGCACCATGAATAAAATGTGAACCACCATCAGTCATTAAATATCTAGGGACTCCAAACCTTGGAAACATAACTTCTTTAAGAATTTTAATAGAAGTGTTATGATCAGCACTACTAGTTGGAATAGCTTCTACCCAGTTAGTAACGTAATCAACAGCAACTAAAATATGTGTGTAACCATTAGAGGAAGGAAAAGGTCCCATATAGTCAAAGCCCCAAACATCAAATGGTTCAATAACAAGTGAATAATTCATAGGCATTTCTTGACGTCTACTAATATTACCAATTCTTTGACATTCATCACAAGATAAGACAAACTTACGGGCATCCTTGAAGAGAGTAGGCCAATAAAAACTAGATTGCAGTACCTTATGTGCAGTCCTATCTCCAGCATGGTGTCCTCCATAAGCTTCGGAGTGACACTTGCGTAGGATCTATTCCTGTTCATGCTCAGGTACACAACGTCTAATAACACCATCTACTCCTTTATAAATATATGGGTCATCCCAGTAATGCCTCAAATCATAAAAGAACTTTTTCTTTTGTTGGTATGTGAAACTAGGTGGTATAAACTTAGCAACAATGTAATTTGCATCATCAACATACCATGGAGCAGTATGAGAAGTATTTATGACCTTCAATTGCTCATCAGGAAAGCTACCATCAATAGGTAGTGGGTCATCAACCACATTTTCTAACCTAGACAAGTTGTCTGCAACGGGGTTCTCAGCTCCTTTTCTATCAACAATATGCAAATCAAATTCTTGTAGCAAGAGAACCCATCTAATAAGTCTAGGTTTAGCATCTTTCTTTTCCATAAGATATTTAATAGCAGCATGATCAGTGTGAACAGTTACTTTAGAATCAACAATATAAGGCCTAAACTTATCACAGGCAAATACAACTGCTAAGAAATATTTTTCAGTAGTAGCATAATTTCTTTGAGCATTGTCTAGAGTTTTACTAGCATATTGAATAGCATTTAGTTTCTTATCAACTCTTTGTCCTAGAGCACCTACAGCATAATCACTAGCATCACACATAATTTCAAAGGGTAAATTCCAATCAGGTGGCTGAACAATAGGTGCATAGATCAATGCTTTCTTAAGTATTTCAAATGCTTCTACACAATCATCATCAAAGACAAATGGTATATCTTTTTGTAATAAATTAGTCAGAGGCCGAGAGATTTTTGAGAAGTCCTTAATGAACCTCCTATAAAAACCGGCATGACCAAGGAAACTTCTTATACCTTTGATGTCCTTGGGACATGGCATCTTTTCAATAGCATCAACCTTGGCTTTATCAACTTCAATACCTCTTTCAGAAACTTTATGACCCAAGACAATACCTTCATTAACCATAAAGTGGCACTTATCCTGATTCAAGACAAGATTAGTTTCTTCACATCTCTGCAAAACTCGATCAACGTTGCTCAAGCAATCATCAAAAGAAGATCCATAGACGGAAAAGTCGTCCATGAAAACCTCACAAATCTTTTCACAAAAGTCAGAGAATATAGACATCATGCATCTTTGAAAGGTAGAAGGTGCATTACATAAACCAAAAGGCATACGTCTATAAGCAAAAGTACCAAAAGGGCAAGTAAAAGTAGTCTTTGATTGATCTTTGGCTGACACAGGTATTTGAGAGAAACCAGAATAACCATCTAGAAAGCAAAAATGTGTATGTTTGGATAATCTTTCTAGCATTTGATCGATAAAAGGTAAGGGTAAAGATCCTTTTTAGTAGCCTTATTTAATTTGCGGAAATCAATTACCATCCTATAACCAGTGATAATTCTTTGAGGAATCAATTCATCTTTATCATTAGGAACAACAGTAATACCTCCTTTCTTAGGGACACAATGGACATGACTTACCCACTTACTATCAGCAACGGGATAAATTATACCTGCCTCAAGGAGCTTTAGTATATCCTTTCTTACCACTTCTTACATTTTAGGATTCAGATGACGTTGATGATCACAAACTGGTTTAGCATCTTCTTCCAAATTAATATTATGTTGACATAGAGTGGGACTAATGCCCTTAAGATCATCAAGAGTATACCCAATAGCAGCACGGTGCTTCTTCGGAGTTTTCAATAATCTCTCTTCTTCATGCTCTGAAAGGTTAGCACTAATAATAACAGGATATATCTTTTTCTCATCAAGATAAGCATATTTAAGAGTATCAGGTAACGGTTTAAGCTCAAACATGGGATCACCTTTGGGTGGAGGAGGATCCCCTAGGATTTCAACAGGTAAATTGTTTTTCAGAATAGGTTCCTGTTTAAAGAATACTTCATCTAATTCCCTTCTTTCATTCATAAACATATCATTTTCATGCTCTATCAAATATTGTTCTAAAGGATCACTAGGAGGTGCGGCAATAGAAGCAAGACCAATAATTTCATCCTTACTAGGTAATTCTTCTTCACGGTGTTGTCTACTAAATTTAGAAAAATTAAATTCATGAGTCATATCATCTAAACCGACAGTAACAACATCCCTTTTGCAATCTATGGTAGCATTAACAGTATTTAAGAAGGGTCTACCAAATATAATGGGACAAAAACTATCTTGTGGGGATATTTAGTTTTCCCACACAAGACTTCAACATCTCTAACAATTCCCATTGGTGAAATAGTATCTCTATTAGCAAGTATAATTGTGACATCAATATCTTCTAACTCAGCGGGTGCAATGTCATGCATAATTTCTTTGTATAAGTAAATAGGTATTGCACTAGCAAAGCACCCATATCACACAAGCCATGATAACAATGATCTCCTATTTTAACAGAAATAATAGGCATGCCTACCACAAGTCTAGGTTTATCTGTATCACGGGGTTTAGCAATTCTAGCAGTTTCATTACAGAAATAAATAACATGCCCATCTATATTATCAGACAAGAGATCTTTAACAATAGCAATATTAGGTTCAACTTTAACTTGCTCAGGAGGTGTATATGTTTTAATATTGCTTTTACGAACCACAGTTGAATCTTTAGCATGATCCTTTACCCTAACAGGGAAAGGCGGTTTCTCAACAAAAGAAGTAGGAACAATAGGATCATTATAAGTAATAGTCTTTTCTTCAACTTTAATAGGTGCAGCTACTTTTACTTCTATGGGAGGATGCTATTTAAACCACTTCTCCTTGGGGAGATCAACATAAGCAGCAAAAGATTCACAGAAAGAAGCTACTATCTCAGAGTCAAGTCCATATTTAGTGCTAAATTTACGAAAAATATCGGTATCCATAAAAGATTTAACACAATCAAAACTAGGTGTGATACCCGACTCCTTACCATTTTCGAGGTCCCAATCTTCGGAGTTGCGTTTAATTCTTTCCAATAAATCCCATTTGAATTCAATAGTCGTCATCATAAAAGAGCCAGCACAAGAAGTATCAAGCATGGCGCGATTGTTACCAGAAAGCCGAGCATAAAAAATTTGAATAATCATTTCTCTTGAGAGCTCATGATTGGGGCATGAATATAACATTGATTTAAGCCTCCCCCAAGCTTGAGCGATGCTTTCTCCTTCGCGAGGCCAAAAATTATATATATAATTGCGATCACGATGAACAAGATGCATAGGATAAAACTTTTGATGAAATTCCAATTTCAATCGTTTGTAGTTCCAAGACTCCATATCATCACATAGCCTATACCATGTCGATGCATCTCCCCTCAAAGATAAAGGGAAGATCTTCTTCTTAACAACATCTCCGGGTACACCTGCAAGATTAAATATTCCACGAACTTCATCCACATATATTAGATGCTCATCAGGATGTTTTGTTCCATCTCCTAAAAAAGGATTAGCTAGCAGTTTTTCTACCATACCCAAAGGAATTTCAAAGCAAGCATTTTCATTTTCAGTAGGTTCAGTAGGTTGAGGAGCAACTCTTTGCTCTACTGGTCGGGGTGAAGATACCCCGAACAAGCCCCTCAGAGGATTACTTTCCATAGTAACAAGTGACAGTAAATTTCATCACACTATATAAATTTTTCCATACCAAATTCCACCTACCAAAGGTGCTTCAGTCCCCGGCAACGGCACCAGAAAAGAGTCTTGATGACCCACAAGTATAGGGGATCTATCGTAGTCATTTCGATAAGTAAGAGTGTCAAACCCAACGAGGAGCGGAAGGAAATGATAAGCGGTTTCCAGCAAGGTATTCTCCGCAAGTACTGGAATAAGTGGTAACAGATAGTTTTGTGATAAGATAATTTGTAATGAGAAACAAGTGACAAAAGTAAATAAGGTGCAGCAAGGTGGCCCAATCCTTTTTGTAGCAAAGGACAAGCCTGGACAAACTCTTATATGATGTAAAGCGCTCCCGAGGACACATGGGAATATCGTCAAGCTAGTTTTCATCACGCTCATATGATTCGCGTTCGTTACTTTGATAATTTGGTATGTGGGTGGACCGGTGCTTGGGTGCTGCCCTTACTTGGACAAGCATCCCACTTATGATTAACCTCTATTGCAAGCATCCGCAACTACAACAAAAGTATTAAGGTAAACCTAACCATAGCACGAAACATACGGATCCAAATCAGCCCCTTACGAAGCAACGCATAAACTAGGGTTTAAGCTTCTGTCACTCTAGCAACCCATCATCTACTTATTACTTCCCAATGCCTTCCTCTAGGCCCAATTAATGGTGAAGTGTCATATAGTCGACGTTCACATAACACCACTAGAGGACAGACAACATACATCTTATCAAAATATCGAACGAATACCAAATTCACATGACTACTAATAGCAAGACTTCTCACATGTCCTCAGGAACAAAAGTAACTACTCACAAAGCATAAACATGTTCATAATCAGAGGGGTATTAATGTGCATATAGGATCTGAACATATGATCTTCCACCAATTAAACCAACTAGCATCAACTACAAGGAGTAATTAACACTACTAGCAACCTACTAGCACCAATCCCGGACTTGGAGACAAGAATTGGATACAAGAGATGAACTAGGGTTTTGACATGAGATGGTGCTGATGAAGATGTTGATGGAGATTGCCCTCTCCCGATTAGAGGAGCGTTGGTGATGACGATGACAGGGTTCTCAGCTCCCTTTCTATGAACAATATGTAAGTCAAATTCTTGTAGCAAGAGAACCCATCTAATAAGTCTAGGTTTAGCATCTTTCTTTTTCATAAGATATTTAATAGCAGCATGATCAGTGCGAATAGTTACTTTAGAATCAACAATATAAGGTCTGAACTTATCACAAGCAAATATAACTACTAAGAATTCTTTTTCAGTAGTAGCATAATTTCTTTAAGCATTGTCTAGGGTTTTACTAGAATATTGAATAACATTTAATTTCTTATCAACTCTTTGCCCTAGAACAGCACCTACAGCATAATCACTAGCATCACACATAATTTCAAAGGGTAAATTCCAATCAGGTGGCTGAACAATAGGTGCAGAGATCAATGCTTTCTTAAGAATTTCAAATGCTTCTACACAATCACCGTCAAAAACAAATGGTATATCTTTTTTTAATAAATTAGTCAGAGGCCGAGAAATTTTTGAGAAGTCCTTAATGAACCTCCTATAAAATCCGGCATGACCAAGGAAACTTCTTATACCTTTGATGTCCTTGGGACATGGCATCTTTTCAATAGCATCAACCTTGCCTTTATCAACTTCAATACCTCTTTCAGAAACTTTGTGCCCCAAGACAGTACCTTCATTAACCATAAAGTGGCACTTTTCCCAATTCAAGACAAGATTAGTTTCTTCACATCTTTGCAAAAATCGATCAAGGTTGCTCAAGCAATCATCAAAAGAAGATCCATAGACGGAGAAATCATCCATGAAAACCTCACAAATCTTTTCAAAAGTCAGAGAATATAGCCATCATGCATCTTTGAAAGGTAGCAGGTGCATTACATAAACCAAAAGGCATACGTCTATAAGCAAAAGTACCAAAAGGGCATGTAAAAGTAGTCTTTGATTGATCTTTGGCTGACACGGGTATTTGAGAGAAACCAGAATAACCATCTAGAAAGCAAAAATGTGTATGTTTGGATAATCTTTCTAGCATTTGATCGATGAAAGGTAAGGGGTAATGATCCTTTTTAGTTGCCTTATTTAATTTGCGGAAATCAATTACCATCCTATAACCTATAATAATTCTTTGAGTGATCAATTCATCTTTATCATTAGGAACAACAGTAATACCTCCCTTCTTAGGGACACAATGGACATGACTTACCCACTGACTATCAGCAACAGGATAGATTATACCTGCCTCAAGGGGCTTTAGTATTTCCTTTCTTACCACTTCTTTTATTTTAGGATTCAGCCGCCGTTGATGATCACGAACTGGTTTAGCATCTTCTTCCAAATTAATTTTATGTTGACATAGAGTGGGACTAATGCCCTTAAGATCATCAAGAGTATACCCAATACCAGCACGGTGCTTCTTCAGAGTTCTCAATAATCACTCTTCCTCATGCTCTGAAAGGTTAGCACTAATAATAACAGGATATATCTTTTTCTCTTCGAGATAAGCATATTTAAGAGTATCAGGTAACGGTTTAAGCTCAAACACGGGATCACCCTTGGGTGGAGGAGGATCCCCTAGGATTTCAACGGGTAAATTGTTTTTCAGAATAGGTTCCTGTTTAAAGAATACTTCATCTATTTCCCTTCTTTCATTCATAAACATATCATTTTCATGGTCTAGCAAATATTGTTCTAAGGGATCACTAGGAGGTACGGCAATAGAAGCAAGACCAATAATTTTATCCTTACTAGGTAATTCTTCTTCACGGTGTTGTCTACTAAATTTAGAGAAATTAAATTCATGAGTCATATTGTCTAAACCGATAGTAACCACATCCCTTTTGCAATCTATGGTAGCATTAACAGTGTTCAGGAAGGGTCTACCAAATATAATGGGACAAAAGCTATCTTGTGGGGAACCAAGAACAAGAAAATCAGCAGGATATTTAGTTTTCCCACACAAGACTTCAACATCTCTAATAATTCCCATTGGTGAAATAGTATCTCTATTGGCAAGTTTAATTGTGACATCAATATCTTCTATCTCAGCGGGTGCAATATCATGCATAATTTCTTTGTATAAGGAATGAGGTATTGCGCTTGCACTAGCACCCATATCATATAAGCCATGATAACAATGATCTCATGTTTCAACAGAAATAATAGGCACGCCTACCACAGGTCTAGGTTTATCTTCAGCATCAGGTTTAGCAATTCTAGCAGTTTCATCATAGAAATAAATAACATGCCCATCAATATTATCGGCCAAGAGATCTTTAACCATAGCAATTTTAGGTTCAACTTTAATTTTCTCAGGGGGTTTAGGTGTCTTAATATTACTTTTGTTGACTACAGTTGAAGCTTTAGCATGTTCCTTTATTCTAACAGGGAATGGTGACTTCTCAATATAAGCAGCAGGAACAACATGATCATCGTAAGTGATAGTCTTTTCTTCAACTTTCATAGGTGCAACTACTTTTACTTCAATGGGAGGATTATATTTAAACCACTTCTCCTTAGGGAGATCAACATGATGAAGGAAATATGCCCTAGAGGCAATAATAAAGTTATTATTTATTTCCTTATATCATGATAAATGTTTATTATTCATGCTAGAATTGTATTAACCGGAAACATAATACATGTGTGAATACATAGACAAACAGAGTGTCACTAGTATGCCTCTACTTGACTAGCTCGTTAATCAAAGATGGTTATGTTTCCTAACCATGAACAAAGAGTTGTTATTTGATTAACGAGATCACATCATTAGTTTGAATGATCTGATTGACATGACCCATTCCATTAGCTTAGCACCCGATCGTTTAGTATGTTGCTATTGCTTTCTTCATGACTTATACATGTTCCTAAGACTATGAGATTATGCAACTCCCGTTTGCCGGAGGAACACTTTGTGTGCTACCAAATGTCACAACGTAACTGGGTGATTATAAAGGAGCTCTACAGGTGTCTCCAAAGGTACATGTTGGGTTGGCGTATTTCGAGATTAGGATTTGTCACTCCGATTGTCGAAGAGGTATCTCTGGGCCCTCTCGGTAATGCACATCACATAAGCCTTGCAAGCATTACAACTAATATGTTAGTTGTGAGATGATGTATTACGGAACGAGTAAAGAGACTTGCCGTAACGAGATTGAACTAGGTATTGGATACCGACGATCGAATCTCGGGCAAGTAACATACCGATGACAAAGGGAACAACGTATGTTGTTATGCGGTCTAACCGATAAAGATCTTTGTAGAATATGTAGGAGCCAATATGGGCATCCAGGTCCCGCTATTGGTTATTGACCGGAGACGTGTCTCGATCATGTCTACATTGTTCTCGAACCGTAGGGTCCGCATGCTTAAAGTTACGATGACAGTTATTATGAGTTTATGCATTTTTGATGTACCGAAGTTTGTTCGGAGTCCCGGATGTGATCACGGACATGACGAGGAGTCTCGAAATGGTCGAGACATAAAGATTGATATATTGGACGGCTATATTCAGACACCGGAATTGTTCCGGGTGATTTCGGAGAAAACCGGAGTGCCGGAGGGGTTACCGGAACCCCCCGGGGAAGTATTGGGCCTTAGTGGGCCTGAGGGGAGAGAGAGGCCTGCAGCCTAGGAGGTGGCGCCCCCCCCCCATGGGGAGTCCGAATTGGACTAGGAGGGGGGGCGCAGCCCCCCTTTCCCTCTCCCTCTCCCTCTCTTTCCTCCCCCCTCTCTTTTCCTAGTTGGACTAGGAAAGGGGAGTCCTACTCCCTGCGCCGGTAGAACATCATCATCGTCACCACGCCATCGTGCTGACGGAACTCTTCCCCGACGCTTTCCTGGATCGGAGCCCGGGGGTCGTCATCGAGCTGTACGTGTGCTAAGAACTCGGAGGTGCCGGAGTAACGGTGCTTGGATCGGTCGGATCGGGAAGACATACGACTACTTCCTCTACGTTGTGTCAACGCTTCCGTTGTCGATCTACGAGGGTACGTAGATCATACTCTCCCCTCTCGTTGCTATGCATCACCATGATCTTGCGTGTGCGTAGCAAATTTTTTGAAATTACTACGTTCCCCAACAGTGGCATCCGAGCCTAGGTTTTATATGTTGATGTTATATGCACGAGTAGAACACAAGTGAGTTGTGGGCGATATAAGTCATACTGCTTACCAGCATGTCATACTTTGGTTCGGCGGTATTGTTGGACGAAGCGGCCCGGACCAACATTACGCGTCGCTTACGCGAGACCGGTTCTCCCGACGTGCTTTGCACAGAGGTGGCTTGCGGGTGACAGTTTCTCCAACTTTAGTTGAACCGAGTGTGGCTACGCCCGGTCCTTGCGAAGGTTAAAACAGCACCAACTTTGACAAACTATCGTTGTGGTTTTGATGCGTAGGTGAGATTGGTTCTTGCTTAAGCCCGTAGCAGCCACGTAAAACTTGCAACAACAAAGTAGAGGACGTCTAACTTGTTTTTGCAGGGCATGTTGTGATGTGATATGGTCAAGACATGATGCTGAATTTTATTGTATGAGATGATCATGTTTTGTAACCGAGTTATCGGCAACTGGCAGGAGCCATATGGTTGTCCGCTTTAGTGTATGCAATGCAATCGCGATGTAATGCTTTACTTTATCACTAAGCGGTAGCGATAGTCGTGGAAGCATAAGATTGGCGAGACGACAACGATGCTACGATGGAGATCAAGGTGTCACGCCGGTGACGATGGTGATCACGACGGTGCTTCGAGGATGGAGATCACAAGCACAAGATGATGATGGCCATATCATATCACTTATATTGATTGCATGTGATGTTTATCTTTTATGCATCTTATCTTGCTTTATTGACGGTAGCATTATAAGATGATCTCTCACTAAATTTCAAGATAAAAGTGTTCTCCCTGAGTATGCACCATTGCCAAAGTTCGTCGTGCCCAGACACCACGTGATGATCGGGTGTGATAAGCTCTACGTCCATCTACAATGGGTGCAAGCCAGTTTTGCACACGCAGAATACTCAGGTTAAACTTGACGAGCCTAGCATATGCAGATATGGCCTCGGAACACTGAGATCGAAAGATCGAGCGTGAATCATATAGTAGATATGATCAACATAACGATGTTCACCATTGAAAACTACTCCATTTCACGTGATGATCGATTATGGTTTAGTTGATTTGGATCACGTGATCACTTAGAGGATTAGAGGGATGTCTATCTAAGTGGGAGTTCTTTAAGTAATTTGATTAATTGAACTTAAATTTATCATGAACTTAGTACCTGATAGTATCTTGCTTATGTATGTTTGATTGTAGATAGATGGCCCGTGTTGTTGTTCCGTTGAATTTTAATGCATTCCTTGAGAAAGCAAAGTTGAAAGATGATGGTAGCAATTACACGGACTGGGTCCGTAACTTGAGGATTATCCTCATTGCTGCACAGAAGAATTACGTCCTGGAAGCACCACTGGGTGCCAGGCCTGCTGCTGGAGCAACACCAGATGTTATGAACGTCTGGCAAAGCAAAGCTGATGACTACTCGATAGTTCAGTGTGCCATGCTTTACGGCTTAGAATCGGGACTTCAACGACGTTTTGAACGTCATGGAGCATATGAGATGTTCCAGGAGTTGAAGTTAATATTTCAAGCAAATGCCCGGATTGAGAGATATGAAGTCTCGAATAAGTTCTATAGCTGCAAGATGGAGGAGAACAGTTCTGTCAGTGAGCATATACTCAAAATGTCTGGGTATAATAATCACTTGATTCAGATGGGAGTTAATCTTCCAGATGATTGCGTCATTGACAGAATTCTCCAATCACTGCCACCAAGCTACAAGAGCTTCGTGATGAACTATAATATGCAAGGGATGAATAAGACTATTCCCGAGCTCTTCGCAATGCTGAAAGCTACGGAGGTAGAAATCAAAAAGGAGCATCAAGTGTTGATGGTCAACAAGACCACTAGTTTCAAGAAAAAGGGCAAAGGGAAGAAAAAGGGGAACTTCAAGAAGAACAACAAGCAACTTGCTCCTCAAGAGAAGAAACCCAAGTCTGGACCTAAGCCTGAAACTGAGTGCTTCTACTGCAAGCAGAATGGTCACTGGAAGCGGAACTGCCCCAAGTATTTGGTGGATAAGAAGGATGGCAAGGTGAACAAAGGTATATGTGATATACATGTTATTGATGTGTACCTTACTAGAGCTCGCAGTAGCACCTGGGTATTTGATACTGGTTCTGTTGCTAATATTTGCAACTCGAAACAGGGACTACGGATTAAGCGAACACTGGCAAAGGACGAGGTGACGATGCGCGTAGGAAATGGTTCCAAAGTCGATGTGATCGCGGTCGGCACGCTACCTCTACATCTACCTTCGGGATTAGTATTAGACCTAAATAATTGTTATTTGGTGCCAGCGTTGAGCATGAACATTATATCTGGATCTTGTTTAATGCGAGACGGTTATTCATTTAAATCAGAGAATAATGGTTGTTCTATTTATATGAGTAATATCTTTTATGGTCATGCACCCTTGAAGAGTGGTCTATTCTTATTGAATCTCGATAGTAGTGATACACATATTCATAATGTCGAAACCAAAAGATGCAGAGTTGATAATGATGGTGTAACTTATTTGTGGCACTGCCGTTTAGGTCATATCGGTGTAAAGCGCATGAAGAAACTCCATACTGATGGACTTTTGGAACCACTTGATTATGAATCACTTGGTACTTGCGAACCGTGCCTCATGGGCAAGATGACTAAAACACTGTTCTCCGGTACTATGGAGAGAGCAACAGATTTGTTGGAAATCATACATACAGATGTATGTGGTCCGATGAATATTGAGGCTCGTGGCGGATATCGTTATTTTCTCACCTTCATAGATGACTTAAGCAGATATGGGTATATCTACTTAATGAAACATAAGTCTGAAACATTTGAAAAGTTCAAAGAATTTCAGAGTGAAGTTGAAAATCATCGTAGCAAGAAAATAAAGTTTCTATGATATGATCGTGGAGGAGAATATTTGAGTTACGAGTTTGGTGTACATTTGAAGCAATGCGGAATAGTTTCGCAACTCACGCCACCTGGAACACCACAGCGTAATGGTGTATCCGAACGTCGTAATCGTACTTTACTAGATATGGTGCGATCTATGATGTCTCTTACTGATTTACCGCTATCGTTTTGGGGATACGCTCTAGAGACGGCCGCATTCACGTTAAATAGGGCACCATCAAAATCCGTTGAGACGACGCCTTATGAACTGTGGTTTGGCAAGAAACCAAAGTTGTCGTTTCTGAAAGTTTGGGGCTGTGATGCTTATGTGAAAAAGCTTCAACCTTAAAAGCTCGAACCCAAATCGGAGAAATGTGTCTTTATAGGATATCCAAAGGAAACTATTGGATACACCTTCTATCACAGATCTGAAGGCAAGACTTTTGTTGCTAAATTCGGAAACTTTCTGGCAAAGGAGTTTCTCTCAAAAGAAGTGAGTGGGAGGAAAGTAGAACTTGACGAGGTAACTGTACCTGCTCCCTTATTGGAAAGTGGTACATCACAGAAAACTGTTTCAGTGACACCTACACCAGTTAGTGAGGAAGCTAATGATGATGATCATGAAACTTCAGAACAAGATACTACTGAACCTCGTAGATCAACCAGAGTGAGATCCGCGCCAGAGTGGTACGGTAATCCTGTTCTGGAAGTCATGCTACTAGATCATGATGAACCTACGAACTATGAAGAAGCGATGGTGAGCCCAGATTCCGCAAAATGGCTTGAAGCCATGAAATCTGAGATGGGATCCATGTATGAGAACAAAGTATGGACTTTGGTTGACTTGCCCGATGATCGGCAAGCAATTGAGAATAAATGGATCTTCAAGAAGAAGACTGACGCTGACGGTAATATTACTGTCTACAAAGCTCGACTTGTCGCAAAAAGTTTTCGACAAGTTCAAGGGATTGACTACGATGAGACCTTCTCACCCGTAGCGATGCTTAAGTCTGTCCGAATCATGTTAGCAATTGCCGCATTTTATGATTATGAAATTTGGCAGATGGATGTCAAAACTGCATTCCTGAATGGATTTCTGGAAGAAGAGTTGTATATGATGCAACCAGAAGGTTTTGTCGATCCAAAGGGAGCTAACAAAGTGTGCAAGCTCTAGCGATCCATTTATGGACTGGTGCAAGCCTCTCGGAGTTGGAATAAACGCTTTGATAGTGTGATCAAAGCATTTGGTTTTATACAGACTTTTGGAGAAGCCTGTATTTACAAGAAAGTGAGTGGGAGCTCTGTAGCATTTCTGATATTATATGTGGATGACATATTACTAATTGGAAATGATATAGAATTTCTGGATAGCATAAAGGGATACTTGAATAAGAGTTTTTCAATGAAAGACCTCGGTGAAGCTGCTTACATATTGGGCATTAAGATCTATAGAGATAGATCAAGACGCTTAATTGGACTTTCACAAAGCACATACCTTGACAAAGTTTTGAAGAAGTTCAAAATGGATCAAGCAAAGAAAGGGTTCTTGCCTGTGTTACAAGGTGTGAAGTTGAGTCAGACTCAATGCCCGACCACTGCAGAAGATAGAGAGAAAATGAAAGATGTTCCCTATGCTTCAGCCATAGGCTCTATCATGTATGCAATGCTGTGTACCAGACCTGATGTGTGCCTTGCTATAAGTCTAGCAGGGAGGTACCAAAGTAATCCAGGAGTGGATCACTGGACAACAGTCAAGAACATCCTGAAGTACCTGAAAAGGACTAAGGATATGTTTCTCGTATATGGAGGTGACAAAGAGCTCATCGTAAACGGTTACGTTGATGCAAGCTTTGACACTGATCCGGACGATTCTAAATCGCAAACCGGATACGTGTTTACATTAAACGGTGGAGCTGTCAGTTGGTGCAGTTCTAAACAAAGCGTCGTGGCGGGATCTACATGTGAAGCGGAGTACATAGCTGCTTCGGAAGCAGCAAACGAAGGAGTCTGGATGAAGGAGTTCATATCCGATCTAGGTGTCATACCTAGTGCATCGGGTCCAATGAAAATCTTTTGTGACAAAACTGGTGCAATTGCCTTGGCAAAGGAATCCAGATTTCACAAGAGAACCAAACACATCAAGAGACGCTTCAATTCCATCCGGGATCTAGTCCAGGTGGGAGACATAGAGATTTGCAAGATACATACGGATCTGAATGTAGCAGGCCCGTTGACTAAGCCTCGTCCACGAGCAAAACATGATCAGCACCAAGGCTCCATGGGTGTTAGAATCATTACTGTATAATCTAGATTATTGACTCTAGTGCAAGTGGGAGACTGAAGGAAATATGCCCTAGAGGCAATAATAAAGTTATTATTTATTTCCTTATATCATGATAAAAGTTTATTATTCATGCTAGAATTGTATTAACCGGAAACATAATACATGTGTGAATACATAGACAAACAAAGTGTCACTAGTATGCCTCTACTTGACTAGCTCGTTAATCAAAGATGGTTATGTTTCCTAACCATAGACAAAGAGTTGTTATTTGATTAACGAGGTCACATCATTAGTTGAATGATCTGATTGACATGACCCATTCCATTAGCTTAGCACCCGATCGTTTAGTATGTTGCTATTGCTTTCTTCATGACTTAACATGTTCCTATGACTACGAGATTATGTAACTCCCGTGTGCCGGAGGAACACTTTGTGTGCTACCAAACGTCACAACGTAACTGGGTGATTATAAAGGTGCTCTACAGGTGTCTCCAAAGGTACATGTTGGGTTGACGTATTTCGAGATTAGGATTTGTCACTCCGATCGTCGGAGATGTATCTCTGGGTCCTCTCGGTAATGCACATCACTTAAGCCTTGCAAGCATTGCAAATAATGAGTTAGTTGCGGGATGATGCATTACGGAACGAGTAAAGAGACTTGCCGGTAACGAGATTGAACTAGGTATTGGATACCGACGATCGAATCTCGGGCAAGTAACATACCGATGACAAAGGGAACAACGTATGTTGTTATGCGGTCTGACCGATAAAAGATCTTCGTAGAATATGTAGGAACCAATATGAGCATCCAGGTTCCGCTATTGGTTATTGACCGGAGACGTGTCTCGGTCATGTCTACATTGTTCTCCAACCCGTAGGGTCCGCACGCTTAAGGTTACGATGACAGTTATATTATGAGTTTATGCATTTTTATGTACCAAAGTTTGTTCGGAGTCCCGGATGTGATCACGGACATGACGAGGAGTCTCGAAATGGCTGAGACATAAAGATTGATATATTGGAAGCCTATATTTGGATATCGGAAGTGTTCCGGGTGAAATTGGGATTTTACCGGAAAACCGGGAGGTTACCGGAACCCCCCGGGAGGTACATGGCCATAATGGGCCTTAGTGGAAGAAGAGGAGAGGCGGCCAGGGCTGGGCCGCATGCCCCTCCCCCCTAGTCCGAATAGGACAAGGAGAGAGGGGGCCGGCGCCCCCCTCCTTCTCTCTCTCTCTGTTCCCACCTCGCGAATCCTATTCCAACTAGGATTGGGGGGGGAAGTCCTACTCCCGGAGGGAGTAGGACTCCTCCTGGCGCGCCCTATGATGGCCGGCAGGCCTCCCCCTCTTGAACCTTTATATACGGAGGCAGAGGCACCCCTAGAGACACAAGTTGATCCACGTGATCATATTCTTAACCGTGTGCGGTGCCCCCTTCCACCATAATCCTTGATAATATTGTAGCGGTGCTTAGGCGAAGCCCTGCGACGGTAGTACATCAAGATCGTCACCACGCTGTCGTGCTGACGGAACTCTTCCCCGACACTTTGCTGGATCGGAGTCCGGGGATCGTCATCGAGCTGAACGTGTGCTAGAACTCGGAGGTGTTGTAGTTTCGGTGCTTGATCGGTCGGGCCGTGGAGACGTACGACTACATCAACTAAACGCTTCCGTTGTCGATCTACAAGGGTACGTAGATCACACTCTCCCCTCCCGTTGCTATGCATCACCATGATCTTGCGTGTGCGTAGGAAATTTTTTGAAATTACTACGTTCCCCAACACACGCAACAAATTCTACCTCCAACACGACCGCACAGGTGCGGAGGAACCTGCAAGGTGAGAAGATAGTATGTCCACGCATATCGCGAAGCACCATCCCCGCTCTTCCCGTATCATCCACCATCATATACCAGCCATCAATGTTGAGTTTGAGCTAGCACTCGGAGTGAGCAGCCCAACAGCCTTGCTGCATGGATTTTTGGTGTGTAGGATGGCCCGGTATGTGTGCTTGTGATTTGCCTTTCCCCCTTGGCCCCCACGTCACTCCCGCAGGGGCGACTCGGGCGGCTCTAACCCTAGCCGCCATCGGCCCCCCTCCCCCCTTCTCCTCTCCCTCACCACCACTAGAGGGGGCCGCCGAAAAGCCACGCATCCGCCGGGGAGGGTGGTGGTGAGGATCTGTCTGCCCTGTTTCGTGCAGGAGGCTTTGGAGCCGGGGCAGTGGCCTCGGGTGGTGGTACATCATCGTCTTCAGCTAGCGGTGCGTCGCTGGTGCTGGCCGTCCCCCTTTGCAATGCGGGTGGCAAGGCAGCGGCGGGTGGTGGTCGTGGGGCACGGTGGCCGCGGGGGCACTGATAACCCAGAAGTATAGGGGATCAATTGTAGCCTTTTTCGATAAGTAACAGTGTCAAACCTAACGAGGAGCTAAAGGTAGAACAAATATTCCCTCAAGTTCTATCGACCACCGGTACAACTCTACGCACGCTTAACACTCGCCTTACCTAGAACAAGTATGAAACTAGAAGTACTTTGTAGGTGTTGTAGGCTAGGTTTGCAAGATAATAAAGAGCATGTAAATAAAAGCTAGGGGCTATTTAGATAAAGACACAACTAAATTAGTTTCAGTAGAGAGCTTTTTGTCACGAGAAAGTTATTTGTCCCTAGACAATCGATAACTAGACCGGTAATCATTATTGCAATTTTATTTGAGGGAGAGGCATAAGCTAACATACTTTCTCTTTTTGGATCATATGCACTTATGATTGGAACTCTAGCAAGCATCCGCAACTACTAAAGATCATTAAGGTAAAACCCAACCATAGCATTATAAGGCATCAAGTCCTCTTTACTCCCATACTCAAACAACCTACTTACTCGGGTCTGTGCTTCTGTCACTCACGCCACCCACCATAAGCAAATCATGAACATATTGCAAACCCTATAGTGGGGATCCCTCATCCTTGCGCGACACGGAGAGCACCAATAATAAAACATGCAACTAAAACCAATCGCGATCATCAATTAACCCATAGGACAAAACAGATTTACTCAAACATCATAGGATAGCCATACATCTTTGGAAAATAACATATAGCATTGATAACCATGTTTAAGTAGAGATTACAGCGGGTAAAAGAGGGGTTACACCGCTGCATAGAGGGGGGAAGAGTTGGTGATTACGGTGGTGAAGTTGTTGGTGTAGATCGATGTCGCGATGATGGCCCCGGCGGTGTTCCGGCGCCACCGGGAGAGAGGGGGAGAGAGCCCCCCTTCTTCTTCTTCTTCTTCTTCTTCTTCTTCTTCTTCTTCTTCTTCTTCTTCTTCTTCTTCTTCTTCCTTGACCTTCCCCTAGATGGCAGAAGGTTTTCCCCTCTGGTCCATGGCCTCCATGGCAGCGGAGGGGCGAGAGCCCCTCCGAGATTGGATCTCTCTCTCTATTTCCTTCTGTTTCTGTGCTCCCCGATTCTGCCCTTGCACCGTTTCTTAAATTCACGGAGATCCGTAACTCCGAGTGGGCTGAAATTTTGACACGATTTTTATCCGGATATTGGCTTTCTTGCGGCGAAAGAAGGGCACCAACCGCCTTATGGAGTGGCCATCAGGTCCCAGGGCATGCCCTACCCCCTGGGGTGCGGCCCTCACCCTCGTGGGCCCCTCAGGCATCGTCTCGCATTGATTCCCCTTCCCAAAATTCACATATATTCCAAAAAAATCTCCGTAAGATTTTATCCCATTTGGACTCCGTTTGATATGGATTTTCTATGAAACAAAAAACATGCAACAAACAGGAACTGACACTGGGCACTGGACCAATATGTTAATCCCAAAAATAGTATAAAAACTTGCCAAAAGTATGTAAAACTTGTAGAATATTGGCATGGAACAATCAAAAATTATAGATACGACGGAGACGTATCAGCATCCCCAAGCTTAATTACTGCTTGTCCTCGAGTAGGTAAATGATAAAAAATATAATTTTTGATGTGGAATGCTACCTAGCATAATCTTGATCATGTAATCTAATCATGGCATGAATATTAAGACACGAGTGATTCAAAGCAATAGTCTATCATTTGACATTAAGACAATAATACTTCAAGCATACTAATAAAGCAATCATGTCTTTTCAAAATAACATGGCCAAAGAAAGTTATCCCTACAAAATCATATGGTCTGGCTATGCTCCATCATCATCACACAAAATATTCAAATCATGCACAACCCCGATGACAAGCCAAGCAACTGTTTCATACTTTTGATGTTCTCAAACCTTTTCAACTTTCATGCAATACATGAGCGTGAGCCATGGATATAGCACTATAGGTGGAATAGAATATGATGATGGAGGTTGTGTGAAGAAGGCAAAAAGGGAGAAAGTCTCACATCGACGCGGCTAATGAACGGGCTATGGAGATGCCCATCAATTGATGTCAATGCGAGGAGTAGGGATTGCCATGCAATAGATGCACTAGAGCTATAAGTGTATGAAAGCTCAAACTGAAACTAAGTGGGTGTGGATCCAACTTGCTTGCTCATGAAGACCTAGGGCACTTGAGGAAGCCCATCGTTGGAATATACAAGCCAAGTTCTATAATGAAAATTCCCACTAGTATATGAAAGTGATAACTAGAGAGACTCTTTATATGAATAACATGGTGCTACTCTGAAGCACAAGTGTGGTAAAAGGATAGTAACATTGTCCCTTCTCTCTTTTCTCTCATTTTTTTCTTTTTTTGTAGGCTTCTTTGGCCTCTCTCCCTTTTTCGGGGGGGGGGGGGGCTTCTCTGGCCACTTTTATTTTGATAGCCTCACATGGGACAATGTTCTAATAATGATGATCATCACACTTTTATTTACTTACAACTCAATATTACAACTCGATACTAGAACAAAGATATTGCTCTATATGAATGCCTCCGGTGGTGTACCGAGATGTGCAATGATCTAGCGTAGTAGTGAAATCAAAAAAATGGACAAGCCATGAAAACATCATGCTAGCTATCTTACGATCATGCAAAGCAATATGACAATAAATGCTCAAGTCATGTATATGATGATGATGGAACTTGCATGGCAATATATCTCGGAATGGCTATGGAAATGCCATGATAGGTAGGTATGGTGGCTGTTTTGAGGAAGATATAAGGAGGATTATGTGTGACAGAGTGATGACCTACAAGTGTAGGGGATCTATCGTAGCCTTTTCAATAAGTAAGAGTGTCGAACCCAACGAGGAGCAAAAGGAAATGATAAGCAGTTTCCAGTAAGGTATTCTCTGCAAGCACTGAAATTATTGGTAACAGATAGTTTTGTGATAAGGTAATTTGTAACGAGTAGCAAGTAATAAAAGTAAATAAGGTGTAGCAAGATGGCCCAATCCTTTTTGTAGCAAAGGACAAGCCTGGACAAACTCTTATATGAAGTAAAGCGCTCCCGAGGACACATGGGAATTATCGTCAAGCTAGTTTTCATCACGTTCATATGATTCACGTTTGGTACTTTGATAATTTGATATGTGGGTGGACCGATGCTTGGGTACTGCCCTTACTTGGACAAGCATCCCACTTATGATTAACCTCTATTGCAAGCATACACAACTACAACAAAAGTATTAAGGTAAACCTAACCATAGCATGAAACATATGGATCCAAATCAGCCCCTTACGAAGCAAAGCATAAACTAGGGTTTAAGCTTCTGTCACTCTAGCAACCCATCATCTACTTATTACTTCCCAATGCCTCCCTCTAGGCTCAAACAATGGTGAAGTGTCATGTAGTCGACGTTCACATAACACCACTAGAGGGATGACAACATACATCTCATCAAAATATCGAACGAATACCAAATTCACATGACTACTTATAGCAAGACTTCTCCCATGTCCTCAAGAACAAACGTAACTACCCACAAAGCATATTCATGTTCATAATCAGAGGGTATTAATATGCATAATGGATCTGAACATATGATCTTCCACCAAGTAAACCAACTAGCATCAACTACAAGGAGTAATCAACACTACTAGCAACCCACAGGTACCAATCTGAGGTTTGGATACAAAGATTGGATACAAGAGATGAACTAGGTTTTGAGATGAGATGGTGCTGGTGAAGATGTTGATGGAGATTGACCCCCTCCTGTTGAGAGGATCATTGGTGATGACGATGGTGATGATTTCCCCCTCCCGAAGGGAAGTTTCCCCGGCAGAATAGCTCTGCCGGAGCCCTAGATTGGTTCCGCCAAGGTTCCGCCTCGTGGCGGCGGAGTTTCATCCCGTGAGGTAGCTTATGATTTTTATCTCGGACGAAAGACCTCATATAGCAGAAGATGGACATCAGAGGGCCACTAGGGGGCCCACGAGGCAGGGGGCGCGCCCCCCACCCTCGTGGCCAGGGTGTGGGTCCCCTTTGGTGCTTTCTCCGCTCAGTATTTTTTATTAATTACAAAATTGACTTCCATGAAGTTTCAGGACTTTTGGAGCTGTGCAGAATAGGTCTATAATATTTGCTCCTTTTCCAGCCCAGAATTCCAGCTGCCGACATTCTCCCTCTCCGTGTAAACCTTGTAAAATAAGAGAGATTAGGCGTATGTATTGTGACATAATGTGTAACAACAGCCCATAATGCAATAAATATCGATATAAAAGCATGATGCAAAATGGACGTATCAGTTCCCCCAAGCTTAGACCTCGCTTGTCCTCAAGCGAAAGCCGATATCGGAAAAATATGTCCACATGTTTAGAGATAGAGGTGTCGATAAAATAAAATACGGATATGAGGGCATCATGATAATTCTTAGAACAGCAACATACATATGCCTAATCTCTCTAATCTCAATTTCAAGTATGAATCATAAACTTAATTGAGAACCAACAAACTCTAATCTCAGTCACTGAGGCAATTGCAATTTATCATAACATAGGAAAGAGTCAATATAAGAGCTTTTCAGCAAGTCCACATACTCAACTATCATTTAGTCTTTCACAATTGCTAACACTCACGCAATATTTATGGGTATGAAGTTTAATCGGACACAGAGAAAGATAGGGGCTTATAGTTTTTCCTCCCAATTTTTTACCTCAAGGGTAATGTCAACAATAATTGTTCATGCAAACCCACATCCAATTAGCCATATATATCAGGATCTTTCCAACACATTGTGCTTGCCAAAGGATAAAATGTAAAAAGGAAAGGTGAAGATCACCATGAATCTTATATAAGGTAGAGGATAAAAGTAAAAGATAGGCCCTTCGCAGAGGGAAGCAGAGGTTGTCATGCGCTTTTATGGTTGGATGCACAAAATCTTAATGCAAAAGAACGTCACTTTATATTTCCACTTGTGATATGGACCTTTATTATGCAGTCCGTCGCTTTTATTTCTTTCACATCACAAGATTGTATAAAGCTTAGTTTCTCCACATTAATAGATCATACATATTTAGAGAGCAATTTTTATTGCATGCACCGATGACAACTTGCTTGAAGGATCTTACTCAATCCATAGGGGTAGGTATGGTGGACTCTCATGGCAAAACTGGGTTTAGGGATATTTGAAAGCACAAGTAGTATCTCTACTTGGTGCAAAGAAATTGGCTAGCAAGAGAGGGAAAGGCAAGCTCAACATGTTAGATGATCCATGACAATATAATTTATCTCAGATGTAAGAAAACATAACCCATTACGTTGTCTTCCTTGTCCAACATCAACTCTTTAGCATATCATACTTTAATGAGTGCTCACAATTATAAAAGATGTCCAAGATAGTATATTTATATGTGAACCTCTCTTTCTTTATTACTTCCTATTAATTGGAACGATGACCAAAACTATGTTTGTCAACTCTCAACAATTTTTATTCATCATACTCTTTATATGTGAGCTCATTACTCTCCATAAGATCCATATGATCTCTTTATTTCTTTTTATTTCTTCTCCTTTATTTTATTCCCTCAAGATCATAGCAAAATAATCAAGCCCTTGACTCAACACTAATCTTTATTATATATAGCTCACGGACTCGATTACATAGGAAGATCATAAAGCAAAACTCACAACTAGATCATACTAAAACTTTATTCTACTAGATCAAGATATTATCAAAAGGATCGAACTAAGAAAAACGGTAAAGATAAAAGGTGTGATGGTGATATGATACTGGGGCACTCCCCCAAGCTTGGCAGTTGCCAAGGGGAGTGCCCATACCCATGTGTTTATGTTTCCTTCCTCGGAGGTGGTGATGAAGGAGTTGTTGATGATGTAGGCTTGTCATTCATCTTCCAAGGCATAGGCTCACCATCATAGAAGGATGATCGAGTCTCCGGGATCCTCAAATCTGCAGCCAAGCTCATCCTCTTGAATCTATATTCATACTCACAGTTTTGGTTTTGCAGGTCATAGATCTGGGCTTGGAGGCGCTCGATTTTCTCGTGAAGCTTGAAGATGGCCTCCCCAATGTCCTTGGCGTCCAGCTTGTGGTTGTTGGTGAACTCCGTGATCATTATGTGATTGGATTCGAGTCCACGCTCCACCATCTCCTGACACTTGAAAACTTGTTGCTCCACTGCCTCGAGCCTTGTCTCTGTGCTTCCAGTCCTCCTTGGTCCCTCATCATCGCGGATGTGCAACAACCCCTCACGCATCTCAATGGTTTGAGGGTGTTGCAGCACCTCCGCGAGGTAGGGGTTGATGACCTTCTCGAAGAACTTGTCCTTGGGGGCACTTGAAGACGACATGGCAACCTAGATATGTCAGAAAAACAGGTCGAAACAAAGACGGGAGATATTTGCGTGATACGGTGGTCAAAACCTTCGGGAGATATATAGTGAATTTTTACCGACCAAAAGAAGTATCATACAAGAAAACGGAGTCTGGAGAGCGCACTGACGACCCACAAGTATAGGGGATCTATCGTAGTCCTTTCGATAAGTAAGAGTGTCGAACCCAATGAGGAGCAGAAGGAAATGATAAGCGGTTTCCAGCAAGGTATTCTCTGCAAGTACTGAAATAAGTGGTAACAAATAGTTTTGTGATAAGATAATTTGTAATGAGCAACAAGTGACAAAAGTAAATAAGGTGCAGCAAGGTGGCCCAATCCTTTTTGTAGAAAAGGACAATCCTAGACAAACTCTTATATGATGTAAAGTGCTCCCGAGGACACATGTGAATATCGTCAAGCTAGTTTTCATCACGCTCATATGATTCGCGTTCGGTACTTTGATAATTTGGTATGTGGGTGGACCGGTGCTTGGGTGCTGCCCTTACTTGGAAAAGCATCCCACTTATGATTAACCTCTATTGCAAGCATCCGCAACTACAACAAAAGTATTAAGGTAAACCTAACCATAGCATGAAACATACGGATCCAAATCAGCCCCTTACGAAGCAACGCATAAACTAGGGTTTAAGCTTCTGTCACTCTAGCAACACATCATCTACTTATTACTTCCCAATGCCTCCATCTAGGCCCAAACAATGGTGAAGTGTCATGTAGTCGATGTTCACATAACACCACTAGAGGGATGACAACATACATCTCATCAAAATATCGAACGAATACCAAATTCACATGACTACTTATAGCAAGACTTCTCCCATGTCCTCAGGAACAAACGTAACTACTCACAAAGCATATTCATGTTCATAATCAGAGGGTATTAATATGCATAATGGATCTGAACATATGATCTTCCACCAAGTAAACCAACTAGCATCAACTACAAGGAGTAATCAACACTACTAGCAACCCACAGGTACCAATCTGAGGTTTGGATAC
>NC_053023.1:727161634-727198458 GCF_003073215.2 Triticum urartu
CACTTTGTGCCCCTGGGAGCGGTGATGTAAAACCACTCTCGTTGCCATAAGCCGAGCTCCTCTTGAAAAAGCCCTCGGGCCATGGAGCATCAACATTTTTGCTTATAATAGCACCTCCGCACTCCGCGTGCCGTCCCTCGATTATCTTCGGTTCTACTTTGAAGGTCTTGAGCCATAGTCCGAAGTGAGGAGTAATACGGAGGAAGGCTTCACACACGACGATGAATGAGGAAATATGGAGGATGGACTCCAGAGCTAAGTCGTGAAATTCCAGCCCATAATAAAACATGAGCCCCCTCACGAAGGGATCCATCGGGAAGCCTAGCCCCCGAAGGAAGTGAGACATGAACACCACACTCTCACCAGGCTTGGGAGTAGGAATGACCTGCCCTTGAGCAGGCAGCCTATGCGAGATTTCGCCGGTCAAGAACCTGGCCTCTCTCAACTTTAGCACGTCCTCCTCCGTGACGGAGGAGGGCATCCATCGGCCTTGAAGGTCGGAACCGGACATTGTCAAAGGTCCAAAGCGCCTGAAATCTAGAGCCTTGGGTGTTGGAACTCGAGGCGAAGGGCGAACTCGTTTGAGATTGAAAGAAAGAAGCAAGGCCTTGGTCTCTTTATAAGAGGTTGAATACCAAGGGCCCTCCCCCGTAACCGTTTGGGACTCGCCTTTGATCGAGAAGACATACCAACGGGCACGACTGGGTTACCCACGTCTGTATTGATGAGAATCCCGTAAATAAAGGGGACACGATCTCTGCTTCGACAAGACGTGCCAAGGAAACCGCCTCGCTAAATGCGCTAAGGTGGGACAATAAAACGATTCGAATAAAATCTTGGCCGTGGTGTGATGTCATGCCTACGAAATACGTCAGTAGATTAGATTTGTGTAAATATTATTCTCTCTATGGCAATATGTGGAAACTTCTTTTGCAGAGCAGGACACTATCCTTTGTGTTGAAAATCTTCTCTGAAGTACTTGGAGGAGGAACCTGCCTTGCAATGCCGAAGACAATCTGCACGCCGGACTCGTCGTCATTGAAGCCTGGTTCAGGGGCTACTGAGGGAGTCCTGGATTAGGGGGTGTTCGGGTAGCCGGACTATACCTTCAGCCGGACTCCTGGACTATGAAGATACAAAGATTGAAGACTCTGTCGTGTCGGAAGGACTTTCTTGGCGTGGAAGGCAGCTTGGCGATGCGGATATTCAAGATCTCCTACCATTGTAACCGACTCTGTGTAACCCTAACCCTATCCGGTGTCTATATAAACGGAGGGTTTTAGTCCGTAGGACACAACAATCATACCATAGGCTAGCTTCTAGGGTTTAGCCTCTGATCTCGTGGTAGATCTACTCTTGTACTACCCATATCATCAATATTAATCAAGCAGGAGTAGGGTTTTACCTCCATCGGAGGGCAAACCTGGGTAAAACATCGTGTCCCCTTGTCCTGTTACCATCGCCTAGACGCACAGTTCGGGACCCTACCCGAGAGCCGGTTTTGACAATCTGACTTCATAGTCCAGAGTCCAGGCCAAGGTATAGTCCGGCTATCCGGACACCCCCTAATCCAGGACTCCCTCAGTAGCCCCCGAACCAGGCTTCAATGACGACGAGTCCGGCGCGCAAATTGTCTTCGGCATTGCAAGGCGGGTTCTTCTCCAAATTCCGTGTACCTGTTGAATAGTGTCCGGCTTCTCGTGAATATTGTGCTCCTTGGCTTCCACACCCAATAATGGCCATCTTCCACATGTCAAACGAATGCGAAAAGCCAGGGTGTTTTTACATTTACCCCCTGGCTGCGTAAATGAGCTGCCTATTAAAGGGACGAGGATTTTAGATCCAAATTACACCATCTTCCCTCCGCGAGCATTCATCGGAGCGCATCCGACAGAGATCCATTCCATCATGGCCGGTCATCGCA
Organism: Triticum urartu; assembly: GCF_003073215.2. Classification (NCBI taxonomy): domain Eukaryota; kingdom Viridiplantae; phylum Streptophyta; class Magnoliopsida; order Poales; family Poaceae; genus Triticum; species Triticum urartu. The sequence continues at coordinate 727,163,559 of NC_053023.1, forward strand.
GCTCCTCCTCTCACCCTCCCAGCCCTCAGCCTGGAGATTGTGAGAGATGTTCCATCCCGCACAGCGAGCAAGTGACGCTCCAAACCAAGGGATTTCTCCCCCAGCCTACAAGGTCTCGGTTCGAGCCGGGCTTGCCACCTATAATGGCGGAGAGCAAGCGGAGAGCGTCCCCAATCCCTCCAAAGGAGAGCGGGTATGCCTTGTCCCTTATTTGATAAGAGGGCTTGGATTTCCTATTCATCCGTTTCTTCGGGGGCTCCTGGAGTTCTACGGCCTCCAGTTGCACAACCTTACGCCTGCCTCCATATTGCATATCGCGGGCTTCGTGGCCCTTTGCGAGCTGTTTTTCGGCTGCGAGGCTCATTTCGCACTGTGGAAGAAGCTGTTCTGCCTTGTGCCCCATTCTCAGAAGGGGTCAGTATATCAAGTGGGTGGAGCCGAAGTGTGGCGCATCGCCGGGACCGGGTATCTATCTGGAACCCCAAAGAAGGCGTCCGAAGACTGGCCTTCAGAATGGTTTTATATAGAAGACGTCCCCCTGCCGGATCCTATTCGGATCGGCCTCCCTGAGTTCGATAATGCTCCCTTGAAGAAGCGTCTAAGTTGGTGTCCACGGATCCCTCAGAAGGAAAATGACAAGGACGTTCTTTACCTGACGAGCCTGATAAGGTTGTTAGCTCATTCCGGACTGACCATGATCGAGGTCATGGCCACATGCATTATGCGGGGGGTGCATCCGCTTCAGTATAGAGGCCACCCCATGTGGGATTTCAACGGGGAGGACGATGCCACCCGCTGCGGCCATAAGGGGCCGAAATCGGTTGCCGCTCTACTGAATATCTTGTCCGCTTTGTACAAGGGAGAAGAGGAGTTAATCCTCGGTTGTCAATCCACTAGGCAGATTTTCTATGTACAATCCTCCAAGCTGGGTAAGTGGACACTTCTACTTGCCCATCCGTTCCATATTCCCATAGTTAAGTATCCTATCTTGCGATTTTGACACAGGAACTGCGCCAGGCCGTGAAGGAGATAAACAACCCTCCTCCACAACCCGAGGAACCGGAAAGGTCCCTCGACCCGGCCTCCCAAGAGGATCCGGACATATCTGTGGAGCTGATCGATGGGGTATTTTACCAATTGAGCAATGACAACGCCTTGGTGGCCATTACGGCCGATTATCCTGGACTGCTTCCAGCCTCACAGGTAACTGAGACCTAAGTCCCGATACTTTGAAAACGATCCGTCTGTGCTTATTTTTTTATCACCGTATACCAATGGTGTTTTGCAGAGGAGGACCTCGAGGCGGAATGCCGAGCCTGCGGCGACTAGCCAACAGGGGGCCGCGAGGGCAGGCAGGCTAAAAAGACACGCAGTCCGGATCGAGACACCGGCGCAGCGGTATGGCGCGCCGTCTTATTCCAAGGTATTATTTTTCTGAGGCATACTAACACTCGTGCTCTCTTTAGGAAAAAGAGCGCTCGCCGGACTATATCCGGAGAGGTTGCCAATCACGCCTCCACCAGCTAGGCTCCAGGGCCAGGTCCAGAGGTAGAGGCGAACACGAGGCGCGCGCCGAACGCTCCTTCGATAGAGGATGCGGACAGACTGTCCGCCACCAATTCCAAGGTGGAGAGTGCTATGAACCACAGGCGCCGCCGGACAGTTCTTCGTGGCGCTTGTTTCTCCCAAGAGGCATTGAATGCCTTCAAATCGGGAGATGCGTACCTCCGTGCTGCTCAAAATTGTCTAACCAGAGCCACGAAGCAGTATGTAAAAGACATACGGGTGAGAAAATTTGATGATTATATATATATCAGTAGCCCTCAAGACTTGAAACAGTTAGAATAACTGATTTAAGGATCATTTGTTATGCAGGTTCTTACAGAAAAGAATACCCAACTGTCCCAGGAGCTGAAAGAGTGCAAAGCCCAACTTCAGGCCGCACTAGCCGCAGCAGGGGAGTCCAAGAAGACCCCCTCTGGTAATATATGCCTTACTTGATAAGTATCATGTAAAGTGCGGCGTGTATGCAAGTCTGACAATAAAATTGCAGATGGCGCCGGAGTAGATCTGGATAAGCAGCAACTACTACGCCAGCTAAAGGCTGGGGAAAGCGTGCTTACAAAGGTGAGGCAGGAGAAGAATGATCTCCAAGATGCCAACACCCAGCTGGGTGTGGAACTAAAGGATGTTCGTGCCCAACTGTCGGACTACGTTAAGGAGAATCGGCGGCTTCGACGCGGCATATTTAGTAAGTGCTTGAGCGGACTTTGAAAAAGAGTTCGGCGAGGAAGTTGACTAACAGAGTTATGTATGTAGGTATGCTAACGGGTCGTCCTGCAGAGGAAATGCCCGGTTCTACGGGTGACCTTCTTCCCGAGCTCTCACAACTGCACGAACGAGTTCGGCAGGTGATGCAAGGCGTCGCCCAGGCCTTGTGGCCATCCGTCTCCATGCCCGAAGGCCTTGGAGAGCTTGCAGAGAAGCTGAAGGGAGCGCAGCGGCGCTTCCGATTATGGAAGATTTCGGCCTGCCGTCAAGGCGCCAGGGAGGCCTGGGCCATGGTGAAGACGCGGTACACGAAGGCTGACCCAAACCCCATGGCCGAGGTCGGACCTGTGGGGCCCGATGGGAAGGAGATCCCTGTGAGCTTAGTGTACGGCAAAGTAGAATTGGCCGCAAAGTATTCCCAACAGAACTGTAAATTAGACAGCCTATTGGATGGTATTGAAGAGGAATACAATGAGTCAAATTGACTTATGTAATTTAAAGTGACATGTATAATGCCTTCTAGCCGGATTGTAGATCGTTTGTCATGGCGGACCTTTTCGCTTCAACCTCGGGACCCGACGGTCCGGAGTGTGTCCGAATACCCTCTCGGTTATGTAAGAACCGGGGCATGCATGGAGACCAGGCGTAGGGGTCATTAGTGATTCAACAGACAATTGCCTAACTAGTTATGTTATATTACATGGTTAGTAAGAAACATCTTCCAGAGAGAATAGTTCCGTTAGGGGTTCCTTTCCCTGGGAGGCATGCCCTAAAGTGCGTGTCCAGACTGCGAAAAGAGACGCAGAAAAAACATCTGGGGGCGCATAAGTAAATTAGTGGGAAATCATCTTTAGTTCACTGACCGAATATTCCCTTAAGAACGCTAGCTTTCGGCTTCACCCAGTCTGAGGTACACATCCGGCTGACCCGGCAGTAACAATCGCAGAGGTGCTCCCCTTATGCCCTAGCCGAATTAACGGGAACGTAGGGCATAAATACAAGAGCCAGGCAACCCAGCTTGGCCAAAACTTAAGTCATATCGATGCATATAATGGTGAATAAAAGGTACATGCGGAAGTATGACACATGTGTTGGGCATGAAGCCCGTATAAATAAGCTTCTGTTAAAGAAGCCCCCAGGTATGATGAACGTGGATGGCGCGTCCCTTGTGTGCAAACAAGACACAAATGGGCCTCTAAAGGCTGTGGGAAAAAAGAAAAGGAGAAAAATCTAGGACAGATAATGTATAAAAAATGGACAGAGGAAGGAGACGAACACAGAGTCCGGCGCTAGGCGTAAAATCTTCGGAGCCGGGCTGCGTTCCATGGGTTCGGCTCGAGTCGATTATCCGATGCATCCCGCAGACGGGTACGCTCCACCAGTCCAGGACTTGGTCAATAATGAAGGGACCTTCCCATTTGGCTTCAGTTTGTCCTTTTTCTTATCCGGCAGGCGTGGAACTAACTTCGCCAACATTGTAAGTTTTGGCCCGTACTTCCCTGCTTTGGTATCTTCAAGTCTGCTGTTGATAGAATGCGGAACGGGCTTTTGCCACGTCATGCTCCTCCTCCAAGGCGTCCAAACTGTCCCGCCGATCGAGCTCTCGGCTTCTCTTTCCTCGTACATGCGCACTCGAGGTGAGTCATGAATTATGTCGCAGGCAAAACTGCCTCTGCGCCGTATACCATAAAGAATGGTGTGTATCCGGTGGTGCGATTCGGCGTGGTCCGCAGCCCCCAGAGTACGGAGTCGAGCTCCTCTACCCAGTGCGTGTTAGATTCCTTGAGGGACCGCACTAATCTGGGTTTGATGCCGCTCATGATAAGACCATTTGCTCGCTCGACCTGACCGTTAGTTTGTGGGTGATAGACTGAAGCATAATCGAGCTTGATGCCCATGTTTTTGCACCAGAGTTTTACCTCGTCGACCGTAAAGTTCGTGTCGTTATCAGTGATGATGCTGTGGGGGACGCCGTAACGGTGTACGACCCTGGATATGAAGTCTATCACCGGTCCGGATTCGGCCGTCTTAACAGGCTTGGCTTCTATCCATTTGGTAAACTTATCCACCATGACCAGCAAGTATTTTTTCTTGTGGGTTCCTCCTTTAAGGGGTCCAACCATGTCAAGCCCCCAGACCGTGAAGGGCCAGGTGATGGGGATAGTTTGGAGGGCGGTGGGTGGCATATGGCTTTGGTTGCAAAAAGCTGGCACCAACACAGCGTTGGACTAGTCCTGAGCATCTGCCCGGGCCGTTGGCCAATAAAATCCTGTACGGAAGGCCTTGCTTACAAGGGCCTGAGTTGCAGCGTGGTGACCCGCCGAGTCCGGCATGAATTTCAGCCAGAAGATTCCGCCCTTCCTCTTCGGAGATGCACCTTTGAAGGACTCCGGTGGTGCTTTTCTTATAAAGCTCCTCCCTCATGGGACCTTATAGGCTTTAGATCGCCGCACTATGCAGCGTGCCTCGTTTTGGTCCTGGGGAGTTCCTGCCTAGTAAGGTAGGCTAGGAATGGTTCTGTACACGGGGCGATGACGGCCATTATTACGTGGGCTGAAGATGTTTTTTCATTGGCAGAGCCTCCAACTATATCAGAGTGTTCGGTATCAGGCAGTGCGGTTGGGTCCGGGCTGTTATTGCCGGGTTCCCCTTCCCATACTACAGATGGCTTGAACAGCCTTTCCAAGAAGATGTTGGGGGGGGGGACTGCATCGCGTTTTCCGCCAATGCGAGCCAAGATGTCTGCCGCCTGATTATTTTCCCGGGCTATATGGTGAAATTTGAGCCCCTCGAACCGAGCTGACATTTTTAGGACGGCGTTGCGGTAAGCGGCCCTTTTCGGATCCTTGGCATCAAAGTCTCCATTTATTTGGGATATCGCGAGGTTTGAATCCCCGCGCACCTCTAGGCGTTGAATGCCCATGGATACTGCCATCCGGAGACCATGTAGAAGGGCCTCGTATTCGGCTGCATTGTTGGAGTCCGTATACATTATCTGGAGTACGTATTGAACTGTATCTCCTGTTGGGGACGTCAAAGTACATGATCCAATTGCAATATGTGCCATACTCTTTAGGGAGTTCGGCTTCCGTCCATTCGGCGACGAAATCGGCCAATACTTGCGACTTAATAGCTCACTGTGGCTTGTAGATTATGTCGAACGGGAGTAGCTTGATGGCCCATTTGGCAATCCAGCCCGTCGCGTCGCGGTTGTTTATGATATCATTAAGCGGCACTTCCGAGGGTTCCGAGGCTACCGATATCATTAAGTAGTGTCGCAGCTTCCGGGATGCCATGAATACCACGTACGCTATCTTTTGATAATGCGGGTACCGTGACTTGCATGGAGTGAGGACAGTGGATACGTAGTAAACCGGCTTTTGAAGGGGGTATTTATGTCCGTCCGTTTCTCGTTCGACGACGAGCACGACGCTTACAACTTGATCAGTTGCCACAATGTATAATAACATTGGTTCGCCAATGTTTGGCATGGCCAGGACTGGGTTTGTTGCCAATATGGCTTTTATTTCGTCGAGTCCGGCCGTGGCGGCATCCGTCCACTCGAAGTGTTCGGTGCGCCGGAGGAGGCGATAAAGGGGTAATGCCTTTTCTCCCAAGCGGGAGATAAAGCGGCTTAGAGCCGCCACGCATCCAGTCAATTTTTCTATTTGTTTGAGGTCTTTTGGGATATCCAATTGTGACAGAGCTCGGATCTTGGCCGGATTTGCTTCAATTCCTCTCCGGATACAATGAAGCCTAAGAGCTTTCCGGCTGGTACTCCGAAAACGCATTTTTCCGGGTTGAGCTTGATGTCGTATGTTCGGAGGTTATGGAATGTGAGCCTCAAGTCGTCTACTAGAGATTCGACATGTTTGGTTTTGACGACCACGTCATCTACGTATGCCTCCACTATTTTGCCGATCTGGTCTGCCAGACATGTTTGAATCATGCGCTGATATGTTGCGCCGGCGTTTTTGAGCCCAAAGGGCATTGTGTTGAAGCAGAAGGGGCAGTATGGTGTGATGAATGTCGTTGCGGCTTGGTCCGGCTCTGCCATCTTAATTTGATGGTAGCCGGAGTATGCGTCGAGGAAGCACAATGAATCGTGTCCTGTGGTGGGAGGGGGAAGGGATCCTTTGGGCAAGCCTTGTTGAGGTCCTTAAAATCGACACACAAGCGCCAGGATTTGTCCTTCTTTGGTACCATCACCAGGTTTGCTAGCCAGTCCGGATGTTTTATGTCTCTGATGAATCCGGCCTCCAATAGCTTGGCTAGTTCCTCTCCTATGGCTTGTCTCTTAGGTTCGGAGAAACGCCGAAGAGGCTGCTTGACTGGCTTGAATCCTTTTAGAATATTGAGGTTGTGCTCGGCCAGCCTGCGTGGGATTCCTGGCATGTCTAAAGGGTGCCAGGCAAAAATTTCCCAGTTCTCGCGTAGGAACTCTCGTAGTGCGGCGTCTACATCAGGGTTTAATTGTGCCCCGATGGAAGCTGTTTTTGTAGGGTCCGTTGGATGGACTTGGAATTTGACTATTTCGTCCGCCGGTTTAAAGGAGGTGGACTTGGATCTTTTATCGAGTATCACATCGTCCCTGTTCACCGTGGAGCGCAGCGCAGTCAGTTCCTCAGCCGCTAGGGCTTCGGATAGTGCCTCGAGGGCCAGTGCGGCTGTCTTGTTTTCGGCGCGGAGTGCTATGTCCGGATCACTAGCAAGAGTGATGATTCCGTTGGGCCCGGGCATTTTGAGCTTCATGTACCCGTAATGGGGTATGGCTTGGAAGATTGTAAACGCCTCCCGCCCTAACAGAGCGTGGTATCCGCTACTGAACGGGGCCACTTGGAACGTACCTCTTCGGACCTGTAATTATCCGGCGTGCCGAACACCACATCTAGTGTGATTTTTCCTGTACAACGCGCTTCCCGACTGGGGATTATTCCTCTAAAGGTTGTGCTGCTTCGCTCAATGCGGTTCCAGTCTATTTCCATTTTTCGAAGGGTTTCCTCATAAATGAGGTTCAATCCGCTGCCACCGTCCATGAGTACCTTGGTGAGTCGAAAGCCGTCCACTATTGGACTGAGGACCAATGCGGCTGGTGCTCGGGCTGCTCGGAATTTAGGTTCGTCACTGGCATTAAAAGTAATAGCCGTGTCACTCCATGGGTTTATGGTTGCCATGTGGTAGACTTTGACAAGGCTGCGGAGTGTTCGTTTTCTCATATTATTTGACGCGAAAGTCTCGAAGACTGTTAATACCGTACTGGTATCCCTGGGTTGGTGCTCTGTGACTTCTGGGTTAGAAGATCTTCGCCACTTTTGGCCACCTGCCGGAGTATCCAACATGCTCTAAGGCTATGAGTTGGTGTGGCGCCCTCTGCACTGTGAATTTTACAGGGTCCATTGAGCCATCCCTCCAGTACAGTTCCATGCCCTGTAGAGGGTTTTTGCCTTTTGGTGTTGGGTGTCTGGCGATAATGCACCCTTTTATTTCGGATTGGGTTTGTATTTAGTGCCGGATTGTCCCAAAATTTTATTTCGGTTTTCCAGGCGCTTTCCATCGCTCAGTACTTTCGTACTATGGACGCCAAGTCGACAAAGCGTGTAATTTCGCGGCGACTTATGGCGTTGAGGAGTCCCTTGTCCGTGCAATTATTGCAGAAGAATGAAATTGTGTCTTCCTCGCGGCAGTCCTTTATCCTGTTAATGACCAGGAGGAATCTGGCCCACTAATGGTGAACTATTCTTCGCGATCTTGCCTAATTTGGGATAGATCGCTTATGTTCGGGTGGGTGGGTGGAATTGAATACAAAACCTCACAATCTGAGACTCAGGGGCCAAGGAGTTTCCGAACTCGGAAGTTTGGATTCTTGGATGTTGTCCAATGAATCTAGCCCGTTGCCTGACTCTAGTTCAGGTCTTGAGTGACGTCCTCCCCTCCGCGGGTATCCGGCTTGGAGGGATCGGGAATCCGGACATAGCTAGTCCTTAAGATAGATGAAGGGGTCGCCGCATTGTTCCTCCACCACTACAACATGATGGGTGACCTGGGGAGAGTTAATCTCTCTCAGATCGGGTTTAGGCCCAATCTGATCATAGTCTGTAGCGACTCCCAGGGCGGTGATGCGATCCAAGAGCTCGTTTAGGGAAGAGAGCTCCATTGGATCTAACTGCTCGGCGAGTTCCGAGTTGACGTGAAGATTGCTTTTCGATGACCCGAGAAGTCATCGTCGGCGCAGCGGCCGAACAGGCGGTCATAAGAAAACCACCTAGCCGGAGAGTTTGGCCGATAGCCAAAGCTCCCTTAGCAACAGTGTCGTCTTTAAAGACGGGATGACGCATCCTTCCTGATGGCGATGGCACAGAGGAACTCTCAATGAAAGCACCAATGTCGGTGTCAAAACCGGCGGATCTCGGGTAGGGGGTCCCGAACTGTGCATCTAGGAGGATGGTAACAGGAGACAAGGGACACTATTTTACCCAGGTTCGGGCCCTCTCAATGGAGGTAAAACCCTACTCCTGCTTGATTAATATTAATGATATGGGTAGTACAAGAGTAGATCTACCACGAGATCAAGAGGCTAAACCCTAGAAGCTAGCCTATGGTATGATTGTTGTTCATCCTACGGACTAAAACCCTCCGGTTTATATAGACACCGGAGAGGGCTAGGGTTACACAGAGTCGGTTACAATGGTAGGAGATCTACATATCCATATCGCCAAGCTTGCCTTCCACGCCAAGGAAAGTCCCATCCGGACACGGGACGAAGTCTTCAATCTTGTATCTTCATAGTCCAAGAGTCCGGCCAAAGGTTATAGTCCGGCTATCCGACACCCCCTAATCTAGGACTCCCTCACCTATCTATCCATCCAACGAGAGAAGACTGCATGCGGAGGAGAGGAGACGCGGGTGAGGTAAGAGGAGCCAAATCCCCATCATGCTCCTCCCCACGCGCCGCCGACCCACCCGCCACATTATTTCTAGTGTGCTAGGTAACCGAATCCACCTACCCCTACCCGTACCTTTTTGGGGGGATTTTGTTGAACTATTTTGGGGCTTTTGATTTGGGGGCGATGTTGACATGATTGTTCGAGGAAGGGGAATGGCTTCTTGTGCGCTCAGTTTGTTGTTGTCTGCAGGGGAAACAACAGCAAGATGGTGGTGCGGGTCTTCGGGTATGGGTCCCTGATCTGGAACCCCGGCTTCGATTTCGACGAGAAGATCCTGAGATTCATCAAGGGCTACAAGCGAGCATTTAATCTCGGTATTCTTGGTTGCGCCTAAATGATTTGAAGCAAATCTGAACCTGTAACTGTAGTTCTTGGTCTGAAGATATCACATCTCAACTTTTCTTTCCCCGCAGCTTGCATTGACCATAGAGGCGCACCACAGAATCCATCCAGGACCTGCACCCCTGAATCCGAAGATGAAGAAATATGCGTAAGTTGACTGCATCCATTAATCAAATATCTACAATACATTGCACTGATGTGCTGAAGTTTCGATGATTTTGATTGGTCGCTGACATAACCTCCGATTTCTCCTTTTGTTTATAGGTATTCAACATGAGGAATTTCATACTTTTGGTGTGGTGCTAGCAAATATAATGACCAAAGATAGTGATGAGAAAGGGTGGAGCTGAGTATGCCACACATGGATATGATTATTTCCCCTATGTTCTTTTTGGCAATCCACTTCATCACTGACTCATCTGTGTATGGGTGAGCTAACAAGCATGTATTATGTCTTCCCTCTTTCTTTGTAAGTGAAGGATTTCAGATTGATGCGCATTATTCAACTGCTATACTTGTGAAAGAGAAATGTGCTAAACTATAGTACTCCCTCCGTTGCATGATGAGTTTCAGCGACTCTTATTTTGGGATGGAGGGAGTAGTAAATTACTTTTGGTTTTTTCTTTGTTGATCTGATAATAATTAAGTTTAAAAATATGTCATCTTTTATTTCACTAATAGGGTAGAGCCAAGGTGGCACAAGTGTGTGGCCATGGTTTTCTTTTATCGTTTTATCAAATCAATGGAAATACATCTGCACAGTTATGGATTGCTACTACAAATAATGCTTTAAATAGTGGCATCTTCTCAGCAACCCTTCATGCACCCCCTCGCGAGAACCACCGAAACATTCCCAGGAAATTCTTCTTGCTTGCTGCAGCTAATGGTGCACCATCCGATCTCTGTGTGCTGCACAGTTATATGTGGTCTTATGTCCTGCACGTGTGTTGCAAGTGTTTCTCTCTACTTTGTGCTCCAAATTTGTTTTTCGTACAATATGGAAGATTAATGTATATATTCTTCTAAAGTTATAGTACATTCATGGTCTGTGTATATCTATTTGTATGCTGCAAACCTGAGTCGGGCAGACAGCAACTAATTTCTTCATTTGCTATCTTTATACTCAACTTGATTGGCAGACTTCAGGTAATTCGTGTTCGTGTGGTAAGAATTGAACTCATGCGCTGCTCTTTTACCACTTTCTTGATGCAAATAGCATCAAAGGACCTATACTGCTACGAATTACATCACGGATTATGTGCTACTTTATTAGTTGAAGTCTCTTTGTTCAGTTAGTTCTCTAAAACAGAACCACTTCTCCTGGTGTATATGTTTCTTGCCAACATTTGGTGTAATACTAATCTTCCAGAGATTGTTGTAAGAAATAACTATATTTAGTATCTTTATCTCATCAATGGGCTAATTCTATAAAAAGAACTAATAAGGAGATTTCTTAGCAGTACTGTATATGTTTGGAGCAATGAGGTAATTTTATCCTATGTTACTTTCTTTCTCTTGCATTTCCTAATTTTGTTTTCCACTCCATTTTTTCAGGTTCCAAAGTTTGGCCACAACTAGCTTGATTCAGAGACATTTCGTATTAGGAGTTAAACTTTGGTTTGGAGGCATTGAGCTTTGCCAGTAACTAGCTTTGTTACTTGGTATACTTCTGTCAGCATTCAGGTAAACAACTATCTACCACATTGTTTAATCTGGGGTTTACCCGGTGCCAAGTGTACTATATTTCTAGATTTAACTTTAACCTATGTGTTGCTCCGTATGTATCTCGGCATAAATGGTTCATCATACTAGGATTTAATGTAGTGATCTTACTTCTGTTGCTTCTTGGTGAATATAAATTATATTTCGTTTTCATGGAAGCAGGAGCCCCGTAGTTGTGTAGCGGGTCGCGGGAGAGGCTGCCGGTGAGTGCGAGCTGGACGGGAAGGTGATGCCTGCGATGGCGAACCATGTCGGCGGGCAGGGCAGGGTCGACGCTCAAAATGTACTGCCTGACAACTATTCTTAGTCTTAATAAAAGTTCATATCTGTAGCATCCTTTCATTTATTTGGCATATCCTACTTTAAACAATATCCTTGACTCGCATCGATTTCAAAAAACTGAAGTATCTTCTCTGCTCATGTTTCCACATAAAGCCCAATCATAAATATGTACTGATGGCAGCATGCATTCCAAGTTAGAGAGGTTCCAATGCTTTCCTTTTTTCACATCCATGCTTATCTTCTTGTATTGTTTAGCAACGAGATCAATGGTAGCACTTGGCCAGAATATGAATGTTTAGTGCTTCTGAATTTCAATGACAAGTGGTACTGAATTTCAACCAAGTGCTTCTGATATGTCAATGACAAGTGGTACTGAATTCTAAATAAGTGCTTCTGAAATTTCTTGTGATGAATGGGTTTTCTGAGTGTAAGGCCCCGTTCGGTGTCCATCCGCTCCACTGCTCCGCTCCGGGAGCGGACGGAGCTGCAGGGAAAAGTCTTGGAGCGGGTGAAACGATGCTCCGCGGATCCGCGGATTTCAACGAGCCGGCGCATTGCCAAACGGGGCCTAAATATTGATGATTTGGTACAACATACAGGACTGCTATTTTTTGATGTGTTAAGGACTGCTAAGTCTGAATTTGAATATATAAATGCTGTTTGTACTCTTTAATGACTCATACTAAAACTGCTGTTTGCATGTCCAATGGCCGACTCTCTCCTTTATGTTCTGTTGCGCTGAATGCCTGAGTGTCAAGTGTTGGGCAGTTTTCATGTCAAAAAGAAAAATGGGGGTTGTTTTCACTTGCGCCAATGTTTGGATGGCTGAACTGGGCGCATGTTGCTGTGAATGCAGTCACTGGATCCCAGTCCCGCCTGCCCTAGCTTCCATGGTACGCTTGGGAGCCGGACCAAGAACGTGTGGAAGCCGGTCTATGAAAAGTGGTAAACAGCGAGACCATGGAGTACCAGCATGGGTCCATCAATGAATAATGACTGTTCCATGTCAGAAACACTGTACATAAAGCGCCCACCCTATATCAATATGGCTCATTATACCCTTTGATGGCAAATCCCTATGAGGACCGACGATGCAGATAATATGATTATATAGTAGTATGACCCATATTGAATTTTCGAAACTTCTTAGTGCATATTGTTTTGTCTCAATTTCCATAAATTCAATGTGCAGGTTGCATTATTATTGTTCGATCTAAATTACATCTAAGACTTGAATAGGGAGTGATGCCTCTTTTAATGAGTGAATTATATGGGGCGTGCTACGTGTCCGCCGGTTGATCTTTTTAACAGATCAGCCGGGTCGCTAGCCAAAATGATGTGTTACATGAAGCGGCTGAATGCACCTTCACCATTGCAACACAGACTTTGTTGCGAAATTATTTTATTTTTGCAACACTATCTTGTTGCAGCAGCTGTTTTGTCGCAATTTTTTCTTTTTTACCTGAGTTTGTTTTGCAATTTTTGCAACTAAGGTCTTGTTGCAGAAAAATTTCTGCAACAAAGATTTTGTTGCAAAACATAAACCGTCATAGTCCATTGCAACACCGCGTCTGTTTCAGAAACATAGCACTTGTTGCAGAAGCATGTTCGACGAAGGATGGTATGCTCGCCCTTAATTGGACACGTGTCACACAGGGAAGGTGGCGGACGCGGCCACTGCGATCCGCTGGATGATGGTAAGCATTTCCCAAATTATATAGTGTAGTTGCATCTTCTATTCTGTTTGAGCATGTAGGTGTGTGCTTCCTCGCTTTTACCTTGTAAGTTGTCCTCAATTTGTTGTGTCTGTTTAGGTTTGGATTTTTTTTCTTCAACCCGCAAGGCCCGTCCAATTGTGAGCTATGATGAATTTGTTAAGAGTTGGAGGAGAACATTGCACATCCGAGCTACGACTGAATGTAGTGAGGCAACCATGAATTGGGTATTTCACATGAGGGAGGGGAGAGGAGAGGAACATTATCATTTTCATGCTTTCGATGATAATTTCAATTCATAGTTTCTCTACAACATACGAGCGGTACTAGTCAGGATGAAAGTGGCGCCGGCAGAATCACTAGGCACTGGATGGGGAGGCAGTTGTCACCCTTGTCCCTCGGTGCTAGCCTGCCGTGGCGGCTTCACTCGCTTGCTCCCTGAGAATATGAGTTCATAGGGTCGTGAGTTGCTGCGGATTTGTTTTTATCCCTTTTACAGTATTTTTTATCTATCCCTAACATACTAAGTCATTTTGTAGCTTTGGTTTCCCATATATGCCAGCCTAAATATCCCATGGTCAACATATTTGCATGGTTAGTGGACATTGTCCCTTCATTTTGTATTCAGTGATGGATGAAAAGTCTGAAATGGCAATTCTGTTGTATTATTCAATTTGACCTAATATTAAGTTTTTTATATTGCCGATAGAAATAAATTTTTTCCGCTGATTTAGGAAGTGCACATAGGTAAGTCAGCATATTCTATAGCTCTTTCAGAGGTAAAAGCACATGCATGTTGCCTTCAAAATTGCTATCTCTAAAGCATACGCACATTGCACTAACAACTAGGCGGAAGTTCAGACATCATAGCTGTTAGTGACCGGTCCATTCGACCGTGCGTATAGGGACGGTTTGGGGTGCCAGGATGTCGATGCTCTCAAGTGGAGTGTAGTGGAGTGGTTGGATCGACGAGTGAAGAGAGAACACAAAAAATTGGAGGAAGACCAGCGACAAGCGAGTTCAACTAAAACATAAATTTCTTGTTAGTTAATGCAAAGGCACTCCCTTCGAACTAACATGCATCATGACCATACTAATACATTTTCTTTGCATTATCACTATATATTCAAGATAATATTAATTTAGCAAATTGCAGAAGTTTATTGGCTATTTTTTTGTTATGATCTGGTGGAATGGTAAAGAATTAGGTTCTGGTTTGTACAGTGAGTATTCCCTGTTACACATATTAAGACCTTCAACCTGAAGGATTCATGCTAATTGCATATATTTCTTGTGCATGATGGGTACGAGTTGAGGAAGATGTTTTTATTATACTTGCTCAAATATTGTGTCAATGAAGATAAATACAACATTTCTGATATTGTGCGAGAATTTCTTAAGCGCATTAGATAGATCTTAATTTGTAACTGATTTTTGACTTTTTGTTATCGATTTACATTGCAAGTGAAGTGGATTTAAATTATTAGTCGATTGTGCCCATGCTATCTTTCTTTATATATGAAATTTAACATGCATTATGTTTACGTAATTCCAGCAAAATATTTCAAAAGCTTGTGGCAACGCACGGACATTGTACTAGTAAGGAGAGGATGGGACTGCGACATGCGGCCTAATATACTATTGATGGAGGTTTTGACACACAATCACTGGCATCGTGGATTTTTTCCCTTTTTTCGTTGGAAGTTTTCTAAGGGTCGAGGCTTTCCTTTTTATTTTAAAGAAATTGTTGGATGCTTTAATTTTTTTATTAGTTCACCATATAATTATGGGCGTGTCAGTCAAAAAACAATACCTTTTTTAGTGGGAAGGGATCATGGGTTTCCCCCTTTTCTCGTTGGAAGTGTTTTAAGAGATGGAGTCTTTCCTTTAAAAAAATATATGAAGGGGACAGTTGGAATTTTTTTATTTCACTAATGTTGGCCTGATAGCTTTCCTTTTTTATTTTAATGGGACCATTACGTTGGAACTTTTTTACGGCTGGAGTCTTTCCTTTTAAATTTAAGATATTAAGGGGACAGTCGGAGAATTTTTTTTATTTCACTAATGTTGGGGTGGTAGCTTTTTTTTTTAATGGGACCATTATGCAAGCTTTTACGTTCTACCCTGTACGTAACTTGAAGGAGATGGTTGGAGGACTTTTTTATTCACTAATGTTGGACGTGTCAACATTTCTTTTTATTTTAATATAGGACCATCTGTGTTGCGCGTTGTGTCATTTTATCCTGTACGTAAACTTTTTTTTTGTTTCACTAATGTGGGACGTGTCAGCTTTCCTTTTTATTTTAATAGCACCATCTGTGTTACGCAAGTTGTAACTCTATCCTGTACGTAAATTTTACAATCCAACGGCGTAATTAATTTTGATGATGTGGATCATAGGAGGTAGAGTGTGCGTGCGTGCGTTCGTAGTGGTGAGTATATGCTCATGTATATGAGCGACTTTGATTTGTGCTTAAAAAAATGGCCGCATACAATTACCTATACTTTTTTCCATGCGCCCTTGTATTCTTTTTGTACACATGTGTTATGCATGGACACATTTCTCCTTACACGTTGCATGAGTAGTACTGCTTGGTCTATCACGTTGAAATTTTTATTAAAAGAACTTATCACGTTGGAATTAAGTCACATATGCTGTATGACTTGTGGCGTAGATGGACTTAAATCATGTATGTTGTATCACTTGTAGCGTAGATGGACTTAAATCAGGTTGGACTTAAATCATGTATGACTTGTAGCGTGTCTTCTTCTCTCTCTCTCTTTTTTTTTTTTGCCGAACGACAAATCGTACCATACATGGACTCCCTAATTTTAGCGTGTAGACACATGCTAAAGCACCCATTGCTGACTTTCTATTTTTTTCATCTTCCCTTACCAATGTGTATATCCTTTTTTTACTTAACCAACGTTGAACGTGTCAAGAGCCTTTTTTGGACAGTTTGTGTTACGTAAGTTTTCCTTTTATCTCTAGCGTTAATTATTCAATGGACGCGTCTAGCGGGTGGCCGGTTGCCCGCTAGCGCTCCGTAGTGGCCGGCTAAAATAGGAAATAATTTGTCCCCCTAATCCATATTAGGAAAAATGAATATGTGTGAACAGGTCTGAACAGGATAATAAACAGTAATTACAAAGATCCCATGTGAACAGATGTGAACACATTTAATTCGGGTTGTCAAATTTTTTAAAAACCATAACTTTGAAACCACGCATCGAAATTAAGATCCGTTTTCACTTTTGGAACTCTCGCGGCGTGCTCTTCGAAACTAGATCTCGCATGGGTATGTTTTGACGAATTTATTTTGTGCAATCTTCTCTTTGTTTTGTGCAACTGCCTAGCCTTCGGTGTACAACTACCTGACAGGGATGTGCAACTTTTCTCCTATACTATAAACACGCAGTTTTCAATGATGGTATCTTCACCCCCAAACTACCTCCTTCCAATGAGATGTGAACTTCTTCTGTTGCCCAGACCAACTGCATAGTAGTTGATGTGCAACTTTTCCCTGCCAGTGGATGTGCTTCACTGTTTGCTGCATCGGCCAACTGCCTAATAGTGGTTGTACAATTTCGGATACTGCCACGGCCAACCGTCTAACAATGACGAATTTTTTTGTGTGTAATTTTGTCCCCGTTTTGTGCAACTGACTGGCCGTCGATGTGCAACTACCTGACAGGGATGTGCAACTTTTCTCGTACACCGTAAACATGCAATTTTCCTCTATGAGACCTCCACCCCCAAACTATCTCCTTGCTGCGCCAACTGAGTAGTGCAGAGAAATGCATATTGTCGCGCCAACTGAGCATATGTGAGTGCCAATAGTCCCGCCAACTAAACAATGTGTGCGCAACTAGACTACATTGCCGCGCCAACTGAGCATATGTGTGTGCAACCAGACTACATTGCCGCGCCAACTGAGCATATATGTGTAACTAGTCCTGCCAACTAAATATCAATGTGTGTGCATCTAGATTACATTGTCGCGTCAACTGCGCATATGTGTGTGCAACTAGTGTCCTGCCAATTAAACATCAATGTGTGTGCAACTAGACTAGATTACAAGTCAACTGAGCATATTTGTGTGCAACTAGTCTTCCTGCCAACTAAACATTAATGTGTGTGCAACTAGACTACATTACAAGCCAACTAAATACCAATGTTGATGACAACTAGATTACATTACAAGCCATGACAATTCACATGCAACTATGCGGACTAGATTGTGCAACTCTGTGGCCATGCATGTGTCAATTAGGACTACTATGTGTGCAATTATAACTACTGTGGATGCCAACAAAAAATATTCGCATTTTCCAACAGCTCCACACCATGAACCCTGAAAGAAAGAGGAGAAGAAAGCTGAAACTTGTGCAATAATGTTGAAGTTTGGTCACTTGTGGATCCAAACAAGAGAGGACGAAAATGCAAAAGGAACCAAAAGATAAGGTTCCTCATCGTTGTGTGGTTACGAATCAATCGATTCGTTTGCAGCTGGTTCTAAACGGAGAAAACAACCGCTCTGAGGATCTGCGACACTCCTTTGCTCGCCCACTGCTGAGCCGGAGGGCATCCTTGTCGTTCATCGACCGTGGCCGTCGTTGTTGCACCTTTTGCCGTCACACTGTGGAGCATGGTAGTTGCGGTTGGCGCCGCACTTCCGCGAGGATGCAGACTGAGCGCCACTTCAGTCGCTGACGGCGAGCACCTTCATCCCACTCGGCTAGCCCTTCTTCTTCTCCTATTTTCTGTTCTTCGTCACCGCAGCTCCTGTAGCCTACATCGGCATGGCTCCGTTGAGGCAATCCCCAACGAAGCGGATCTCAGCTAGCAGGACCCGATCCCATCAAGGAGCACGGGGTCCAACAGGATGGATACGCCGCGGTGTCCACCGGCAGCGGTGCCGCCGCGCTCGAGAGGTGGGTTAACGGCGGGCGGCGCAAGTTGGAGCAGAGGCGGCTGGCGCGAGGTGTGGGTGACCGCGGCGGACGACGCGGGGGAATAGGGAAGAAGGGTGTGGATACGGGTGGATAACGATAAAACACCTGGACCGTTCGGGCGGGATCGTGCGGTCACGAGCCGGCCGCTCGGGACGACGAAAAAGTGCGCGTGCACTAAGAAGAATTCAGGTTATTTAATTCAATGATAAAATTAATTTCGAAGATGTGGATTAGTGAGAAGGCTTTTATGGTGCCTCCAATTAGTAAATATAAGATTTACCAGCCAAAACAACTGAATCTGGATAAGCCACAAAATCCCACGACCCGTTGAAAAGCCCAATCCATAAGTCTCACTAAAACCCTGGACATGCTACTGTAGAAACAGAATAAACGGAAGTCAGCACGCACCTCCATAACAAAGAATCAAAGCCTCAGAAACAAATTGAGTTTGAAGCACTAACCTGTGCACTTTTTTTTCTCGAATATGCTAAGGTAGCGTATCATTGCATTGATAGATGGAGAGAAAAAAGTACAGGGGTGGGAGTCATAGTCTCGTGCGCACGGATGGCGAGCCTATGAACCCAGGGGAGCAGAAGGCAGGGGTTGCTCAGCCCCAACAATTACAAGGTCAGGTTACAAAACGGTTCGAGGCGAGCCCTCGAGCTCCAGCGGCAGCCCAGGAACGAGCTTCGTCTTTGATGGCGGCGATCAGGTAAGAGGAGGAAGGGGTAACCTTATCGAAGATGATCGCGTTCCGGTGTCGCCAAAGGGACCAAGCGATGAGGGAGGCGCTAGTGGCCAGGCCGCGTCTACGTGCAGGCGGGAGGGGAAGGATCGCTGCGGAGAGCCAGGCAAAGTAGCCGGTGGTGCCATCCGGCGCAGCCGTCGTTGGGGAACACCACGAGAGGATCTCGTGCCATGTGATGCGGGCGAACACGCACCCCACCAAGATGTGATGGAGTGTTTCCGGTTCCTTACAGCAAAAGACACACGCGGGCTCGTGCGGCAGTCCTCGCTGGCCAGGCGGTCAGTGACCAGCACCGGTTAAGGGATGCGAGCCAGATGAAGAAATTTGACCGAAGTGGGGGCACTAGTTTCCCAGGTGAGGCGCCAAAACTCGGAGGCCGTGGGCATGAATAGGGCGCTGTAGCATGAGGAAGTAGAGTAGACGCCATTGGCGTCCAGCGCCAGCGAAGCAGGTCCGGGCGTGGACGAGCTCGACAGGTTGTAGAGGCGGCGCCAGAGCTCCACATATTCAATCGCAGCCGCGGGACCGAGGGGGCCCCGGATGTTAGATATCTAGCATCATCAGAAAGATCCTGGGCCACCGTGCGCGATTGCCGGACACGGCGAGGAACCAACGCCACCAGGGAAGGGGCGCGCTCAAGGGGGGAAAGACCGTCCAGCCACGGGTCCAACCAGAAGTGGCGGGTGTTACCATCACCGATCCAGGACGTGGATGCCCGGAAGAACTGAGTCACCTCAGGGTCGCGCGGGAGCTGGAGGTGTGCCCACGGCCGAGAGGGGTCAGTAGCCTGGAGCCAGAGCCATCGAGTCCGAAGCGAGATGCCAGTACGGTGAAAGTCGCGGATGCCCAGACCCCAGCTCGATCGGGAGGCAAACCCGTGCCCAACTAACCAGGCAGGAGCCGGCGCGCGCGTCCTTCTCTCGTGCCAGAGGAAATCACGGAGAATCTGATTGGCCTGCTTCAGGATGGCAGGGGAGAGAGCAATGGCGAGGACCATGTAGACAGGCATGGCGCTCAGGACTTGCCGAACCAGATTGAGTCGTTCGCCGCGGTTGAGCAAGGCAGCTTTCCATGTAGCAAGCTTACGACCAAGCTTCTCGATCAGAGGTAATAGGTGGGCGGTAGGCACTTTCCTGAGCGAGAGGGGGAGGCCCAGGTAGAGAATGTGTGACGCTCGGGTATTTAAGCTATAGTAAAACCTCTGCTAATGATGCCACGTCACCTCGATTACTGTTGCTAATCTCGCGTTAGTTCGAAACCGGTTCGAATTCAAATTCAAAATCAAGCAACAATAAAAGTTTTCAAATATTAAAACTAAAATGTTCGGAGTGAGCCAAATAATGCGTAAGTAAGGGTGGAGAAACCACACTTTTATAGAAAGTGTAAAATACTCAAAATGTTTTAAATAATAGCAAAAACAATTAGTTGAATGCCCTTTACAATAAATAAAATTTTAAACTATTTTATTTTGTTGCCCAAACTTATGTGGCAGTAGCTATTTACTAACACTAAATTAGGGACTACTTTTATAGTTTATAAAACTAAAATAAAAGAGGAACTAAAATAAAACAGAAAACAGTAAAAGAATAATAAACAAAAATAGAACAAAAAGAAATAAAAACAGAAAAGGCCTCCCCCCCACTGGGCCTCGGCCCATCCACATGCTAGGCCGGCCCATCACCCACTCCCTGGCCTATAACCCCCCCAACCGAAACCCTAACCCCCACAACCGCACCCACTCCCCCCCACTCCCTCGTCTCTCCCTCTCACCGGATCCAGATCGGATCGGACCGACCCCATCGCCGTCGCCCGAAGCCGCTCTCCCCTCGCCCCGCCTCGCTGGACTCCCCCGCCGCCTCGACGCCGCGCCCCTGCCTCGGGTCGTCGTCCACCCGTCGCCTCGCCGGCGCCGCCCGTCGTCACCGCCACCTCGTCGCGCGTCCCCATCCTCCTCCTCGACGGACCACCTAACCAGAGCACTGCCGCCTCGACCTCGCCCGTCCTCGTCCTCCTCCCCGAGCCCGCGTATGCACATCTGCAGGGCCCGGTGAGCCGCCGTCCTTCCCTCCTATTCCTCCTTGCCCGGCGCCGTTCGTCGCGCGCGACACGCCTGCCGTCCGACTCCGTGCCCGCCCCGCTCCGGCCAGCCACCTCCTCGCTGTTGCAACCGTCGTCCCGCGCGCTCGCTCGCGCCTCCCCGCGCGTCGCATTCGTCCCACTGCTGCTCGGCCGCCTTCGCTCGCTGTTGCTTCCCCGCACCGACGCCCGCGCCAACCCGACCGCCCCGCTGGAGCCATGCTGCTCTGCTGCCGTGGCTTACCCCAGCCGCGGCTTTCTCCGCCAGTGCCGCCGCCGCCCGTGCACCTCGCCCACCGGCGCCGCGCCGGCGCCCTGGAGCGTCCCCTCGTTCGGCTGGTTTTGCCCGCCCTGATTCGCCTTGCGCCCGTTACCACCAACGCCCATCACCCGACCCACTATAGGCGGCCATTGGGCCTATGACAGTGGGCCCCTGCCCAGAAGTTTTAGTTAAAAAATAAATTAAATAAATAAATAAATAGATAATAATTATATTACTTAATTAGTTAAAGAATTAATTAAGTTAATTAATCATAATTAGATTAACCTAATTAACTATTAGTTAATTAATCAATCAATGATAGTGGGGCCCACCCCTAATTAATACTAATTAGTTTAATTCAAATGTGTCACTAACGAGTGGGACCCGTTGGTCCGGTTGACCAGTCAACCCTGTTGACTGCTGATGTCAGCATGACATCATGCTGATGTCATAAATCCATTTTCGAATTAATTTAAATAATTAATTAAATTCCATAATTAATAATCTTTAGAAAATCATATCTTTAATCCGTAACTCGGATTAAATTATTTTCAACATGAAAGTTGCTCAGAACGGACGAGCCCGGATACGCAGCCCGTTCGTCCGCCACACCCCTAAATATCGAACGCAACTTTCCCCCTCCGGCTCCTCTGCCCGAAAACGCGAAACACCGGGGATACTTTCCCGGATGTTTCCCCCCTTCCCCGGTATCACCTCTTACCGCGTTAGGGCACCCCTAGCACCGATACTTGTCATGTCATGCATCGCTATGCATCTGTTTGCTTAAATATTTATTGTTTCTTCCCCCTCTTCTCTCGCTAGACACCGAGACCGACGCCGCTGCTACCCAGTACGACTACGGAGTTGACGACCCCTCTCTCTTGCCAGAGCAACCAGGCAAGCCCCCCCTTTCACCAGATATCGCCTACTCTTCTCTATACTGCTTGCATTAGAGTAGTGTAGCATGTTACTGCTTTCCGTTATCCTATCCTGATGCATAGCCTGTCCTTGTACTACTGTTGTTACCTTTACCTGCAATCCTACATGCTTAGTATAGGATGCTAGTATTCCATCAGTGGCCCTACATTCTTGTCCGTCTGTTGTGCTATACTATCGCGTGATCACTCGGGAGGTGATCACGGGTATATACTATATACTTTATACATGATACATGTGGTGACTAAAGTCGGGTCGGCTCGAGGAGTACCCGTGATTCACGGATTGGGTGCTGAAAGGACCTTTGTCCCGACGGCCCTCTGGGTGGATCTTTGAGTGGCACGAGGCAGGTTGAGACCACCCATGGAGAGAGGTGGGCCTGGCCCTGTTCGGCGTTCGCGGATACTTAACACGCTTAACGAGATCTTGGTATTTGATCTGAGTCTGGCCATTTGGTCTATACACACTAACCAACTACGTGGGAAAGTTATGGGCACTCGACGTCATGGTATCAGCCGAAACCTTCGTGACGTCAGCGACTGAGCGGCGCGCGCCAGATTGGACCGCGTAGCGTGACTTCCGTTGTACTGGAGGTTGCTTGGTCTGCTTCCGGCCGCCCTCGCAACGTGCAGGTGTGCTAAGGGCGATGGGCCTAGACCCCTGTGCGCTTAGGTTTAGACCGGCGTGCTAGACCTCTTGTTGTGCCTAGGTGGGGCTGCGACGTGTTGATCTTTCCGGGCATGACCCCGAAAGTGTGTCCGGCCAAATGGGATCGAGCGTGTTGTTATGTGGTGCACCCTGCAGGGAAGTTAATCTATTCGAATAGCCGTGATCTTCGGTAACAGGACGACTTGGAGTTGTACCTTGACCTTATGACAACTAGAACCGGATACTTAATAAAACACACCCTTCCAAGTGCCAGATACAACCGGTGGTCGCTCTCTCACAGGGCGACGAGGGGAGGATCATCGGTTAGGATTATGCTATGCGATGCTACTTGGAGGACTTCAGTCTACTCTCTTCTACATGCTGCAAGACGGAGGCTGCCAGAAGCGTAGTCTTCGACAGGATAGCTATCCCCCTCTTATTCTGGCATTCTGCAGTTCAGTCCACTGATATGGCCCTTTACACATATACCCATGCATATGTAGTGTAGCTCCTTGCTTGCGAGTACTTTGGATGAGTACTCACGGTTGCCTTGTTCCCCCTTTTCCCCTTTCTTTACCCGATTGCTGCGACCAGACGATGGAGCCCAGGATCCAGACGCACCGTCGACGATGACTCCTACTACTCTGGAGGTGCCTACTACTACGTGCAGCCCGCTGACGACGACCAGGAGTAGTTTAGGAGGATCCCAGGCAGGAGGCCTGCGCCTCTTTCGATCTGTATCCCAGTTTGTGCTAGCCATCTTATGACAACTTGTTTACTTATGTCTGTACAGATATTGTTGCTTCCGCTGACTCGTCTATGATCGAGCACTTGTATTCGAGCCCTCGAGGCCCCTGGCTTGTATTATGATGCTTGTATGACTTATTTTATTTTTAGAGTTGTGTTGTGATATCTTCCCGTGAGTCCCTGATCTTGATCGTACATGTTTGCGTGTATGATTAGTGTATGATTGAATCGGGGGCGTCACAAGTTGGTATCAGAGCCGATTGCCTGTAGGAATCCCCTTCCAAACTCCTTAGCCGAAGTCGATTCTAGACTTTACAAAACTTTTACTAACATGGCTGTGCGGCTTATGGCCCCATGTCGCCATTGGGTGGTATTAGGATCTTTTACTCCTCGTATATACTGTGGGACTCTGATCTCTCTTCTATTCGGGTTAAATGATTTTCTAAAATCTAACTTTAGGTTCTCGAAAACACTTTCTCCCGAGAGCCCTTCAGTCCAGATGACCGCGCTGCACCTGAAGATTTCAGTTACTCTCCGATACTCTTTCAGACTTTGTGCCATCACTTTTGCAATTCCCATCCATCGATAAACCTCTATGGATAACCACGTACATTTGTCATTCATACATTCATCCCTAGTTGATCTTGTTATTACAAGATGCCCCAAAATACTCTCTATTGTCCCGAGAATCTTCTTAGCTTACTACCTTGCAGTTCTTGCCACATGAATATCCCTACGGATAATTTCTCACACTTACCGAGTATCCACTCATCCCCAGTTGATTCATGTATGTCACCAATCTTCGAAATACCATACGATCTTCCCAAAATCCTCGACAGCCTATTGCTCTTGAAATTCTTGCTTGCTTGCATTATGGTTAATCCCATAAGTCTAGTAATCTTATTGGCACCCTTTGTCACTATTATTTTTAGTACATTAATTCAATATGTTTGCGAATGCTCGCAATCATCAAGCAATTAGAATTCTTCCCTTCAGCTCAGACGTCCCTCCGGACATGAGCTGGTTCTTGACCAATCAAATTGCCATCGATTGTACGCCCCTATGTCTATTCGACTATCCATCCTTAATCAGAGCGCTTGCTTCTGAGCCTTGATTTGGAAATCTTAATTCCTTTGCCTTTGAGCTTTGAATTAGTCAGTTGTTTCTATAATCCAATGCCTTGGCATTGTTTCTTCCTCTGGTTGTGTGCTGATGCTCACATCAGCTCCACTATGGACCGTCGGATCATTTGTGAAATGTCATCCGACATCGTCCTTCGTATACAAAAACCTCGAGAAGTTCTTTCCCTATACCTAATGCCTTAGGTAAATTGTATCCTCTGTTTTTGTCAACCATGCTCTACTATCGAGCTTGTGTTATTTACTATTGAAGCTTGTGGTATATGTTTCCATATAACCTGACGGGTTGAACCTATACTTTTCTTAATATGTGTGAACTCGAAAGTTTTCACGAGTCATGCTCTTCTGGTATTTTGCTAGATAAAATTTCAACACTACAACTTCTTCGAAAGTGAGAAGTGAATGAAAGGTTATGCATTGGAGAAGTGGGAGTCGACCTTGAACTTTGTGTTCATGCCCATGGACACGATGTAGAACTTATCATGAAAGCTTCCCTAAAAATTTCCCTTGGTATAAGTTCATCTTATATCTGGGATCTGGCCTTTTGTAATCGTGGTTCCAACCATGCTCTCCTTTAAATACCATTTCTTGTGCAAATTTAAGCACTTGTCTTCTACAGAGCAATACCCCAGTCCAACCTCTACTTTGGTCTGTCGTCGAGTATTATCCCCCTGGTATCTCAAGATTATCACGGTACTGCATAAATTCTTATGAGTTCTCCATCAAGTACTACATTCTCATTGATTCCAATTTTTCCTGGGTTCTGAGTGGTTAGTCACTCGAGTACACCGATAACAGAATCGTGTTCGTTCTACGATTCAGCCATTATTAGCAATCTTCCTTGCTTACGAGTTTTTACTCGATCACACCATTCCTAGCCTGCTCAGCTATATCATTATCGTGCTGATTTTAACTGTGCTACCTGGTCCTTATTCCTGGAGCATAACTATCGACAGTGAGCTAAGGTTACGTCGAATTCCTCGTCTTATCATTCCACCTCGGACAACATGCTTGGTTCCAAGTTGGTGATGTATCCATGGATCCAATTATCTTCTACTACATCAGTCCTTTTGCTTGATGCAGTCGTTGTTCGGTTGCTTCTTCGTGGTGCCTCTCGACAAAATTTGTCATGATCATTATCAACATCTTGACTCCTTCCTAGATATCATTGAATTCATGATGAGAAATACCATCCTTGCCCTTGATGATTTGTTTTATCATCGATCATTTATTGCCTTCCGTTCGACACAAACTTGTTCGTGTTTTGTGTTATACCTTGAGTTCCTTGCTACCCAGCATTGTTCTTCTTTACCTTGGATATTACCACCTTTTATGTCAAGAATGTTGTGAGGATTTCACCACCTCTTAAGAATTCTTGATATAATATGATGCTTCTCGCCATCCATTCTTTCTTGGTCCCGTGTGATTCCAACCGGTGTACCAACAAGTGAACGGTGCTGTTTGAAGTCTACCCGTCTAGCAACCCTATTGCTTTGAAGTTAATGGTCGGTCGTTCATTCTTAGACTATTGATTATTGAATCGCCATTCTGACATTGGTCGTGCAGCCAACCCATATTTCGGGTGCATTTTCAACCATTGTTTAATTGTGTATGTTTTCCTCAAGCATACCTCATTATATCATTTGATCAACAAATGTTATCTCCTTGTTCACATAATTGTGGAAATCCGACTTGTTGGAATTCTCAATGAATTGTCGCTTAGTCCATCAACCAGCTCCTCACCCTCTCCTTGGTTTAATGACGAACTCTTGTTTCGGAACTTGCTTCCATTGTACATTTCCCAAGAATCTTACATTGTCGTCTCGTCAATTTGTCTTACACCTTTCCTTCTCATGTATCCTGAGTCTGAGGTTTCCTAACACCGATCAGATCTGAATCTCGCCCAGATATGATGGTTGGGCATATTTTCAAGAGTTATAACATTGGTCTTTATATGACCCGGTAAGGTGATGTCATGCCTAGCACACTTGACCGAAGGACCTATTGTTATAGTATCCTCTTTAATAAAGTTACCCATTCTTTCGTGGGGAAATTGTGATAATTATACTCTAAAGTTGTTCCTGATGAATCCCTTGAGTATCCAAAGTTGACCTTTGCTTGAAGAACATGTCAATGCTGTCTCGAAGCTTGTATGTGGTACTTCGAATTTCAATAAGAACATTTGAAGCACAATGCTTAATTTTCTTTATCAAATTACCCCAAACACCGATTGTATGGGTAATGTCATGATATTTCTCTCCCCCTACCTAAAGAGTTTTCTACATTCTATCCTGTCATGGATATCATGCTTTGCTTGTCCTTGGGAAGGGTATACCCCTGAAATATTTGTTTAAACACATTTTCCTTTCCATTGTTCTGTTTAATCTGATGATCACCTTTCCTTTCCATTAT
The DNA here is from genome assembly GCF_003073215.2 of Triticum urartu. Classification (NCBI taxonomy): domain Eukaryota; kingdom Viridiplantae; phylum Streptophyta; class Magnoliopsida; order Poales; family Poaceae; genus Triticum; species Triticum urartu. Next base: position 727,190,759 of record NC_053023.1, read on the forward strand.
TTGTTTAATCTTTCTTGTGATCTATATGATCTAAGCAGTAATAATTCACTGCTTATGTAAACACCTCGGTTGTACCACTCTGTCAGTAAGACCCTGTTACTTTGTTGATGACATTCGTAGCCACCGATGGATGAGAACTTTGCCTATGGTCCGCCTCGTTCAACGAGCAGGAAAATGGTTCTCTTCGTCCCTCGCCCTTGGTACCGATTGTTGCCAATAACTGACAGACTACCTCTGACATGCCTTGCTATCATGACCATGCAGATGTCACCCCTTCCTCTTATTAACCACACGTGGGCCCATAACCCACAGTTCCACAGGATCGAAACCTGACTCTCCTGTACACCCTGTTGTCAAAGTTATTCCTCGAGCTTGACTTCGTATGTAATTCACGGGCCACCTTCCTAGTGCTCTATTCTGGTATCAGACGCAATACTTACTCTCGCTGCTCTGAACCCCTTTCTCACTCTGGTTCAGACTTCGAGCAACTATCTATCCGCTTGGAACCTCTTATTGTACCTTCGTACCTTACTCTCGATGTATTTTATATGTTCAACTCGAGAGATAATCTTATGCTCATTCATGGGTTAACCCCAGATTGTTTCCCTCATAAGCATCTGTCGTAGCCGAGCTGCCCCTTACCTATTCGTAAGTACGTTGGAGTTCCCGAAGAAAAGGATGCCGACTTCATCATGATGACTGAAGCAGGATGAAGACATCAATGTTATGGATCGACCTCTTCGAGAAGAGCAACCGATCAAGAGAATCATTAGGATTTCGTAACCTATTCTTCCCCCTTACTCCCCTCTTAAATCTCGGGACGAGATTTCTTGTAGTGGAGGAGAATTGTGACGCCCGGGTATTTAAGCTACAGTAAACCTCTGCTAATGATGCCACGTCACCTCGATTACTGTTGCTAATCTCGCGTTAGTTCGAAACCGGTTCGAATTCAAATTCAAAATCAAGCAAATAAAAGTTTTCAAATATTAAAACTAAAATGTTCGGAGTGAGCCAAATAATGCATAAGTAAGTATGGTGGAGAAACCACACTTTTATAAAAGTGTAAAATACTCTAAAAATGTTTTAACAGACAGGCAAAAACAATTAGTTGAATGCCCTTTACAACAAATAAAATTTTAAACTATTTTATTTTGTTGCCCAAACTTATGTGGCAGTAGCTATTTACTAACACTAAATTAGGGACTACTTTTATAGTTTATAAAACTAAAATAAAAGAGGAACTAAAATAAAACAGAAAACAATAAAAGAATAATAACCAAAAATAGAACAAAAAGAAATAAAAACAGAAAAGGCCTTCCCCCCCACTGGGCCTCGGCCCATCCACATGCCAGGCCGGCCCATCACCCACTCCCTGGCCTATAACCCCCCCAGCGAAACCCTAACCCCCACGACCGCACCCACCCCCCACTCCCTCGTCTCTCCCTCTCACCCGATCCAGATCGGATCGGGCTGACCCCATCGCCGTCGCCCGAAGCCGCTCTCCCCGTCGCCCCGCGTCGCTGGACGCCCCCGCCGCCTCGACGCCGCGCCCCTGCCTCGGGTCGTCGTCCACCCGTCGCCTCGTTGGCGCCGCCCGTCGTCACCGCCACCTCGTCGCGCGTCCCCATCCTCCTCCTCGACGGACCACCTAACCAGAGCACTGCGCCTCGACCTCGCCCGTCCTCGTCCTCCTCCCCGAGCCCGCGTATGCACATCTGCAGGGCCCGGTGAGCCGCCGTCCTTCCCTCCTATTCCTCCTTGCCCGGCGCCGTTCGTCGCGCGCGACACGCCCGTCCGACTCCGTGCCCGCCCCGCTCCGGCCAGCCACCTCCTCGCTGTTGCAACCGTCGTCCCGCGCGCTCGCTCGCGCCTCCGCGTCGCATTCGTCCCACTGCTGCTCCGGCCGCCTTCGCTCGCTGTTGCTTCCCCGCACCGACGCCCGCGCCAACCCGACCGCCCCGCTGGAGCCATGCTGCTCTGCTGCCGTGGCTTACCCCAGCCGCGGCTCTGCTCCGCCAGTGCCGCCGCCGCCCGTGCACCTCGCCCACCGGCGCCGCGCCGGCGCCCTGGAGCGTCCCCTCGTTCGGCTGGTTTTGCCCGCCCTGATTCGCCTTGCGCCCGTTACCACCAACGCCCATCACCCGACCCACTATAGGCGGCCATTGGGCCTGTGACAGTGGGCCCCTGCCCAGAACGTTTTAGTTAAAAAAATTAAATTAATTAAATAAATAAATAGATAATAATTATATTAATTAATTAGTTAAAGAATTAATTAAGTTAATTAATCATAATTAGATTAACCTAATTAACTATTAGATAATTAATTAATCAATGACAGTGGGGCCCACCCCCTAATTAATACTAATTAGGTTAATTAAATTGTTTAATTAAAATGTGACACTGACCAGTGGGACCCACTGGTCAGGTTGACCAGTCAACCATGTTCACTGCTGAAGTCAGCATGACATCATGCTGATGTCATAAATCATTTTCGAATTAATTTAAATAATTAATTAAATTCCAAAAATTAATAAAATCTTTAGAAAATCATATCTTTTAATCCGTAACTCGGATTAAATATTTCAACATGAAAGTTGCTCAGAACGACGAGATGAACCCGGATACGCAGCCCATTCGTCCGTCACACATGCCTAACATATCCAACTCGCAACTTTCCCCCTCTGGCTCCTCTGCCCAAAAACGTGAAACACCGGGGATACTTTCCCAGATGTTTTCCCCCTTCCCCGGTATCACCTCTTACCGCGTTAGGGCACCCCAGCACCGATACTTGTCATGTCATGCATCGCTATGCATCTGTTTGTGACACCCCAAAAAATTTTAAACATGTTTTGTTTATTAAAAATGCTACCAGGAAATTCAACCTTTCCTTTTCTGGTTTTCTTGATTTCAGAACCATTCTTTTCTTGGTCTTTATGGAGTTTTTACCCCAAGTGAAAAAAAACTTTCCAAATGTTTTGTTGGACTTGTGTACCCTCTCAAGAAAACTTTCCTTTCATCGGAGAAATTAATTATATAATAATTTACCTGATCTTTATTTCTTTAAAAATGGTCCCCCATGGTTTTAGGGTACCATTTTGAACTACAACCCTGTGATAAAATTGTTTAAAATTCCAACCAAAATTTGGAGATGTCATGTGATGTTTTTAAACCACTTTTGTGCAAAATTATCATCTGTCCATTGAAAATTTTGAGCTCTACACCATATTTTCAATTCTGGTCCAGTGGGCAGATTTGCACCACTACCTATTTAAATATTTCTTTAAAGCCTCCACCAAAATTTTGAGATGTCAGTGGTAGCATACAATTCAACTTTATGCAAAAACCTAGTAATGTTCTTTGGAAAAATTGAGTGAATCTACCTCTTTTTCATTCTGGTCCAGCCTTGTGATTTCTACTGCAACCCTAATTATTTTTGTTCTAGTGACCTTGTGCTTTCTCCTACTTGTAGTCAACCCTACCAAACCACTATCTCCAGGAGCATGCACCCATTGGATCATTTTTGGTTCATGAAATGATGCCATTTGTCTCCTGTCCAGAAGTGAAGTTTTGCAAAACTTGCACTAACAAGTTTCTGAATCTGGCCTACTAGCCTCATCACTCTTTCATTCATCCAAAGAGACTATGATGTGGAGTTTTGGGCCACCCCAAGAGCTGCCTAGATGCCTCTGGCATTTTGTCAAACACTTAGAGTACATGACCAGTTTTGGCTTAGTTTCTGATTTGTGTTATGAACTTGATCTCCTGACCAGACCAGCATGTCCTATGGTTTTGCCCTAGCCTATAACCCCACCCTGCTAACCCTCGTGTGGATTAGAGCCCCTTAGCATGCCTTAGCATTTTGCCGAGCACATTGCGTGCGTGCTCTGGGCGCGCCCAGAGCGCCCGTTTTGCACGTGCGTGCACCCGAGTAGCCGCGTCGCGCCCCGGCCCTTGCTCGCCTGCAGAGCTGCACCCCAACCTCATCCACTCACCACAACACGCCAGCCCGCCCTGGCGCCCTACAGCGCCACCGCCAGAGCCCTCTTGGCGGCACGCCGACGACCACAGTGCGCCCTGCCATGGTCGGCGCCGCCCAAACCACAACGCCTCGCCACCTGCCCTCGTGAGCAGGCCGTCCCTATCCCCAAGCTGGTCCGCAAGCGCCCGTCGCCGCCACGTCCCCCTGCTGCTACAGAAAGACGGTCGCCGGCGAGCTTATCCACGGCCGCCGTGAACCGACTTGGATGTGCTATAAAAGGAGGACCCCGAGCTCCTCCGGGCACTCAGGCAGTCTCACACCGTCCTTCTCGTGCCCCCTTAGTCGTCAATCAAAGAGAGGAGGCCGTCTTCACCCTCTCCGGTCAGCTCGGCCGCCGCCTCATCCCGGTCCGTTCCGACGCAACCAAAGCCTCCCCCTGACCCCCAACACCACCGTTCGACCCCTCTTGACCCCGTGGAGCTGCCCAACACCTCAATCCAGCTCGGGAGCCACCATAGCCCCGGCCCCCAAAAGCTCCCGAGGCCACCTCCGCCGAGGAGCTCGCCGTCGGCAACTCCCTCCATCCCCTCCTGCCTGGCGACCACCGGGAGGACCGCCCTGGAGTGGCGGATCCATCCCCGCCCTCGGGACCCCGCAAAAAGGCGCCAATCGCCAGCGAGGATCACCGGAGTTCCACCCCCCGCTCGGACAGAGGAAGAGGAGGGAAGGTCGACTGGTCAAACCTGACTAGTGGCCCCCCTGGGCCCACTGTCAGTGACCCAGCCCGCCTCCACGCGTTTTAAGTGGAAGCGCAAAACCCCCCAGTACGTCTTCCCCCCTGCGAAACCGTGATCCCTTTTTAAACGTTTCTTTTATGTTTTATATTTAAAAACAGATTTTGACCAGGACTTTGACTGGCTATAACTTTTTAAATATAGGTCCAAATGAACTGATTCTTTTTCCTACCACTCTCAAATTTCATCTAGTTTATTTTAAGATTTATTTCAAAAATTATTAGGACAACTTTTTGTACTGTTTTTAAAGTATGTGTTATTTGCATATTTTCGAAAATAGGATTTTTGGAGAGAGGAGAAAACTTTCAAAAGTTTTGGAGAACCCAGCACCTCTCCACACCTCAAAGGCAAGCATTCTGACCCCGGGCATAATATTGTCGTGTGTTGTTTAACACGATTACAACACCCCTCGCTTCGGAGCTTTCGTAATTGTGTTTGATGATATGAACGTACTCATAAGTGCATATTGATAATTCCGTACTATTGGAAATGGACACGTGGTGATAGTAATCACCATCGTATGCCTTTCATGCATACCAGAAGGAAACCGAGAAAGCCTTTGTCTTGGGTAGACACGATGCTTGTCTCCAGTTCCTCGTCGATGCTATTGCGTCCGGTATGGCATGATGAGGTATGATGAGCGGTGATTTTGTCTGTTGGATTGAAATATATTTGCTATACTAATCATGCAGGGAATGCCTAAACCTCCTGAGTCGACCATAGATCGAGTCTTGTTCCGGTAACCCCCATACTTGTTTCGTACTACCACTTGTCCCTGCCATGGGTAGGGTACGGTTCAGTAAGTTGTCAACCCCCCTAGCACACACACCGTACAGAGAGGCCATGGTGGGAGATACCGGAGGCATCCGGTAGGCATACCACCCTGGTCCGGGGCATGGGTGTTTCGGTTGTAGCCGAAGGGGTAGCTCCCCTAGTTTGCGCGCGGTATAAATTTTGTGATCCCATGCTACGTCGAGGTTGTAGCCTCCCCACTTAGAGTTTTGCTTAACAAGTGTCAAGGGTGATTCCAGACACCGGTGAGTTTGGCTGGTGTGTGCGGTTAGGTGTGTTTTCAATTAAAAGACCGCGGACGGAATTAGTCCCGATGGACTAAAGGAAATCCGTTGCTAGTGGGTAAAGAGTACACCCTCTGCAGAGACTAAACCTATTCGAATCGCCGTGTCCATGGTTAAGGACTACAGTCTGGGATGGGTCAAGTGTCGGTCTAGTGTCGGTCTTCGGAGGAGAAACTACTAAACCAGAACGTTGATTATGACTTGTGGTATATGATGATTATGACTACTATTATTATGGATTAACCGTTCATGTTATTTATTGAGTGTCCTTGGGACGGTTCTACCTCCTGGATACTCACTGTGATTATTCTTATATAAGCCCTTTGTGTGGTGTCGCTCAGACGCCCGACTGTGGCATGCCTGTCATTTCATTTACCTATATGCCCTTTATGAGGTGTCGCCCAGACGCCCGACTATGGCATGCTTGTCCCTTCATTTACTTATAAGCCCTTTATGTGGTGTCGCACAGACGCCCGACTGTGGCATGCTCGTTATTCCTTTTATATATATAAGCCCTTTATGCGGCGTCGCTCAGACGCCCGACTGAGGCATGCTTCATATTATTATCCTTTCGAGGCGTCGCTTCCGACACCCGATCGGTGACTTTCATTTCTACACCCTGATTGTTTGCTTATGTTTTATTTAAATGATCTACTTGCGTGCATCATGAACCTTATTTCATAATTGTCGAAGTGATCATAGAATATTTTAAAGCATGATTATCTGTGGCTATATTATACCTGTGTCCTTAATGTTTGCGAGTACATTCAAGGTACTCACTGGCTTGTCCCTGGCTATTGTCTTGGCCAGATTTCTTGTGTGGAAAGGAGCGTTACGATGACAGCCCCGGAACCTACGCAATGGTGATAGCAGCCTCGCGAAGATAGGAGTTATCTTGGTCAGCTGTTCTTGTGGGAAACGGAGTCCCATAGACGCTGATGATCCGCAAACCACTTCCGCCATCAACCCCTAGAAACCAATTGTTGTACTCATAGGCCAGAATGGTCTTGTACTACATATTATGTACTTTGCTTGGAATTTCTGTATCAAGTTGGTGCCTCATCAGCTAACAGTAATCCTGGGGCTGGTGAGCACAAGGGCCATTTTTTTGGGAAATTAATACCCCGAAAAACCAGTCCTGACACTGTTTGTTTAAATATTTGTTGTTTCTTCCCCCTCTTCTCTCGCTAGACACCGAGACCGACGCCGCTGCTACCCAGTACGACTACGGAGTTGACGACCCCTCTCTCTTGCCAGAGCAACCAGGTAAGCCCCCCCTTGATCACCAGATATCGCCTATTCTCTTCTATACTGCTTGCATTAGAGTAGTGTAGCATGTTACTGCTTTCCGTTATCCTATCCTGATGCATAGCCTGTCCTTGTTACTACTGTTGTTACCTTTACCTGCAATCCTACATGCTTAGTATAGGATGCTAGTATTCCATCAGTGGCCCTACATTCTTGTTCGTCTGTTGTGCTATACTATCAGGCCGTGATCACTCGGGAGGTGATCACGGGTATATACTATATACTTTATACATGATACATGTGGTCACTAAAGTCGGGTCGGCTCGAGGAGTACCCTCGAGTGATTCACGAATTGGGTGCTGAAAGGACCTTTGTCCCGACGGCCCTCTGGGTGGATCTTTGAGGCGGTGCGGTAGGGCAGGTTGAGACCACCCAGGAGAGAGGTGGGCCTGGCCCTGTTCGGCGTTCGCGGATACTTAACACGTTTAATGAGATCTTGGTAATTGATCTGAGTCTGGCCATTTGGTCTATACGCACTAACCAACTACGTGGGAAAGTTATGGGCACTCAACGTCGTGGTATCAGCCGAAGCCTTCGTGACGT